>NC_031799.1:42733210-43096641 GCF_001522545.3 Parus major
GTTGGTTGTTGGATAGTAAGTTTGCTTTTTTGTCCATTGAGATCAGCAAGAATCTTTGTCTTTAAGTTGTACTGTGATTGTTCCTGACATTAGGAATCAGGAACAGCATCTCCTTCTACATTTGAAATAGGAAAAAGGGGGTTTTTTTTGGCTGTCACATATATGGAAGCTGCTGGAGAGAATTTGACTGAAATACAGTAGTAGTCAATTGTTCCATTTCTGCTGGCTAGAGGAAAAAAATGCCTTTTATAAACATTGTTGCTTAATATGAGAAAATACTTTTGAGTCTCATTTCAGGATTCAAATTTTATGATATCTTTTTCTCATTAAGATGGAAGGGTACCTTACAACATTGTGATCAATGTAGGTACACAGGTGGTAAAAATATGGTTTACCCTAGTTCGAAATTTGAAGTGGCATGGTCTTCTCTCTATTTTGTACATCCAGAGACCTGATTTGCCACATAGCTGCAGTAACAGTGTGTCTAATTTAGTATAAAAGAGTAAGCTCACAGGCTTGGGACTCTGCTTTTTTTTTTTTACTCTATAGCCTTAGAAGTCAGACCTGTTCTGTGTTTGAAGACAGCAGCTATTTCTTTATGCATACAAAATTCTGCTCTGAAATAGACAGAATGTATTTTTAGTATCCAGCATTTGGGTGTCAGCAGAAATGTTGCTAGCTACTGTATTAAAAATAGTTTTTCATGGCAAAGTTTTAATTTCCCAGTATTATGCCTGTACTTGCAGGACAGGAGGCTTTTCAACTTAGAGTGACACACAACTTTGTTTGTTTGATGGGTTTTGAAGACCATGTTTCAGAACTTTTGATGACTTCTCAGAGGTGGTCATTCTCAAAAATCATTGCCCGCAAATTTTTGGGTTTTTTGCTCTCCACAGGTTGTGATTTTACCTTTACTTCTAGTAAGTAATGAAATAATTATAGGAGTTTTTCACATTATACATTCCTGCAGGACTGTCTTAGTAGTGTCTCGTTGTTCTGAGACCTTGATGGATGGAAGGCTGTGATGCAGCAAAACACTTTACACAGGTAGTTAATTTCAACCATGTGCTTGAATGCTTGGCTGAACCATGATGGACTTCAAGCACATGTATAATGTTAACTGTCTGCTTGGTGTGTTGTTAACCTGATGCTTCAAGAACAACCAAAAGACCTAAGGTCTCACTCCAGGCTTCTGAGCCCAGTGGTTGTTTTTAGTTGGAACATCCTATCAAATAGATAAACTCAGAATACATGAGTAGTGTTGATACCTTGTGGGACATTTTGAGTATCAGTGAAAAAGGTGACTCAAGCCTCTCTTCTCTGAGGAGGGAATTTCTTTGGAAGTTCCCTATTGCAGTACCACTGAACTCTTTGTCAGAACTGCTGCTTCCTGCTACTTGCCATCATTTTATCTGAAAATAATGACAGAACTTGCAGAGCAGTTCAGTACATGTTGTTATACTGCACTGAAAATATTCAGTAGCAATGTGTATTGGTGTAGCTCTCACAGGCAGGACTTATGGCTCTGTCTTCTGTCCAGTCAGCAAAATGGCATTGCCTTTCCTCTCTTTCCTGTATTTTGCAATGCTTTTGCAAGTCAGCATGTAGATAGCCTTTGCATGTGTTTAGTTAAGTGAGCAGTGCTTGATGAGCAAGCTCCCATGAGGTTAGTAATGAAGAGGATCTTCTCCTGTCCAAGCAGTCTCTTATCTGCAGTGGTGGCATTGCTGATCTACAGGCTAAAGCATGTAAACACAGAGAGCTAAAGAAAGGATACATGCACGCAAGGCATTAAAGCAGGAGAAAGGAGCATTCCATACCCCTGTATTAATACACCAAAGTGTGAAAGTCAAAAGTAGGTCAAGAAGTGGGTATTTTGAGCCAGTGATCTGCCTTTTTTCAAAGATGGACCACAGCATTTCTCTTCTCTCTGCCCTTTTCGGTAAGAACAGAACAAGGGTCAGACCCTAGGTTTATGTTTTCAACATTAGCCAATTGTTGTTACAACAATGTTTAGGGAGAAGTTGAGGAACAGGCAAAGATACTGGGTAAAGCAACATCTTTAAATTCTCCCCCAGATTCTGCTAAGAGAACTTGATGTGGCCATTGGGATTTTTCTCCTACAGATCTTTAACTATTCTGTGTTTTCTCCATGGCCTAAGTTATTTCTGTTGCTAGACAAGGTCAGCTTACAGTTTTTATTTCATCCTACCAGAGAGAAGAAAAAGATGAAGTTTTGACTATGTGTGTTTCAAGGAAAGACAGGAGACTACTGCTCTTGGGACTGAACACGTACACACACACACACACACACACAGAGCACACATGCACACACTACATACACTCCTTCAAACTAGTGTATGGTCCCTGTAGGTGTTGAGAAAGGACTTTCTGGAGCAAATAACATTGGTTTAAAAGTAAAAGTGCTGACCCTAACTGGAGAAGAAGAAAACACCTTTTTCTAAAAAGAAACTTAAAACTACAGGGTAGACAAGTAGAATCAACATTTTTTAAGTGTCATGATATTTGAAGCAAATTAATTTTTCAAAATTTGAAAATAGAAATATTGAGTATTTGTGAAGGTTTCCCATTATATGACAAATGCTGTAAAAGGAGTTCCTTAGAATATAGTAAACAGTAACTTCTTTGCTTTAAAATTTGTAACCCATTTCCTTTAGTAAGCTCTGTCTTTCTATCTCAAAGCATAATTTGGTGTGGATGGAAGTTGTTCCATTTGAAAGCAATCGTGTACACATTCAAAAAAGCCTGAATAATATTCAAGAAGTAATGGCTGGTGAAATGTAAAAGAAAGGTCATACTTCAAAGGCAAATCAATCTTTCAAGGATAAGTTTGCTAAATTCTTCCATTTATACAGACACATTCATGAATTATTTTCAGATAACGGACGAGATGCTACCCATAAAAATTTGCTGAATTATTGTCAACAGACAAGACTGATGAAGAAGTACATTGTGTTAATTCACAACAAACTCTCCTTATTTTTGCTTTTTAAGGGGGGACAAAGCCACTCTGGAAACTATCTGGAAGCTATCTCCACCAATGTCAGGAGATATTTGTGTAGAGAACTTGCAGATATTTTTTTGGCCAAATTCTCCTGTTTCACAATACATGTAACATTTACCTATTCCAGAAGTGGTCAGAGGTATTGAGAACAGACTGTATGAAAAAGAGGAATCCCAAGACACCTTGTCTTTTTGTTATTTCCTTCTGCAGGAGATGCTGTGGGCAGGGTGTGCTCTTCTCAGAGTGCCACTGCTTCTATGCAGTGCATAGAAATTTCTGCAGAGCAGAAATGCACATTTGTGATGCTCCTGTTAGACTGTGGCCTCAGGTCACTGAGGTCACTGTGACAGAGGCTTGGGGGAATTCCTCTCCTGCTTCTTTTCACTTGTCTACCAATAGGGCAGGTCTTTTCTACTGTATTCAGCTTCTATGCCAGAGAGCATTTGGTGATAGCTCCCAGTTCTGTAGTTGTGTTGGAAGGATTCCAAAAGAGGAAAAGGGTTCCCCATCTTCTTGATTAAATACTGGCTACAAGCTGAAGAGTCTTGCAGCTTCTTTAGAGGCTTATGTACAACCTGTCAGCATATGACAGGTCTTTCTCAGCACTAAGGAATTTATCCAGCACAACACTGTGTTTAGTTTCTAATTTGGGGGGTTTTTCTTGTGGATCAGAATGAAGAGATTATTTGCATAGAATGATACAACTGAAATTGCCTAAGATGACTCAATTGTAATAAATTCAATTGTGCTTTCTCTCAGTTTATTAGATGCAATTATTTCTGGCAAGCTGTGTCAGAGATTATATCATCAGTGGAAGCTGAGGACTGGGTATATGATTCTTCTTTCAGCCAGTATTCTGGCTTTTCATGTAGGGCTGTTCAGATTGAAGATGATCTGTTACCAGGTTTTTTATCTCCCAGTAAATTTGATTCTAACCACAAACAATGCACAAAGAAGAAAATACTGCATAGCGGCTGTGAAGAGAATTGGGTCTTGAGAAATGTGTTATATCTCTCTCTGTTATTTATTCCTTGATTTTGACTGTTAACTCTACATCAAAGAAAATGTTTTTACATAATGCTTGGCACTGAGGGTGTCAGACAAGGTCTCCATAGGCAGTTATAGCAAAAAGATATATATGTCAATGGTTCTGACATTGAAAATTTTTTTGCATACATTAATCTCTTGTCTCCACTGATTAAAGCTGAGAGCTAAGATTAAACTCTGTAGGTCAAGTTTGACTTTGTTATTATTACACTGTGCTCAAAGACTCATCAATCATTTTGACTCATTCAAAAGGTGACTGTGTAGAGTTAGGAAAGATTTTCACATTTAAAATGTTTCCTTCCAATTAAATGTGTATTATTTCAGTTAATGGTAAATGTTTTCTCTTTTTCTAAATAATCTTCATTGAGAGCTTTGCTCAATATTTTTTTCTGTTTGATTGAGATGAAGAACTGCTGGTTTTCAGCTTTATTATTAACATTAATGTTGCTGTTATTATTATTGTCGTCATCATCATCACCATCGTCATCAAGTCTGACCTTTTTTCTCTGTTTTCATAACTACATGCATCCAAAATCATCTCTACAGTGTAGACAAACATCTTAAGAGCTCTCCTGCCTGTCACTGAAATACTACTTCCATAATATTCACCTGAAATTAAATCTGTGTCATTCCATAAGGATTTGCTCAGTATCAGACAATGTCTTTATCTGGAAAAATGCATTTCAGATCAAGTCAAGGGCTTCTTGAACAGTGGCTTGATAACAGTTTTCATTGTTCTCTGGTCAATTAAGAAGCCAACAAAATTCTGAGGAGAAGCCATTTCACAATGGCTTCTCACTATGGAGAGCTCTATTAAGTGAGAACAAAATATCAATGTCTCTGTTAATTGTCATGATAGCTATCCTGTGACCAACTCTGTCATTTCTTGGAAGATCGTATTTTTAGAGCTAGTCTATGCTGACAGCAGCTAGCTGTCAGTATATAATAGCAATGTAAAATTATCTATTGCCCACAACAGTGAAAGTGATGAGGATTTAGTGAGATTATTGTATACATTGAATGCCTTGCTCTTTTGCAAAGTGCTTTGCAGGCCCTCGGTGAGCAAGATCCCAAAAGTGTCAACAGTGCTTTTTTATTTGTGTAAACATGAGGAAGAATGAAGGAAATTGTGGGGTGCCAGAGACAGTGCCACTCAGGACCTTAAAAGACCAGTATGTGAGCTACACCCTTATTGGCAGGCCTTTGTAATCTCAGTAGCACAAGTCACTGCTCTTTCTGCTTTGAAGCAGCAGGGAACTTCAAATAACATCAAAGCTATAGGGATCCAGTGCCAAGCATCATAATATTTACTTTCCCTATCTAGAATGAGTTCATTCATCATGAAAATAATGGCAGACTCATTCTGACCCTCCTATAGATGCCTGAGTCAAAGGCCTTGATGAAGAAGAGAATGCAACAAAGACCTGAATGTGACAGCCAGTTTTTAACTTTATCATCTCTGGGTGTTTCAGCTTATTGTTCTCTTCCCTTGTTCATTTTGCTGGCATTTACACCAAGACTGAACATTCACTAAATAGTAACTGAAGCCTGTTTACTGCACAGCTTCAAAAACAATGAGAGAGGAAGGGCAGTAAAGCATTCATAACCTTGGACTGAAACATCTGACATCAAATTGGCAGTGGAGAGCTGAAGGAGGAAATGAACAAGAAAATATATAAAGAGATGCCCAGAAAAAAAAAAAAAAAAAAAAAAAAAAAAAAAAAAACCTGTAAACTATTAACAGGGATATAAGATTTTCCTTGTCTTGGGATTGCAGTATAAAACTAAAGTCAGGCTTACTTTTGGGTGTATAATTCTATCTTTTCATCTGCAACAGAGAGGCAGTGAATTATTGCTTATGCCCCTTATTATACTGAAGTCAAGGGATGGAATATGAGCAACAAGCTAGGTTCAACTGGCCAATATCAGATGAGCACAGAAGAGAAAATATGAATTGCTTCAGAGCTGTTTATCAGCTCTGTAAATTCAGACAACAGAAAGAGAAGAACCACAAAAAGAAGAAAAGTGATTTTTCCTTGAGTCGTGACTGACTGCTTTTCTCTTCTTGTTCATAAAACTCTTCATAGATTAATGTGGCACAACATAGCTGAAGGCCTCCTGTGTTCTGCCCAGTGCCTTCATGAAGTGAAGAAACCTGATATATTGGTTGTTTTGTAAGTTCTTTTGTAAGCTTTGCATTTAGGCATTTAATTTTTAAAATCATCCACCTTCAGTTGCTTTCCCAAGACAACTTGATGACAATATGTTTTTCTAACCAATTACTTGATGGAGGTAGTTACTGACTGAATAGAGTAGGACAGCAACATTTCTTCTAAATGGCACAAGAGGACATGTCCATCCCTGGGATGGCTGTGTCCATCTTTCCATTTCTATTTCTATATATTTTTTCCCTTTATTCATATTTATTTCTACCTGTTTCTACCAGTCTTTGATAGTACCAAGTATGTCATTATGAATTCAGTAGCAATATATATGAAGAAAAGAATGGATAGAGAAACGGATATTAAAAACCTTAAACCTGAAAAAGAATGAACCTCATTTTTCCTTATGATGCCCAAACACATTTTCATGTAATAATATAATATTAAAAATATTACATTTTCATGTAATATCACTACACTTTAATCTCTTCAAAAATCTGAAAATTACAGTTGCACATTAATTTTGACGCAGTCCTGGCTGTAGACATAAAACTCTACTTCATAGCTAACTCTGATGAACACTTACCAGCTTCTGCCAGTGCTGATTTTCTCCACCTGCCCACTAAGTCAACATGCTCTTGCAGGAAATAGTTTCCTCTTATGCAGTATTTGGAGGTGGAATCAATTCGCTGAATTTTAGGCTGCTCTGAATCCCACTTTTTCTGCAAGTTTAATGGTGTTGGGAAAAAAGCAATGTTCGGGAAAAAAGGTTTGGCTTTCCAGCTATAGACTGGAAAGCAGTCAAAGCAGAAAGTCATCCTCAAAAGGTTCCTGTGTAAATTAACTAAGCAATGTATCTTTTTTGTGGTAGTTGCCGGTTTATTATGCAAATATGTGTCTGCCACTGAATACCTTACAGTATTTTTTGCCAGTTCCAGTCAGGGCAGTGTGAGTGCTCACCTGAATTTTGCATCTTCCCTCCCATGTGTGCGTCTGTGAGTTTCTGCCAAGCTGACCTGGTAGTAATCAGTCAAATGCTACTTTGTGCATAACATGTATTAGTGTATTTCTCTTGTCCCACCTTATTAGAAATGAATGGGAACTTCTTTTCTTTGTATTCAAAATCTTGGGATTTAATTAACTATTCAGCTGGAGCAAATAATGTTGTGCATTAAGTACTTAGAAATTTTGGAAGAATTAGCCTTTGAGAACCACACTTGGAGTAGAAATTAGCTCTATGCTCAGGACTAGAGTTTTAAATTTAATTAATTTGTACCAAATTAAGACAGTAAGATCATAACAGATACAACAGCTGTCAGCTCTTGCTATAGCAAATATACAGGTTGCTCTAGCAGAGAAAGAGCAATGGTAACTGTTTCTTCCTTGAAGAATGGAAAGTCATGGGGTCATTACATCTCACTGCTTTTGTTTAGGTCACTAGTATAAGATAGAACAAGTTTAGTCTCAAGTTGGAAACTTAATTGACAGTCTTGTCCTGTTCCTGTGTTTATCATAGGACATAATATGTCCTAACAGTACAATGTTAAGGGTCTCTACTCATTTCCCAAATAACTTTTTATTCGAAACAATTACATTAACTCAAGGAGGCAGAAAAAAAAGATCTTTTCAGACCTTATTTGTAAAACAAAGCATCCTAGACCTACTTTCAGTTTTACTTTTAAGAAAGAGCAATTCCTGATTAGGAGAATTCTCAAAAAAATAAATTCTTAGACTACAGGGAAAAATACCACTGAGAGCCAACAGTTTATCTGTTCAGGGTGTTCTTGCACTGGTCAAGATTTATCTGACAAGATTCAGATTCATGTGTGTAATGCTGGCTGCTACAGCTTGACATCATAGTTCTAGAAGTTCTTGCCTTAACAGGAGCAGTTAAAGGCCCAAGGCAGAGATCTTTTTAGCTGAGGATCTCATTTACTCTCCTCCTTGTTTCCAACATACTGTTACAATGACAATTTTTATTAGATCAGAGAATTTTACAGATGAGTGTTTCATCCTTCATTTGTGTACAGAAAACAGCTATATAGTGTTACTTGAAGGTTGGGCTAAAATAAATTCACAGGTATGATTTTTCTTTTCTTTTCACTGTGCTGGTGCTGATTCCTTTCCTAGTCATTCTCCTGTTTATATGGACACTGACCTTGATTATACAGGGCAAATCTAGACAAGCTTCATGGCAAAAGAGTAAGCAGTTTTGGGCTTCAGTACGACTGTTTTTTGATTTGTAATTTTGATTTTGCTTTGTTTGGTTTTTTTTGTATTTGCCTGTTTTACATCCCATTCATTTGTTTTCATGATAGAATAAAGCAATGTCAGTAAGGATGGCCTGTGTGATAAGTGCAGAATGAGTGAAGAGATCTTTGCTGTCGATTCAAGATGGAGATTTCTTCCTAGTGTGTCTCACTGTGTCTGAATTGTGTGACCTCCTGCTCTCTGATACTGTGAGTGTGGCTTGGGAATGAAGGGACTTACACCAGCATCTCAGAAACAGACAAGGGAAAAATAGACATGATCAGTCAAAGCATGAAGGTCATACAAGTGATTTTAAAGCTTCAAAATACCCTCATTCCAAGAAAATTCTCAATTTCCAGAACCCATGCTCACATCCTAAGGAGTGAGATTGATGCGTGTGTTCAACTACAGTGTCAAAAATAAGCAGACACCTTCTAGACTACTAGATTGAAGATTCTGTCACCCACTTCTCAAGGAACTTCTGGTCTTGAATGAATGAAAGCCAATGGAACATGCTATTCATGGTTTTTCCAGGTAGACTCTTGTAGCTCTAGAAAAAGGTTTGCATTCTTCATGTGTACACATTGCAGAACACTTTCTACCCATCAATCACCTGCAGAGTTGCTTTGGCTTTGAATTAGGACTTGGCTTGCTACAGCTGTGGACAGAAGATGACAATGATCTTGTGGAAAATTCAAATTCATTTAGAATAAACTGAGGACACTTGTGCAGACACAGATGTGCAGAGGGTGCTAAGAATAAACAAAACCCCAAATTCACCTGAAAGGAACAAGAGAGGATGTTCTTTTGAAAGTACTGGCAAACTCTCAGTCCTCAGCTCATAAACCTGCCTCACGCTGAGGTCTAGGAAAGCAAAGTCAGAGAATGAATGTCAAGGTTACTCGACTCTAGTATGTGGATGCATTTTTTTAGACATAAGATGAGGCTGTTAATTTCTTGAAAGTCATGTTGCTTTACCCATTTAAGTGAAATGACAATAGAACTAACTGAAGTAATTTTTATAGGAATAGAGTTCATATAAAAATGAGCAATATTCTGAGAGCTGTTTTCTATTTACAGCAGGAACTGGGAACATGGTTTGGTATGTCTATCCTTCCTGTTCTATTCCAATTGCCATTCATGTAGTTTTAGCCCAGTTCATCTACAGCTCTAGGGAAATCTTTAAGAACCAGACATAAGTCACACACCAGCTTTTAAATAAGAATAATTTTTCATGTCCTACTTGAATTTTCAATCTTTATAGGATCTCAGCAGGCCTCATACATTAATAGGAGAAAATACAGCAATGAGTACACTTTTGTCTATATTATCTCACAGGAAAAATTAGGTAATTCCAGATGAGAATTCTAAAGATTTAGCATATATGTAATTGGTTTTTTTTCCAGGTTTTTACTCCAGGTATCAATACAGGCTGGGGGATGATTGAGAGCAGCCCTGCTGAGAAGGATTTGGGGGTGCTGGTGGGTGAGAGGCTGGACATGACCCAGCCATGGGCACTCCCAGCCCAGAGAGCCAAACGTGTCCTGGGCTGCATCCAGAGCAGTGTGGGCAGCAGGGGAGGGAGGGGATTCTGTCCCTCTGCTCTGCTCTGGTGACACCCCACCTGGAACCCTGCATCCAGCTCTGGGGTCCCAGCACAGGAAGGACATGGAACTGCTGGAGCGAGAACAGAGGAAATTATTAGAGGGATGGAGCACCTCTATAGGGAAAGACTGATGTAATTGGGATTATTCAGCCTGGAAAAGAGAAGGCTTAGGGGTCACCTAATTGCACCCTTTCAGCACGTGAAGGGCTGCTACAGCAAAGGGAGGAGGGAAACCTACTGGAAAGAGAGGGAGTCTAAAAGAAAAATGTAAAAATACTAAACAAGTATGACAGGACAAGGAGGAAGGTACCTAAAGTGGAAGAGCATACATTTAAATTAGGTACTGGGAAAAAATTCTTTGCTGTGAGGGTGATGAGGCACTGGAAAAGGTTGCCCAGAGAAACTGTGTATGCCCCATTCTGTCAGTGTTCAAGGAGCAACCTGGTCTAGTGGAAGGTGTCCCTGACCATGAGAGAGTGGTTGGAACTAGATGATTTTTATGGTCCCCTCCAATCTAAGCCATTCTATGATTCTATGATATATCTATTTTCTACATAATTGTAGTTTTTGTCCTTTTGTAAAGATGGAAGTACAATTCATGTGTTCCTTGATGTTTTAGGAACACAATGCATCCACATCAGTGGCAAATCTTTCAGCTGTAGAAAATGTCTTGATTTCTTTAATCCCTATTCAGTAACGTATTTATTCATATGGGCGTATATGCTTTACTTTAGGCACATAAATTATCTTCTTTAGTTCAGCTAGATTATCCACATACTAGAAATCAGATTTTAATCTTGCTTAAACTCTGTTTTTCTAAATAGGAGCCTCAGAATATAGAAGATTGCAACACAGACAGCTAAATTCATTCCAGATGAGTTGTGGGTTAGAGGAGACTCTAGGCCATAAATCCTAGATTTCTAGGCCTAGTCTGTACTCTTCAAGCCATATTTTTTTTCAATATTCATGAAGCCTGCTTCTTTTTTAAAATCCTTCTCTTCTTAGATAATGATAAGCCTGGCATCTAAGCGCTGAATAATTTTTTAATATATGATGATAAAAAGATTTCCTTCTCCTTATATCTGAGGGCATGAGGGTCCCCAGAATCAGAATGTTTCTGTATATGTGCATATGCTTAAAGGAGCAGTATGCTATGTGGACCTCACTCTCCTCTGGGAGAATGTCCCAGGTAGATGGGACAGTCCTCTACAGTGTTCTCCAGCTGCTTTACCTATTTGTTCTGCTTGTGACACTGTCCTACATGTTGCAGAAGCCTTCTGCTGTCACAGGTCATGCCTCTGATAATATGAAGATCAAACCCCTTATTTTGTTTTGACCCGAAGCCAGGGAAAAGAGCAAAGCTCTTAGTTGCTCTGTTTTTAGCCATCTGTGTTGCATGAACAGACAGTCTGTTGTGTATAAAACCAGCTGTGACTGTTTTAAGGGGCATCTGTTCTGTACTGAGCCCTAACAGTTGACAGTGTTTAGACTTGGCAGTCAAAGGTGCCAGGTCAGTCTAGCTCAGTCTGGGTCTGACAGGATTGGTGTGGCTTCTTGCTAATCATCAGGGAACAGCCGTTTGAGTAAGGAAGCAAGAAAACCTGTACAGCTGTCAGCTTTTCAACAAAAGGGCAGACATCTCATAGGAGCACCCCACTATAGTTAGGAAGAGGAAGGATTCAGTTAGTTTAGTATCAGCTTTATTGTGGGACTTTGGCAAATAATGTGTTTCTTGATAGTTGCTAGATAAACTGAGGTCAGTTTTAGGCCACTGCTTCACTGGAAGAGGCAAACTGCATGGTGCTTGTATAATACAGGCCTAGAAGCAAGATGGTGAATAGTGAATTATTCAAAGTGCTTCTTTATGCAGTCTGCCTTAGACTTCCTCAAGATGAGTCATCTGCTCTTTCAAGTATGCTGGATTTTCAGAGGTCTGGATGGTAGATTTAGCAGCACAGGAAGCAGCATTGATGGAAGGAGGCTGCTGTCAGCTTATGAACATGACCAACACTTTCAGAAACTGCTACTATGACTGCAACATACTAAATATCTACTTTTGTCTTTTGGACTACTTGTTTGGTGACTTTTTTCTTCCTTGTTTTATTTTAATTTGTTTTTAAAGGACCCTATTTCTAGGACCTACTGTTGGTGAGAATTTATAGAGTGGTTTAATTGCTTCTGAATGAAAGGCAGCTGCTAAAAAATGTAAATAGCTTCTGGTTAATGATGTGATGGCTTCTCCAAGGGATTAAATGAGGATTTTCCTCTCTCTCCCGGCAGTGTGTACTACATAGCCAGTGTCCACACTACATGACTGTTTCAGTATCACATGCTTACCTGGTAAGTGTAGCTGAGCAGTATTTTAGGTTTTTCACACAGCTGGCCTCAGTAGAACTACTAACCTGGTAAA
The DNA here is from genome assembly GCF_001522545.3 of Parus major. Lineage (NCBI taxonomy): Eukaryota > Metazoa > Chordata > Aves > Passeriformes > Paridae > Parus > Parus major. Next base: position 42,745,711 of record NC_031799.1, read on the forward strand.
CAAACAGCCCCACTCTTGTCTGGTTTAAATTCCATTGTGTAGATATGCCTTCTGCATGCCTCCACATGCCTGTACACAGCAGAGCATAGGAAGAATCATAAACTCATTCTCTAGCATATCCTAGGTCTTTTGTTTCTCCTTAATGTTTTCAGAAATTAAAGGCCTCACTGAGAATTTAGGAGAAGCTATTTTCTCTCTGCTTATATCTTTGGACATATAACCCCAACCTGATCCTTCATTGTGGCAACAAAACAGAATCAACTTGAGATGAGCCATGACACAAAACAGTATTACTGGCTATTCTCAATTATTCAGTGTTTGTAATACAGTAATTCTTGCAGATCCAGATAAGTGTTCTGTTGTGTTTGGCATTGTAGAGGCTAGTAATAAAAACTGGTTGCCATCTCAAAGATCCTGCAACAGACAGGCAAGAACTTCCCATTACAATGTTAAAGACAGATTTGGTGATTTCCCATAAAAACTGAGGAAACTAGTGTCAAAGTTTGGGACTGAAACCTTTCAATGTATAGAACACCCAAATCCTAGTCAGATATTGAGTACCAAAGAGCACTGCTCCCATTCTCTGAGGCTCAGCTTCTGGTACACAAGGACTGCAATTAGTGAAATAGCTGAGGTAGTGTTCATCTCTATTGATCCTGTGCTGTGGCCTGACATGATTGTGGGGCTCTTGGATGTATAGACATTAAAATTCATCACGTCCAGAAAACAGAAAAATAAAGTGAACAAAATGAGGTTGAAAAAAATGAGGTTGCATGATTTGTATGTGTATTCATTACAGTCACCTTAGAAACAGATATTGCAAGATAAGTTGGAAATATGTAGGTCATTCAAAATCTTTTCTTCCCTAGTATGAAGAAGGTTGTTGGGTTTTTTTTTTCCTGCAGTTAGGAGATAGGGCAAAGACTGACAGGGTGGGAGTGGAAGTGACAGGTGATGAAAGAGAAAGAGAATGAAAGTGACTATAGTAACAAAGCCTTTGAATTAACAACAGATGAGAAAACCTTGAACTAATTCAAGGCTAAAATATATGAGGATGTTTGTGTATGATAAGGCAAAAGCTGTAACATTATGGAATTAAAGCTGAACATTAATTCTGTAGGCTGCACTGCTCATTTGTTTTGGAAAACAGGATGATAATGAAAGATGCACAGAAGGTATCCCAGGTCAAGCCTGCTGCTTAAGCAGTTTGTCTTCTGTAATACTGCAAGCTTCATCTATGACAAAACGAACTCACTTCTTTTCATGGGTCCAGTCCACGATACTGACAATACTTCTAAGAGAACTAGGCCTAAATATGCCCTTGGATATCAAAAGCTAACAAGAATTAATACCAGCTGAAAAATGAGCCAGAAAGAATCAGAGCAACATAACTTTCTACACCTATCTTAACAACATAAGATCAACCTAATATAATAAAACCATTGAACTTTTACTAAATCAGACTTACAAACAGAGGGACAAAACCCAATACCTGAGTATGTTTCTAATTTGCATTTCTTAGCACTGTGCCATTTCAGCTTTCAGCAGACTGGTAGCAGCTCCAACAACAGCACTGTGCTGCATCCTGGTCCCATTTAAGCATGTTAGCTCATTGAAGGCTGGCTCACTAGCCCTTCTACTTGTACCTTGTATTGTCCTTCACACTTGGGTGAACAGGGCATAAAAGGCTTCCATTCCAGTTTCAGACCACATCAAACCTACTTGTCATCTCTTTACTCATTTCAGAATTGCTAGCAAAAGAAGAAAGCAAAGCATAATAAAAATTTCCTACCAGAATTTTGTTTCAATTCAACAAAGCCAGAAATATTTAACCAGTACTACTGGGAGAAAGACATGAAATGTTTGGGGGGGTTAGGTGATGGAAGAACTGTTCATTTAATGTTTTTTTTTAGAGAGGATGCTAACAAAGACAGGGAGGCCATGAGGAATTGCCATCCAAGCAGCCAAAGTTCAGGCTGGAAGATCTAAAATCCTGACAGAACCAAATCTGGCAAGGGATCTCAGAGGACTAGGAAAAGATCTTCTATAGGTATGTTATTGATAAAAGGAAAACTCTGAAAAATGTGGGCCTTCTCTGAAAGGAAACAAGAGATCTGGTTAGATGGGATGTGGAAAAGGCTGAAATATTCAACAACTTTTTTTGCCTTGGTCTTCTCTGGCAAGTGCTCCAGCCAGACCACTCAAGTCACAGAAGGCAATGACAGGGGTGGTGAGAATGAAGAACAACCTGAACTACAGGGTGGTCAGTCTCACCCCTGTGCCTTGCAAGATTATGTAGCAGATCCTGCTGGAAACTATGCTAAGGCACATGGAAAACAGAGTTGATTTGTGACAATCACCATGGCTTCACTAAGAGCAAATTGAACCTGGCAAATTTGGTGTCCTTCTATGATGGTGTTGCAGAGATGGTGGATGATTGACATTATTCTGCCTGAAACTGTGCAAAATATTTGACACTGTCCTACACAACACCTATATTCTTTAAACTGAAGAGACACAGATTTTGACAGATGGACCACTCAATGGGTAATAGTGGCTGAATAGTCACACTAAAAGAGCTCAGTGAACAAGTGGAGAGCAGTGATGAGTGGTATCCCTTATGAGTCAATATTGGGGCTGATACTCTAGATTATAATTGTTGCTGACATGGAAAGTGGGATTGAGGGGAGCCTCAGCAAGTTCACTAGTGATAGCAAGCTGTGTAAGGCAGTAGTAAGCTGAAAGGAAGGGATTCCATCCTGAGGAACCTGGACAGGCTTGAGAGGGGGGCCTGTTTAAACCTCATGAAGTTCAACAAGGCCAAGTGCAAGGTCCTGCACCTGGGCCATGGCAATCCCAAGCCCAAATACAGATTGGCAGAGAATGGATTGAGAGCAGCCCTGGAGGGAAGGATTTAAAAGTATTGTTGTACAAGAAGGTCAACATAAGCTGGCAATGGTGTTTGAAGCCCAGAAAGCCAGTGGAATCCTGGGCTGCTTCCAGAGCAGCATGGCCAGAAGGTTAAGGGAGTGATTCTCCCCTTGTACTCTGCTTGACTACTGCATCCAGCTCTGGGGCCAACTGTGTGACAGAGGAGGCCACTAAGATGGTTAGAGGGCTGAAGCACCTCTCCTATGAAAGCAGGCTAAGGGAGTTGGGGCTGTTCAGCCTGGAGAAGGCTCCAAGGAGAATTTAGACCAGCCTTTCATACCTAAAGTGGTCTGCAAGACAGCTAGAGAGGCACTTTTTACAAGGGCATATTATGATAAGACAAGGGGGAATGGATTTAAACTGCAAGATGGTAATTTTGAATTGGATATGAGGAACTAATTCCCTACTGTAAGGGTGGTGAAGCACTGGAACAGGTGCCCAGAGAAGCTATGGATACCTCATCCCTGGAAGTGTTCAGGGCCATCTTTAGATGGTGCTCAGAGAAATCTGGTCTAATGGAATGTGTCCCTACCCATGGCAGGGGAGGTTGGAAGTGGGTGATCTTTTAGGCCCCTTCCAACACCAACCATTTTATGAGTCTATGGTTCTATGACTGTAAATACTGTTTGATGTGTTATGCCATACCATGCTGCAACATGTAATGTCAGAAAACAGAGATAAAACAGATCACTTCAACTTAGTCAGATATGTGTAATTCCAGAAGGAATTTTTTTCTATTTTTTTGACAGAAAATAATTTACTTATACTTTCTCTATTTCTGTATTTTGAGTGCTTTTAATGGTGTAGAATCTTGTATGCTGAGACTTAGGCTTAGGATATCACAAAGGCTACTAGATTGGTGCCAGCAAAACCCTAAAACATTTTGAGTTTTATGTTGTATGCCTCTTTTCCCTTCTCAGAGGATATAAGAATTCTAGTATTTTCTCTCCTCTCTGTGTTTCCTGTTTCCTAATAATCCCTTCTTGTTCTGGCATAAACATCTTACATAGATCAAGAGACCTGGTAATAGTTAAGGAAAAAGAAGGTATGAATATCACATATACATATATATATTTCAAGAGATCATGAACATATGCTAAATTATAAATATGTAAAAGAGAGCCTGGTTTATCTTTTTTCATTTTCTAAATTATCTCAGGTTTTCAAAGAGCATAAATCTTGATTGAGGCCATCTAACCTACAGCCATTTTTGCATGTAAAGCAGAAGGAATTTAATAGCAAGTAAAAGCTAAATAACTATAACAAGATAGCATCTTGTGGCTGAACTATTAATAGCTTTGCCAGTACTCCTTGCTCTGTAAGACATGGGGTAGGTGTTATAGTGTAAATGAGGTGGTAAAGCTAGAAGTTTTCTGAGAAGTCTTAGTTACTACTGTTACTAGTGGTTGCCCTAGCAGCATAGGGGCATGTGTGAGTCCAAGTACCACTGTGGTTAGAGTCAAGCAAATAGACGACAGGGTGATCTTTACTGGTGTAAGACCATTCTGGATGTCTGTCAAAACTGAGATTACTGTCCCCATTACAGAAACTTGCACTGATCCTTTGTAGTTATTGTCATACAGATTTACACCAGTCAAAGGTTTTGTAGATACAGCAAGGTGCTGTAGCCTTCCAAAGCAGCTGAAGACAGTCTGTTCTTTTGCTAAGTTGCAGCTCCTCTCTTTGCAGCTCCTGCTGTTATCTGGAAGTTTGCTGGGCAGCTCCTTTGCTGGGAGCTGCAGCTTCCCCATGTGCTCATGGTCTTCACACAATAAGACAGAAATTTTAATTCCCAAAGGCAGAAATGTTTAAATTTTTCCTCTTGTCACCCTGCAGGTAAATCAGCATTGTACTAGTACAGATTTCCAGCTGTTGCTCTGTGGATTGTTGCTGTGGTCTCAGGCAAGAGGCATTGCTTAGTTATTGAAAGTTAAAACTGGGTGTCTGAAGGTGCGCAGGTGGGTGCTTGAGCCTGGGGCATGTAGTTCTGAGACTCTTGAAAAGACATATTTCCAATTCAAGCTGGTATACTTGGATAGTGTTAGAAGGTCAAGTCATGCATATACAGACAAGTCCTGAAATGATACTCTCTTCTCCCAGTGATTCTGGCATGTTTTGGGTCCAGTGTAATTGTACTTGTGGTCTGAACTTTAGATTGCCTTCAATCTCAGATTTAGTGGTTGTTCACTCAACTAAGTCCTTAGCTTGACTCCCAGCAGTCACATTGCTCTTCTGCAGGCTTTGCTTGATGGTACTTAGCACCCTGTCCACATCCCTTTCCCTCACCCCTTGGCAGGTCATGTTTGAAAATTGCTGCTATGATTTGTAGCCAAGCAAAGAAAGTCTCCCACACATTACTCCTGCTCCCAGCTCTTCAGTGAGCTTTCTCGTGTTCATCTAGAGCCAAGCCTCATAGTGGGGCTGGTGTCTAGTGAGCCCAACGCACAAAGTTACATGGTGAGAGTTAGGTGTGGCAGGAAGGTACACACAGTTCATCTGTCTCAGACAGATGTTTTGAAATGCTGATGGCTTTTTTTTCTTGGCTCTATTTTGAAACCATCCATTCTGGCTGGAGAAGGAATACTAGCTCTGAGTTAGGCCTCAGAGCTTTTAGCTTTTGCTTTATTGTGCAGGAAAATACAAAAGCAGATTGTGACTTTGGGTCATATGTAATGCAACAAGTTTTCTTGATACTCCTAAAACTCAATTAAAAAATGTTTTAAGAATGCCATAAGCCTTGAATTAACAACCGTGTAGAAAATGCCTCCCTGCAGAAAGTTTTAAATATGTTTTCATCTACTATCAGGGAAAGTATTTTTTGCAGATGTCAAATCTGCTGTCATGACAATCTCATGTAATTACATAAGTAGGTAGACTACTGTGCTGGAGGGTCATGTTCTTTTTAACTTTTCTAGTTTATCTTGTTATTCAGTAAAAACAGTTTAGAGAGAAAGATTTGTGATGCCAGAAATTACTGCCAAATGGGAAGAAAATGGTACTGGGTCATCCTGCAAGCTCCATTCACCTAATTGCTTCATAGGCAATGGGGTGAGTTATTCCTGAAGCAGATCAGATGGGCTACAGCTTGCATAAAGACAAAAACAGTGAAGAGAAGTAAAGGATTTAATAAAGAACATTTGACACTGCTCTATTTTACTCCACCAGTAACATCTGAAGCTGTAAATTTTCTGCTTCTTTGGATACCACATTCTAGGAAAACAAGATGAAAAACTTGAATTGTTGGTAAGTCTTGATAAAAAAGCTGGCAGCGGGAAGAACGAAAAAAGCATCTTTTGAGGCCTGAAACATTATTATTATTTTTTCAGATAATAAGTTGTGTGGAAGGCTTGCTAGGCCTGAAAGCTGGTCAAGGGCACACCAATCTCACAGGCCAAATGCGGATCAGTGGAAAAGAGGTATGTCAAGGTTTCCTGGCTGCAGATTTTAGTTATCAGGCCCACACAGCTGCATCTGCAGGAACAAAGTTCCTTTTGTGTAGATGCTCCTTTGCCATATCAGACCCCTTCATGGTACAATTTAGAGGTGTGCTAAATCTATACAAGCCTTAATACTTAATTGTAAGTCAGAGTCCATATAGATAGGAGGCTGAACTCTGTTGCTCTGTGTTCCCTCCTATATCTGTAAACTGCTTCTGCCTGACCTGAATCTTCAAAATAGACTGTTCCTGAAAATTCCTGCATCAGGGGTAGGGTGGTGGTGGGGAGCAGGGGATGAAATGGAGAAAACTGGTGTATTTGTTTTCCCCTTTGTTGGCTATAAGGGACGTTTCTTTTTCTTATTTGTGTTTAAGTATGTGTGTTTATGCTTTCATAAAAGTAACCATTTCCTACAATTTAGATTTCTGTTTGCTGCATAACAGCAAGAGGATCAAGAAAAATAAAGGTTAAAATGGTGTCATGGTGTCTTCTATACCTTTCCTGGCCAATTCCTCTATTTAATGATAAATGTATACAGAGGTCCACACACAGAAGAATTAACAGGAGCTTAACCTCCTACTTCGGAGCCTAACTTCTGTCAGTTATAGTTTTTAATTTGAAGTATGTGCTACTCTGTGCTGCTTTGTCAAAGTATGGTCTTTTGAGAGATTTTGTTAAGTCCCTGTCATAAATGTTTCATGAGTGTCAGCACCAAGCATCAGCTATAATAAAAATGTGTATTTTTTCTGTACTTTTATATTCCTTACAATCAGTAGCAATACTGTTCATGACAACTGATAAAAGAGCAGGGTGGCTAAAGTATATAATCTATATCTTTGTCATGACTTCATTAGGTTTAGCATTGTGATAAATATAGCATTGGATAAAAATTCGTGAAGGAGAATAAAAGAATTATATGCTATATTTGCAATACTGTAAAGACACAAAATGCAAAATAATCCAAGGATTCCTTCCTGAGTCGAGCAGTAACGACTTCGACGCTTATCAGCACGAGATAAAGAGCAGGACACAGGCAATCAAACCGGACAATAAGAGTAGCCAGGTCGAGAGATCCATCTACTCCGCACCCATACTGGCCACTCAACCCCGGGAAATGCAATCAGAAGATACTCAGAGCCATCCGCATGTGAAAGAACTTTGCCCCATCGACTGTTGACTCAGCTTGACAAACCCAGGAAGTCCATTCACCATACATCCAGACTCTTTGTCGGACTGTGCACATCCCAGGTTTTTGCCTCAGGATACAAAATCCCTATAAAAACCCCAGACCGCAGTCCCTTCTTCGTGGATTTGGGAAATCCGTACCTCTGGGTACAGATCCCTGTCCACCCAGCGCTGCACTGATTTATTTATTGTGGTTTTTCTCTCGTTATTTCTGATCGAAATTGTTTTATAATAAACTGCTTTTTATATTAACCCTATTTTGCCATTGCATTTATAACAGAATCAATGTGGCTTTTGCCTTTTTATTCTTCATATAAACAAATACATTTCTTGCATTTCCCACCAGATTAGTTTCATTTATATCTTGAGACCCTATAACTGTTTAATATTTTTTAGTTTTGGAGAGACAGAGCTTATAAGAGATGGCACAGGTTCATCACTTACAGAGATATTGTAACACTTTTCTCTAAATATTTTCTCTAAACATTTTATTTTCTTGAAATACTAGTCTCCTCAAAAAGACCCCCAACATTTCAGATCCCAATCTAGTCACAATGGAACTGGAATACTTCAGATGAAGCCAGAACTCCACTGCTTCTAAGTATTATAATATTATGAATGTTATAGCTGAAATCTAAAGAAGAAGTAAAGCTAATAAAAAAATGACTGCTTCCTTTTTTTACAGAGCTGAAGTTTTTCTGAACCTGGATTCTGCTTGAAAGAGAACAATTTTGGGAAGTTTGAGCAGAAACAACTTGATGTAATGGAATTGCTTTCTTTCTAGTTTTCATATTTATAAACAAAGGTGTATTTTTTAAATGTGTAGACTAAAGCATCCCAAGAGAAGGAACAGGAAATCTGAAACCTGGAATTGATATAATCCATTCGACCCAATGGAAAGAAAATCCAGTTTGGTTTAGCCAAATCATACAGAATTAAATTGCATATCTTGACCGTGTGTGTATTATCTGAGACATTACTAAGAATCCTGGGTCTCATTTGGTATCCAGCAGATGGATTGGATGTTGAACTAATGAATGAGGAAAAGCTACACCAGGGGCAGTAGCACAACAGTAAATGTAGTAAACGTTTCTTTTTTCATTTGCTATGCAGAGAATGTGTGAATAGGTATTATTGTGCTGAAGGCTGGCTTTCAATTGTACCTCATTGGCATGAAGTGGCAGAGATAAGATCTGGGTCAGTGAGCCTCTGCACTCCCCACTTTGCCATCCTGTTGTTCTGCCAGTAAATCTGAGCACTTGTTTATCAGCATTGTTTTGTTAGCTTTGCTGGGTGCTATGTCAGAGTTACATCAGTGAATAATCTACCTAACAGCCTCGTTAAAGATCAATACTATGTGAATCATCTTGTGTCATGCTTCTGTTTAGCCCTTGTGCCTTACCTGCCTTGGCATGGGGTATTGCAGTCAGTTTGAGAGGCCAATCTGAATTCCTTTTATCTGTTAGAATCTTTACTTGGTTTGATTTAGGAATTAATCAAGCTTCACCATGATTAAGCTAGACACTCAGTCAAGCATGTGTTTTAACTTGGAAGCATGTGAGTGATACTGTTGAAGTGAGAGTTTAATATGTACTGTAATACCTACCTAGACAGGGGTTGTAATTAAAGATCTAGAATGATATCATGCAATGACTTCTGACTTTGTGACTGATACTAGAATTGCATCAGATTGCAAATTCAGCTAGACTTTGAATGCAATCATGCACTGCCACATCCCTAGGAGAGCTCTTATTTTAAACTTGAATGTGATCCTTCCACTTCTTCCTTCCATTCTACAGAGAAACAAGTGCTGTTTAATGTAGCGCTCATTCGATCTCATTAAAGTCTCGCAAGTAGACTGCCTTTGCACCTTCTAGTGTGATACAGACCTCTTAACAGAACTGTTTGTCCTTGTAATGACTTCTCCACCTTTGACTTGTGCCAAAGAAGGAATAATTATTATTAAAGATTATTTGTTCAAACAGAAGGAATGAGCCAAAAGAAATTTGAGCTATCCTGTGAGGATGTTGGATTTACCACATTACCTAAATGAATGCCTAATGTAAATAAAACTCAATAATTAAAAAAAATTCTGACATGTCAGTGAGCAATGAATTACCATGCACTACAGCACTGTATAGTCATAACAAGCAACTCCCAGTATAATATGTGGCACATGGAAGATGAAACATAGAATGAAACAAAGAATAGCTCCTTAGGGGATAGGATACTTCAAGCCTAATCCTGATGTGGTGTAAGAGGCATATATCTCCACTGAAAGAATGGGATCTCAGCTGATTTACAGCAGTTTGTGTGCCAGCTCTTTCTCATTAGTGAAAAGAGATTATGTTCTCTCTATTGTACTGTTTTCTCTACACCTTAATAAATTTACTTCATTTGCAGTATTAATATTTCTTCACTGCTAGCCATCTGCTCCTCAGGATTGTCTTTCCAATTAGACTGGTGCTCTACTGCTCTGCTCTCTGGTCTTCTGTGCTGAAACTTGACAAGCCTTTAACTGGGAACATATTTTGACAGTGTTTTCCAGGTGGTGGTCCTCAAGAACTTGTCAGGGGGCTACAGAAAATCAGTACCTGTTCAGTAAGTTTAAATTTACCATAGAGGGATTTGTATTTTAAATGGAAAAACAGAGAGACTGCAAACTGATAAGGCTTTAATGCCAGAGTCCTAGTGATTGATGTTTGCATCTTGAATGAGATGACAGAAATACATGGCAGGAGGGTGGGAAACAAGCATAATCCAACACAGGAGAGGTCCAAATTGGTGTAATGAGAAACTGTACCACCATGAGGACAGCCAGCCAGTGGAGAAAGCTGCTCAGAGAAGCTGTAATTCCCATCCTTGAGAATTTCAGAATGTAACTGGACAACACACTGAGCACTCTGGTCTGATCCCATGGAGACCCTGTATGAGGCTCCACAGGACTGGAGATCTCCTGTGGTCCCTTCTAACCCAAATTATCCCATTATCCCTTGGCCCTCTTTGGGATTCCTTTCATGCTGTTTTTAACATTTTGATGATATTTCTGTGTTCAAAAACACAGTTAAGTAAACGGATAGATATATATACATATTTTATTAATTTCTGTTAACAAGAGCACACTAGTACAGGGCCTTTTAGCTCCTTGTTGTGTTGGCTGCTCTGACCTCAACAGTAGATCTTGCTTAACCATTTCTTATTTTAATTTTATTAATGTTATGTTGCCTAACTGCTAGAGGCATTGGAGCTGAATCTGGGTTACACTGCCTGTTGCCTCTTATTGTGCCCAGTTTGCATATTTGACCCAAAAAAAGTATAGATAGTATTTATTATAAATTTTATTTGAATAATTAAAAAAATTAAAAATACAAATGGAAATAATTAATTTGATATGTCCTAACAGCCCCTGCAAGTTAGAGTAATTAGTTGCAAGGAAGCGCTAGGTTAGTAGTTAAAATTTTCAGTAGATGTTCTTTTTTTAACAAAGACTCCTACATTGCCTGTGCATGCATCTACAGTAATTGCTTAGCTGATGTGTTTAGTACCGATGCAATGTTTGCAAAATCACAATTAAATGCAGAACATATGCTATTGTTGTGTATGTGGCTTCTCTGAGAGGGCATTTACTCTGAGAGGGCATTTATCAATAGATGTTTTTGTCCCAGTCATGGGGTTATTCTAGTGCAATGGAAGACACCCAGATAAACAACTGTTTGCAAAATTGTGGCTCTAGGCAGTGCCAGCCCACAAGAGAATTTTTGAACCTGCCAGTATAGTCCATGACAAGTGAGCAGTAGCAGGCAGAAGGGTTACCAGAGTTCACCAAAGGCCTGCAGAAAGCATGGATTACTCAATTCTCACAAAGCTTTGGCTGCCAAATGAACAGGAGCACATCGTAGAATAAATAGCTCTTATCTGCATTTAGGGAATGCCTTCTAAGTGAGATGGAAGGTGCTCTGCCTTACAGGATTATCTGGCTGTTCATCCTGCCATGTGAAACAGCCATCCTCTGGTTGTTATAAAACATGGGCTGTCAACACAGCGGCCCAGGATGGTTCCATAAAGTCACAGGCACCATTTCTATGGTTTTATAGAAGTAGGCAGAGGTCTTACTCAAAACATTTTTCATTTTGGTCAAATATCATTTGGGTTCATAGACATAGGAGTTGTTTGGAAGAAATTTAAAATTTCTGATTCTTACCAAATCAAATCTGCAAGGTTGTACACAAAATTTCTGTTGCTCTCTACTCTGAAATTTTCCTGGTATTTATGGCTACAATAATCACAGGGATTAAGATTCTGATATGGTTTCTCTCCTCTTCTTGACCCTATCCTGATACAAACAATACATGATGGGTGTTCCTGGGAATAAACAACACTTAATTGAACCTGATGGGAAGTAACAGTTTACCAACGTTGACAACAAGTATTTGACTTTTGGCTCAGTCAGTTAGTGTGTACTTGAATAGCTTCTTTGGTCCTGCATGTTTTCGTTATTAATTTTTGTGGGGGTGGAGCATGATCAATGGTAGCAGAGCAGATAATGATGAAACTATGGCATCCACAAAACCATCAGCATGACTCACCCACTTGTCTTTATCTATAGTTATTATACATGTTTGTTGCTTTAAACATATCTTCCTTGGCCCTTTTATTCTCCATGTTGCCCTATTGTCTTGCTATTTTTTTAAACCTTTCTTGAAGAAGAGGCAAAGAGAAAATTAGATTTTAGATGTTTCTTGAGTTTAAATTGTCAGTTGGATGAAAAATATCTCTCAGATGAGGTTTTAGCTAACTCCTGGCTGTTTGACCATCTTCAGTGAATGACTCTTACTGACTTAGGCTGAGGCAGTAAAGGCACAAACCTTTGCCACTTTTCTGTAATTTAGCACTTCAGTAAGCAAAACTTAGCAGAATTTACCACTTCCTCTTTTACCGGGCCAACACATGTCCTTCCATAGGTCATACCATGCAACCCAGCAAGCTCTGTTGCTTCCCATCAAGCAAAGGAGAATACTTCTTTATTCTGCCATTTCCACTTCCTAATGCTTTCCACATGTAACCTGCTGTGAAAAGACTGGTACAACTCCTGCTGTATACTCCTGTTACAGACAAAGAAAGCCCTCTGCCTAATTACTTTTACTATTTCTTGTACCTATTACTCCAGCATAATGTTTGTACTGCTGTTGACTTAAAAGGCAAATTAACCCTTGAGTGACTTGGGCCACTTTTCCTACCCATTTATTCTGGTGTTTTTTGGTTGACCTTGCTCTGAACAGGACATTTGACTCAAGAACTCCAGACTGAATTATCCTTCCAATCTGAATTATTCTGTTATTCTGTGATTAAGAGATGTCACTGGAAGAGGCCATCACATTTCAACAAATAATCTTCCTTTTATCCTTCCACTGTGTAGTGGCATATAATCACTAACGTATGTAAAAGAATGTGATGGCAAGCATGGAAATTAGAATGCTTTGCTCTGAATAATAGTGTCACGAGTTGGTCAGTTGTTATTTTTTTTAATGTGAAGTATTCCGTGTTTTCAATATTATTATGTCTACTGTGGAAAACCATTTCTTGTGGAAGTATTTAGGGATTCCTGACATTTCCAATTCTGATGCCACTTGAGCCTAGAAGATTGACAGGCTCTTACTGCCTTTGAAGCTTTGCATTTGCCAAGGGAGAATATTTATTTTTTGCTGATGGTGTAACCACAGGGAGCTGAAGCACATTTTATTTCATGGCACAGCTAGTTGTTATTTTTAGGTGCTAAATAATTTATTTGGAGTTATATTCCTCCTTAATTATAGGCAATAAGGATACAACTGACATTTTTAAAAGGGCAAGATCCCAAGTCTAATGAAGAGTGTTGGTGAGGCTTTTACATGAGATCACTAATCCTCTACAAGTGCCTTAACTCACATTGTTTCTGCTAAAAAGGGAAACCTAGGATCAATTTAATGCAAATGACTATCCAAAAAGCCAAGAAAACCCTTTTCTCAAAACTGTTCTCCTTCTGGTGAAACTTATTTAAGATTAAAGTCATGCAAGTACCGAATCAAACTCATGTCAACAGGTTAACACCAGCACTGGTTGGGAATAAAAATTCTCTCCAGCATCAAACTGGAGAACACAGCATATAAATCTACTACACATGAACACAGTATATAAATCCCAGTGAGGAATTCAAGGAAGAATCTAGTAACTCCCAAATACTGATTACAGTGCTTTACCAAAGACACTCAAAATAAAGGGTCAAATAAGGAAACCAATATAAATTATGTATCTGAACTGCTGCATTATAGTAAGTGTAAAAGCCTCCTGGTAAGGTATGGTTGCCTATAAGTTTTTTTACGAGTTTTTTCTGTAGTTCAGGCCATCACTGATGACAAATGAAGTTTGGCAGCTCTTAGATGGAAGTTTATATCTAAATGGTATTTACTTTTTCAGGGACTAGAAAACAAGGTTTATTGAGTACCCTGTATGAAGCTGTTTAGAACTGTAGACTGTCCTCTTTATGGATTTTTAATATTGTTAATATGCACTTGGATGTGCATAGGACAAGTTATCTTTTTATACCTCTTATATCGCCAATGGAAATTTAAAAACCAAAAGAGGTTGCAGAGGAGGTTGTGCTCTCAATCCTCCACAGCAGCAGTGTGGCACCAGGATTCATGAAATGTTTTCAGTTTTTCAGTGTCACCACCTCTGCACAGAGTAAAGCCCTCAATCCCTGCTCAGTCTGAATACAAAAATACAGAAATTAGCTTTCTAACAAAGCTCTCTCCCTTTCCTCCAGCTTTCTGTGATTGTATCCTGCCTGAGATGTTACTGGCTTGGGGAAAGTTCACCCATGGGCAAACTGTCAAGAGTAGGAGACAGCAAAGGTCCATCTGCTTGGCACTTAAGTTTCAAGATGCAGAAGCAATATAAATATAGGCAGTTCTCTTTGTGAGAATTGAAAAGGAGCTGAATCTACATTTGAGGGAGTCAGGAATTTGTACAATATTACTTCTGGTCTGCAATCCTCCTATTCACTTTCTTCAGGTCTAACAAGAGGCAGGCATGTGCCTGCCTTGTTTCTTGATACTGCAATTTCTGAGGTAGTTGTTCTGAAGGTCTGGAAATGCCACTCAAGCCCTTATCCTTGATCTTCAATACCTCTACCTTGTGTACCTGTCCCATAACCCTCAGTGGTGCTCCAGACCTCCAGTGTAGCAGGCTGGCCTGTCACAATCCATTTTTCAACTTAGCAGAGTCAGCATCTGCACAAAAAATCCACACCCTTCTCCCCTTCCTCACTGTGGATGTGTAAATACTAAGTCAGTCTGCTTTTTTTAAAAAGTAGTGTGAACATACAGGCTGGTGGTACTATTCTGCTTGCCATCTAGACTGCTCTCTAGCCTCTCTATGTAGTGACTCACACAAATGAATCAGCTTACCTTCAGAGATCCATCCCAGTAGAAGTAAGCATATGGGTAGCCAGTGGTTTAGTATTAGCTGGATTTTGTTAGGAAATTAGACTTAAACTACACAAAGGTTAATTAAGGGTTGCAATACCCTGCACATTTTTTTTACCTCATATCACTCTGCAGAGCAGTAGAATGGCACAAGCATCAGAGAAATAGATGAAATAGATAGAAATAGAAAAAATGTTTATTAAATCCCAACTACTTTTTCTCTTTAATCCCATATAATCAGAAAACTGGCTATTTCTATTTCTATTATCCCTGACAGCACTCTGGGCTAATATTTGACTGACAGGGAGAATGTCCTTCAAAAAGATTGAGCTGGTGGTACTTTCACCTTCTTTGAATTGTATCATGTCTTTGGACCACTGCAGAGATGCGAGCAAGCAGTGTTCCTCTTTTCTGTCTACCTCTGATGATCTGCATGGACATAGGGAATGCAATATCAGTGAAAAGCCCATGCAAAGGATGAACAATACTGATACGGTAATCTACAGGACTTTAGTTTCTTTTGAGACAGAAGGTTTTTAAAATATTTTCTGGATTTGTTTTAACCTCCATTTATATATTTACAATACTGCACTAGGAAGACATTTATTTTAAGAATCTAACTCACTAAACATGTGAGATTTCAGAGATGCTCTTTCTTTCTCTCCATTTTGGAATTCAAATAGGGAAAACCAAATCAAAACCAGAACAAACATCTCCTGAGTACACCTACTAAAATGAAAGTTAAATTCAAGTACTAATAATGTGGAAAGTGAAAGATATTGTTGGGCTTTGCATTTGTAAGGTAAGTGCTAACAAATCAGAGAATCTATAGCAAGAGTGCATGTTGATTACCTGGCTGGAAAAAGCACATTCCAGATCATGGTCTAGATCTTTCCAAAAACTTCTGGAAGTAATTGACATCCTTCACAGTTCTGGCAGGAACCTAAAGACCAGTGGTACCATGAGAAATTCTGTTACATGGGGAAGGAAATGGAAATGTAACTAGCAAGGCTGAACATTATTGTCTCCTTAAATACTTTTTGAAAACTTCATCAGAAACTTGGGAAATATGTTTTTCATATAACATTTTATCTTAGATCTTTCCTTTCCAAGACTCCATGCAAGGGGTGCAATTTGGACACTTTGTTATGTTCATCTAAGTCTTGAACATTGTAAAAAATGCTTGTAGGTTATTTAGGAAACAAAAGATTCAAAAGTGATGAAATCCAGAGCATTCCAGTAACTATTTTAATTCTTGTGACTAAAAGTTGACCAAGGATAAGTGTTCTTCTTGTGCTGGTTATATTGAATTGAGTTGGCTTTCCAAATAGATGTAAAATGTAATGCTGACCCCTTTAGGTCCCATTTCTTGAATCAAAAGAATTAGTTCCAGAAGTAGCACAGCTCAAAAATCCTAATTTCTTGAGATTTACATCTTACAGTTGCTTGATTTCTTTGTTATATAAAAGCTATTTTGTCAACTCACTCCTTACTAGACATCAGTAAACAGACTACACAGTGAGTCTTTCTGGGTAGTTAAACATGGATCTTACTAGAGCTCTCCAGTGGATAGGCAAGCACCAGAATCTCTGTCCCTTGTGCATCTTTTGCTGGTGTTTTGTGCAGCCCTTTCTTTAGAGAGAATGCTGATAACTGAGAGTCACTCTTCCAGCCATTCTCTCATTTTCCTAAAATGTGAAGCAAATCTCTACCGTCATGATTTCATTCTCTTTCAAATTTGACTGTAATTGGACTATGGGTTCAGAAGTTTTTCAAGAAAACACACACTTCTGCAGCAGAAGACGGTTAAAACTCTGTTTCCAATAGGACACCAACAGGATACATAGACAGACATATGTGGACAAAAGGGTTTTCTGCTCTAAAGTGGGATGCTTGGCATTTGGGCATGCTTCCAGCTTCAGCTCAGGATTTCACTTTCTTTCCAGAGCTCTGTATCTTTACCTTGGTCTGTCTTTGTAAACTCAGCGGTGTGCTCTGGACCTGAGTTCTGTTAAAACTACCTATCCTGTCCCTGTCACTTTGCACACCTGCCTGCAATCTCTTTGGTCAGAACACTTCTCCTGCTTTCAAGAAGGAAAACTCTTGCAAATTGCTGGTATCTGTGGGTTCATAAAATAGATTAAAGCAGAACAGGTGCACCAGACTCAGTGTGCAGGCAGCCTCCTCATGAAATTGTCATTGTGCTTACCACGGCATGTGTGCTGTCAGAGATATTGAGCAAGAATACAAGGGCAGGGAAGGGCATCTTGAAAGTATTTGGTTGTAATGAGATTCCAGATAAATTTTAAGTGGATTATATCTTTTTAGTCCACATGTGAATTAATATTGACACCCTCAAAATTATTATAGCCTTCATTAATTTCTTAGTTCAGGTGAAACAGATGATGTAGCTGGGAGAAAGCCTATGTTGAGAGAAGAGCTACTGGCCTCTTTTACCAGTAGTTGCCAGGAACTCCTCATCAATATTTGTATAACTCACCATTCCTGTCTTCTGCTCCTAATAAACATGGATAATAATGGGTACAGCACATATCTTATTGGAATTCCTATGGAGAGCAATTAAAACTTTAAAGATGTAAATGTTTAACATTGTTTATAGTCCACTTGGAAACAGGAAATGCCAGAAATTACATAAGCTGTCTAGATATTAATAACTCCATGTAAGCATCTGCTTCTCTTCTTAATTGCTTGTCAGTACCATGCACAGAGGTACTTATCAGAGCATAAGGCTCTGATTTTGAGTGGTAATCAATGGGGACTGCCTGATTACAAATGGCACTAAATGATAATCTGAACCATTGGCATTTGTTGTGTATCCATAGCCAGCTCTCCATCTCCCTGGCATTTTTTTTTCATAGTATGGGAATAGAGAGGAGGACTCTTTCTCTGGACATTGTGTTTGTTATTTCCTTATTTTATCCTCTGAGGAAAAATAAATACAATCCAGAACAAGTATGCATTTTCTATCAAGGGAGAACATCAAAAGGCAGCAGCAAAATGAGCATTTTGTCGTAGTTCTCACAACAAAGGAAAGGATATGCTGATGTTTGTCTGATGATGGGGCATTGTCACAAGGAGAGGCATTTAAAAAGGGTGATACAAAAACTGTAGGAATTGGTGGATGTTTGCCAGGACTGGATGAAGTATACCTGGGAGTTCTTACAGAACCAAGGAATAAAATAGCTATAGTGGTAACAAAAATTATGCTCTTTATGTTTCAGAATAGCAGTTTGGCTGGAGAGTTGCCCATCTTATATTGTTTTTCTGAGAAAAAATGTGAGAAGGAAATACTCTGAGACAAATCATCAGAGGCAGAATTACATAACATTGTGATGTGAACAGTATAATAGGGTTGAAATAGTCCTGTCTTTTTAAATCCTACTTCTAAATTAAATTCTTAAGAAAGCTAGTGGAGCAGATTCTTGGCTTCCCAACCAGTATAAAAGAGCAGAGTCCCCTGACTTCTGTGGTGTGAGGCCAAGCTACATAGGCTAGGGGATAAAACAAACCATTCAAGATAAAGACATAGCTTGCTAAATATTTCTAAATTTTTAAGGGCCTTGTTAGAAGCTATCAAGTAAGCCACAGGCAGAGGAAGCCTTGAGAAAGATTAAAAATTCATTACTAGTTAGAAACAAGCCACTTCCTCATTCAAGCAGTAAAACCTGCTGAAAACATAGATTTAAGGTAAGCTGTACTGGGAGAGACTAGGAAAATTCTAGGAGAGCTAGAATATTATATGATATATATGACATTGCTTCCCCTTCCTACTGTTGACTGCAGACTCCTGCAATGTCTCTTGTGCTGACACAAGCAGTGACACAGCCTTTATGAACTGACTTGGCTCATTATAGAAAGAGAACATTACTCCAACAGCAAATCCCAAATATAAATGGAGCAGACAGGCTCTGACTAAGGCTAGAAGGAAAGTGACCACAAGCAGCAGTAAAGGTAACCTATGTATTACCACTGGTAAGAAGAAATGGGATGGTTGTCAGAAGAAATGGTTGATGGTTCTGTGAAGACTTCTTTTATTGGTGCAAGGTGAGGGAAGAGTGCTGTTGGCAATTTTCTCTAAGAGTCACATCTGCCTATCTTGTGAAGTAATACTTCACAAGATTCCTGGCTGAGATCTACCAACTTCTTAGACAAAAGTTAAGCTGTGCATGAGTTCTAGAGGTGCCAATGGCCTCCAGCCTTCTCCTTTGCTTTGAAAGAGCCTGGATTTCCCTGTTGGTTTATCTGTTTATATGGTTTATATGCCCAAACTGCTTCAGGACTGCAGTTTATTATGTGTTTATGGCTCATAGTATTAGCAATAATCAGAATACAGCCACAGCCAATCCCAAACAGATGGCAACTCTATTTAACCACTGTAAGCAGGAACTATCACAGATATACAGGTCTGACCACACAAATCCTAACTCTCATGTACAAATGGGGAAAGTCCCACTCATATTTTCACAAACTTTTAAAACATATATATCTTGCAAGTCAACACCAAGCCCTTGACACTGGTTTTAAATGTAAATCATTCAATGGCAAGTGGATGCTTGTGTTCAAAGAGAGGCTGACCCAGACCTGCTTATTGATGAGCAGACAGGCAAGAAACAAATATCTGGTCATTTTATTTGTGAGATGAGAATTTTGCAAGAGATGAAACAGTTACAGATAGTGCTGTCATTCTCCAAATACAACATTGGTAAAACCAGCACCTATCACAAGCTGGAAGCTTAATCCTTTCCTAGGCACTGAAAGATTGGTCCAGTAGCCAACAGGAATGTCGGGCTGTCTGCTTCTATTGTGGGTCATGTCCTGAGTCATAATGTTTACAGCAATGTAATTAACCAGCATAACCAACAAAAGAGATGCCTTCTTCCTGGTGTTGTCTTACTCTTTCAGGATCACAAGCCCCTTCATTATAATAAATATGTTGTTAAAAATCTCAGTTTTCTCACCTTAAGCTCTTCCTGAAAATAGCAGGCACCTAACTTTTTGTGTTTTCCTGGAAAAAAATGAGTTCACAACATTACTGAAGCTGAAGAAAAGGAAATGGACTCCATGGCCAATTAGAAATTATTTTAATTTTTAAATTAGTTTTTAAAAAGCCCTGCAGCAATAGCTTAACAATTTGATTTTTTTTTACCTTTCTTAGCTTTACCACTTATTCATGATATACATAGAACAATGAGTAAAACTCTAGTGCCCAGGATCTGAAGCTGAAAAAATTAACAAAAGCAGTCTGATTTTCAGATGTGAGTATGTACGTCTCCAAAGGAGGCTAGTGACAGCTACATGTAATCATCAGCTCTGGAAACCTGTCCTACATACAGAGTCTTAAAGAAGGACTTTATATTTTCCATGTATTTATGTCTTGATACTTAAACACACAAATCAGATATGTTTATGCAACCTTCAGTGTCTTTAAGTACGGTTTTTGGGCCACTAGCTCCTCTCCACCAAGTTAGAAGCTATCAAATAAGCCTGAAATCCACAGGCAGAGGAAGCCTAGCATGTTTCTAACTCTGCCAAGTTAGAAACCTGAACAATTTGTTAAAAAATGTGTGCCGGTTAAAATATCTCATAGTAAAAAATCATAATAATAGTTAAAAAACAACAATAACCAAAAAACCATAAAAAAACAAAAAAAACAAAAAATAAACAAACAAAAACCCCCAAGCATTCAAATATATTTAAAAGGTTTGAAAATTTGGTCAGTCATTTCATAACTGTACAAGAAAGTGGTCAAAAACATGGCAGCAGGGCTTGGTCACCCTTTGCTTCTGCATTTTGTGAATTCAGTGTGAGTGGAATCAGCCATATCCTGGATTAAACTTCGAGTACAGAAGATTAACTAATCTTTTTTTCCAACATTTGCATAGCCCAAGGACAGGTGAGTGTCCCTGCCACTGTAGATAGTGTTTCCCTGTCAAAAGATAGATTGTTGGAATTACTGATGTGATAAGTATTTGTTTCTTTAAGTGTTTTGGCCTTTTTTAAAAAGCTTTATTGTAAGGAAATGGATTCAACACCAGAGATGATTAAGGCATCGTTCATATCAAAGTCTATTGATAATTTCCTCCCATAGCTGACAAGATGACAGCTTTCTTATGTTGCAACAAGGCTGGGGGAGAGGAAGTGTTCACAGCAAAGAGCTGTAGACACAGATCAGTAGCTTCCAACAACCCACAGGACAATACTCTTTCAGTTCCTTTCATGTGTTACTCAAAACATAGGTCACAAGGTAGCATTGTGTTGTGAGTTGTTTTGAAAACAAGAATGACCAGACAAAGCCCAGCTTTGAAACATTATCAGTAAAATGGGTGATACCTTTATTTGTAAAGGTGTGTCTAGCACCAGGTCCAGTTTTATATGGGATTATAGCAGTGTAAGCCCTTCTCTATTTTGTTGAACAAAGGTGCCACGAAAAGCTAAAAAAAATTAACTGAAGCACAGTACAGGGTAAATAAAAAAGCTTATGAAAAAATGAGGGAATAACCAAACCTTCAGGAGCCAAGAGCTATGACCTGAGAAGTAAAAACAAGAAGACACTAGAAATCAAACTACAAAGCCAAAGAAGGGGACTTTGTGTTAACCTTAGTCACTAAATAACGTAATACCCACCATGCGATTACCTCTTACTCGCCCAAGCCTCTTCCTTACAGAGCACATGCAGTAAAATAAGTGTGCAGTGTACCTTTCAGCAGGGACGAGAGAATGAAAGGTCAATGACTATGGTTTCAGGTTGTTATGCATGTGGGAAATGCCAGTGTTTCACTGTTTGAAGAGTATAAAACAGAAGGTTTTATACTCTTTGTCAGTTTTTTCAGTTTACCACCCAGCACTCATCTCTGCGCAGAGATAAAATAAATATTTTGACTCTGTCTGTGGATCAGCTTCTAGTGTACCATGTGAAAGAACTCATATTTGGTACAACAGTATGAAGATTTGGCAGTGCAGCGTGTGTCACATAATTGAAAGACAGTATTATATCAGCAAAAAAAATTTCATAAATGCCCTGTTTTTGTAATTTTTTTCTAAACCCATGTCTTTGGCTAGTCTGAGACAAGATACTGAATTAATGCACATTGTCTGATATATCTCATATTTGTAGCTCTACCTAGAAGTTAGTATATGACACAGTTGTATTGTTGATATCTCACATCTTTTGTAGTGGTACACTTTTCATTATGGTTTTGGTAGACAACTTTGAATGTATTGTACTCTTCTGGCACATTTTCTTTCCAGAAAACTTGCTCATATGGAAGATCTAGTCCACTTTCTCTTTGTATCAAAGTATTATAATATCTAGTAATTTTTACCGATTGTGCTTTGAAAGAGACAGTAGTTCAGGTGTCTCTTTAAGCATTTGTCTTGGTGATGTTGTACTTTTAATGTGTTGGGGATATTTGTGGCCAGGTAACACTCTGAACTGGAGCTCTCACCTCATACTGGCAAATATAATTATGATCATCAAGCAGAAAATGGAAGAAAGTTCCAAATCTGGGTTGAGTTTGAGGAAATGCTTTGGCTAGAAAAACAACAGTAAATGTTGCAACTTGTACTTTGCATTTCAACATGAATTTTCTAATTTACCAACATGTCTTTTGGTTTGGATTGAACAAATGTGATTTTTCCCTCAGTTTTTAGTGTGATCATTAAGTAAAAAGTTCACTACTTATTTTCCCTGACTTAGAAGAGAGACATCTAGTTTCTGTCTCTATCAGTACTTTCAGTGTGACCTTAAACACTTCCTTCCATGGTCAAGGCTTTTTTTATGAAATGAAGGCAATGTTTACAGTCTCTTTTATAAAACACTTTGAGAAATGCGGATGAAGAACACTGTAGGAGATCTAGATTACATGCAGTCATCAAAGGGAGAATAAGACTCTTGTGAGTGGCAGTCATTCATCTTTTTTCTGAAGATATTTACAGCTCTTTTGATAGAGAACGCTTTAGAGACCCCTGTACCAAATAGAATAGAAAATCACAGAAACCAAAAACACTGGAAAAGTGCACATCATTAGCTACAGTCCTGCTGGGTATATCTCTGCTGGTATTGTTAATCACTACTTCATCAATCGTACTCTAGAAAAGTAAAAATAAATCACAGAGACATTGCAATTTTTTTTTTCTTTGATGCTTTGATGGATCTGATGTAGACTGAGTAATGTGTTCTCCATTTCCCAGGGAATATGAGAAGCTCAGAATTTCTGAATTTCTCAGGAACCTCAGAACAGGGTCTGTCTCTCTAGACTGATTCTTTCATTCAGACCTACTTCACACACCTTACTGCAGGCCAACACATGAACTCAAGTCCTGGAAGGCAGCCATAAATAAACCTTCCTCACACTCTGCAAATAAGTTATCAGAGAGCTGATAAAGGCTTTTTAATACTGTTCAGGTCTTTATTTTGAACCAGACTTGACATACTGAAAGACAGTACTTACATCTTCATGTAAATATGGTTTTTTTAACATTTTCTGTAACTCCACTCCAGGGCCAGCTTATTCTCCTTGACATTACAGGTGTAGTCCATAAATCCCCACAAAAAAAACCCACTTCCTCTTGTAGGAGCCATGTGTTGTAGGAATTATTACTGCAGTGTGTGCTGTCAGTAGCACAGGTCTAGGCAGATTTCAAATTCAGCCATCAAGCCAGTAAGGATCATCTGGTTTTAGAGTATTACCTTAAAATCTTCTTTTCTCTTTATTTTTTTTTTTCCTTAATCTTATGGAGACCCTGACATCTCAGAGTTTCAGGTCACTGGAATTTGCAAGCTTGTCCCAGGGAAGTACCACTGTATGCTTGCCCTCATTTTACATTTAGCCTTGGGCCTGCTACTGCCCTCCAGACACTGAGTGAGATGGAGCTCTGATCTTACTGGTACGACTATCCTTATGTGTTTCTGTTAACACATGGACTTGGAGGTCTTCAAGTTCTGATCTGAACTGACTGGCAAACTAAGAGTTACATTTAATTTACTTGTCTGTTGAATAGCCATATTCTGACTAGACCAATACTCTAGGTCGTTCCACACTAAAACTAAAGCAAGCAGGACCAGGAGACTATAGACATCAAAACCTTCATAGTAGCAGCTGCAGTTTCATCTCGGTATGTACCAACTCAGTAAGTGCAGAAATACAATATCAAAAGAAAACTACTATTAACAGATGTGCTTTGAGTCTTACTGCTTCCACTTTGCTTCAGCAAACAAATCCCAGAGTAAAAGGAGAGACCAAGTTCCCTTTTTTTCCTGCATAGGATTGGGGTAAGACCTGATATTATTTTTTACTGGATACAGTTTAAGCTCTGAGACTTCCATTTACTCTTCAAGCAGATTCTACAGCACAACACATAGCTCAGTGCTCCACTGACTTTACTACAAAAGCATTTGAGGTTACTGGTACAGTTCAGTACTAAGATAAGCTTGATGAAGTGTCAAGTCAGTTGATAATGGGAAGAGTTACTGGCTGTACCTCCTTGCTAACAGCATCCAGCTCCTGGACTTCAGTTCAAGTGATGTGGAATTATGTTCACAGTTGCTGAGGATTCTAGACCATGGGGGTTATATCCATACTGCACTATTGCAGTGCCCTGTGGGTAAGGCAGATAGATACTGCTTTCTGTGGTGGCCAGTGTTTTTCCAGCCTGGCAGCATAGTATTTTCTTATGTGCCACTGAAATTGTATGTTGCATGCCTTAGGCAGCCTAAATGCATGTAAGTGCTGTTTTGAACAAGCAAAACCTTTTCGAATATGACTAAAAGAGTACATATGGCAGACCTGATGCTATATTATCCAGACTGGCTTTTGAACAGATTGAGCTATTTTCAAAATTACACTTACATCTTATATTAGAGGGAATTAGTTTCCTATTTGGGGAAAAAAACCAAGATAAAAACCCAACCAATCAAAGGAAAATGACCCTGCATAATACCAAAACAAAACAAATCTAAACCCCAAAGAATTACATAAATTAACATTTATTTAATAGAGACATCAAGGAATCAGGAAAGTAGCTGGCTAGGGAGCTGAGCAATTCAGCCTGGATCAGTACCATCAGAGAGTTATCTTTGTGTAAAGAGGAAATAATGGAACAGTTACTAGATGAATAGACTTTTACAGTGGATGATTGGTAAATACAAAAATATTGCAGTCATTCACATTAATTTAAGCTGAAATCAGGGAGTACCCAGCCTTCTGGCTACATGAGACACAATTGCTTTCATGTGGTGGAGAAACTGAAGGAACACAGGACCAGAGTTAGAGGATCAAGGAATTTTCCAGGGTTGTTCACAGGCAGATGATATTACTGATCACCAGCAGCTGATTAGGCCATTAGAGGGGGGGTTAGGAAGGGTTAACCTATAGACCTCAAGGCAATTCTCACTTAAACACTTCTTGGCTCATTTCGTGCATTGTGTGTAGGCCTAGGCAGTCTCCACCTGTGCAATATATTACTATCTGTTGTGCAGGAACTGGACTTGGAATGCACAGTCTGTTCAAGGACTTGTGGCTAGAGGGGACTCGTTCTTTCCTTCTAATCAAGTAGTCATAGTAAAATCAACTCACCTTTTAAAATGGCTTGTATAGAAATGATTGAAATTACAGGCTTTACCAAAATAACACTCTCAAGACAAACTCCTGTGAATAGTTTGAGACAGGGTAGAAACTTGGATTTAACTGTAAAAGAGTAAGAAGACCCAACGACAGTATGTCTTCAGAGGGGAGATTATTACTTAATTTTTTTATTCAGTAACCACCATTATTTCAAGGACAACTTGCAGAATGATTTATCTTTGACATGTAGATATAATGTGAGTATTCATTCATTTGATCTTACTATTCTCAGTCAAATGAATAAATAAAGTGATTAAAAATATTTTTTTCTATTATTATATAATCGTATTTTAAGAGAGCTGATCAAATAATATAATGGTAAACTCTATGGTGAGAAAATAGAACTCAAACAAAAAAATTATCTCCCAGTATATTAGCTCCTGTACTGTATTTTGTTATTAAAAATCTCCAGGGATTTGTGGATAAATTTTTTATTCTCCCTACATAATATTATTTTTATAAAACTGTTTTGCTATTTTTTACAATTTTATTCAATATTATTTTTCAGTTTAGAGTTATAAAAGCAGTTTGAATATGCAGTACTTCTAATACCGAAGAAGTAGAATGGTTGATAGGCAGTATTAAATGCAAAAGATAAGGCAGTGTTTGCATTGATCTATGTCAAACAGAAGACAGGTGCTAAAATTTTGGCATTTGTTCAGACTAAATATTTGCTTTTTAGAGACAGACCAAAATCTTCTTAGATCATAAATTAAGGAATAAAAGTCATTATAGGAATAATAATGACTAACAAGTAAAAGACAATGCTTTAAAGGAAAAAAAAAATCTTAACTAAGCTTTGTCTATATTAGTAACATATTTTCCTCATATAATTACATTTGATGAATCAAAAGAACCACCTCCAGTTTAGAACTTCACTTAATACATCATGCCATGAGTAACAATTAATGTAGGAATATTAATAATAAATCACCTTTATGGAACATGCTGAAATTTGTGATGGTTGTGATTTTTATTTTTTTTTCTGCTTTTCCTAAAGAAGCTGTAAAAATCTCATCAACCTATATTGTTGCTTCAGAAATTCTGCAGAGCAGTATGACAAGGTGCTTGTGTGCTGGATGTTCATGCAGTTAAAGTTTGGGGTGGAGTATGGCCTGAAGTTGTGTCAGGAAAGCTTTAGGCTGTATATCAGGAAAAGGTTCTTTACCCAGAGGTGGTTGGGCACTGGAACAGGCTCCCCAGCTAAGTGGTCAGACCTGACAGGATTCAAGAAGCATGTGGACAAGACTGTCAGGCACATGGTATGACTCTCGGGGTGTCCTGTGCAGGACAAGGAGTTGGGACCCCATGATCCTTGAAGGTCCCCTCTAACACAGGAGATTCTATGGTCCTATGTATGCCAATCCCACTTCAGCTTTGAGCATGGAATCCTGTACCAAAATTACTGTAGAATTTCCTGGTATTTATGGTGTCAGCATGGATTTCTAGTAATTTTGTTGTCATAGTTCATCATTGCTATGCTGAAGGTTTCTTTTCTGGGTTTCACTATCAGTAGCACTACGAAGTAGTTGTTCTGGGCCAAACAAGATATAACTTTACCCACAGTGATGCCATAGAGAGCAGTAACAGGCTGGCCTGGTATTAGAGAAGAGGCCCTGACAAGAGGGTATGCAGGATGCAGTGTAGGAGGGGTATGGGCATGGAATGATACAAGCTGAGGGATATGCTGGTTATGAAGGACCCAGCTCACAAATGAAGAATTAAAGAAACAGAGACCTGGAGGTGGGCAAAGCTTTTTGCATGACTAGGAAAGTGAAAGAATTACAAGTATTTACTGCACATAAAAGCATAGCAAACTCCGATTTAATGTGGAGTTGTTGACCAGTGAGCAAAGAATAAGGTGTGAAAGTATCATATAAAACATGTATGTGGGGGGTGAAAAAAAAGGAAGCAGATTAGGAAAGAGAAATCAAAATCAACATGGCAAGGGAATTTGAATGCTGATGATTTACTCCCTCTGTTCTCATCCAGCTAAGTGGAAACCATCTACATTAGGACCCAGAGGAGTAATAGAGAGCAAGTGTAATACCAGGGAAAAGGATAGAAAGTGAGAAATGTATGTTCAACATTTCAAACTGCATTATTATGGAGAATTTTCTCCTTACTGCAATCTTATTTTTCTTTTTCATGGCAATACTTAGACATGGATTGATAATTTTTTAATTAGCCTATTATGACTTTATTTATACTATTGACAAATCATTTATATATAAGGCGTATTTACTTTTTTCATGTAAGATTTTGAGCATAGCATGGATTAGGCACAGCTCCTGAAGAGAATTTCACACACTGTGAATGGAGTTACCTGTTGGTAACCTCAACTATGTGGAAAGGAAAAGCTATGCTGAGACTCCCTGTGCACTCTTGGAACTCTAGAATAAACTCTTTAGATACATGAAGAAGATCTTTAATCTCTTGGTGGCTAACAAATGCAACTTTGAACTGCTTCCTGTGACAACTAAAGAAGCAATTTTACATTTGTTCAATATTATTGCAACAATAGCTGTCACATGATTCTTCCTGATTTCCAATATAGCTTTTTTTTCCTATAAAGCATTATGAAGGAAGACTCCTGGAAAACTTAAGATACAAATCATAGAATCACAGAATCACTCGATTGGAAGAGACCTTTAAGATCATTGAGTCCCACCCATGCCCTAACTCCTCAACTAAACCATGGCACCGAGTGCCAGCCACATCCAGTCTTTTTTGGACACATCCAGGATGGTGACTCCACCACCTCTCCAGGCAGACCATTACAGTACTTTATCACTCTTGCAGTAAAAATCTTTTTCCTAATATCCAGCCTATATTTCCCCTGGCACAGTTTGAAACTGTGTCCTCTCATTCTGTCAGTTGCTGCCTAGAGAAAGAGACCAGCCCCAGCTGACTACAAACACCTTTCTGGAAGCTGTAGGGAGTGATAATGTACCTGTATACTTCTCTTTGGTACTGGATCTATCTGTTAGAGTTCCTCAGTTCTCCATTTGGTTGCTAGTAAATGCTGAATTCTGTTTTCCAGGTACAGTGTTTGTGCATGCATTTTTGGAGCATTGTGCAGGTATTTTCATACATACTTTGATTTTCATTAATCAGTTTTGTGGTTAAAACACTGAATGAGGAATAGCCCCCAAAATGAAAATATATCTTCACCCTAAATGTTCTGTTTATTAATTTTTCATAAAATGTTATACACAGCTAGAAAAAGACTGAGTACTACTGTTTCCTTTATTATTTAGGGTTACTAGTAATACAGAGAGGCTTTTAATTCTTGTCTATTTTAATGGCACCTGTTTATGTGGAATATCTAGATGAAGTTAGTCTCTCTAGTATTTTCCGTCTGACACTGATCAAAAATAATAATAAAACTATTCCTACAGAACTTGTAAATAAATGTCTATATAATTATATATATCCTCTGTATATAGGTCCATTAAAGATGACGTGTATAGAGAAGACCATTAAATAAAACCCTCATGGTGCTAGCTGCTGTATATTGTGAAAAGAAGGGGCAAGTCCTGTTAGAGGAGATGGGTTGGATAGCAAACACATATGTGAGGAAAGATAAGGCACTGAAGTGATATCCATGGAGCCTTTGGGTTCTCAAGACATTCAGTTCTGTGCTCTATATTTTGACTTACCTTAGAGAGCCCCCACGTTCCTAAATCTTTTCTGCTTGGACACCAGAGGTGAATGAATAGCCAGGATAAAGGAGAACTCCAGCAATGTGCCTTCAGGGTCTAAGACAAGCTAATTTTTGACACATTTACAGATTTTTTTTCAACACTTCCCAGAAGCAGTCTCACAGTTAGATTTTCATAGTGTAAGTACTTGCAAAATCTATTACTTGTTTATTTATCACAATAGAAAAATAAAAGCTGGATGGTACAAATTGTCCAAACTGTTCTCACAGAATATTAGTGGGCCTGCTCACTCCTGATAGACATGAATAAATTTACTCTAATGCCCTGTATTTGTATAAAATCAGGAATCTGTTATATCTGTTATAATGAGCACAAATCTGTGCAAGCCAAAAATCAGGTTTTCAAGTCATTTGAGATCTGTAACACATGTTCTTGTTGCTTAATCGCAGTTCTCCAGTAGAATGTCTGACTCCAACAAATATGCAAATATAAATTATTTATAAAACTAATCTATGGCATTCATGCCACCTGCTCCCTCACCCTCACCCCCCTCACCACCACCCCCAAGTATTCTGGAGACTCTGAATAAAATTTTGAAAGATGACAATTACTTCTCAGGGTTAAGGACAGAAAATGTGCAGAAGCCGAGCTCATGTGCCTATTATTTTTCACAGAAGCAACACTGTTGGACTGCCAAAAGCATCATGAGTTTTTCTCTAGTGCTCCTTCTGGCTGATGCCATGAACTGTGACTTCAGGGAAAGCATGTTTGTACCAGGAAGAGGGGGGGATGACTGAAACTAAGATGAAGTGAAGGGCAAAATGTGAAAGATAATGAAACTTCCTGAAAAGCCTAAGGTGTTACTTTCCTCTGGAAATAAATGATCCCAACTGGAGGTGACATTCAAACCTGATGAAGTAGAACCTGCTCCAGGACTAAACTTGACCGCACCCACATGTCTTAAGTGTATGATTAACGAGCTATGATAGACATACATCAGGTCAATGAGGCTGACACTAATAGATGGAACTTTTTTTAACAAAACTCTCCGAATAATAATGTGCACATGGTAAATGCTGCAGATATATTTATATAAATGCAACCAGACATGAAGAGTGATAGGAATTTGCTTTAGGGGACTGACTCAGTCAGTCATTCAGGAGAAGGAAATTATTATAATCTATTATTTTTATTTGGTATTCATAGACATTCAAAGAATTATATCTGTATGTTGGGCTAACCTATTTATGTGCTTGAGACTTGTGAAATAAGCCAAGCACATGGTGGGGCAGAAGGGAGAAAAAGCACAAATCCATGGGAACTTGTTGCTCAAGGCAGCTCTGGAGTTTATGGTTAAGTGTCTCTTTTTCTGCCTATCTTGATATGTAGCTAGAGGCTCTGGCCCTGTTTTGGCATGCTTCTAGGCTGGCAGCTGTGAAGGTTTATGCTAGAGAAAGGGAGGTTTTAGTGCATGCTGTAATCCCATAATGCATATACATGAAATAGAAGAGTATCAAGGGACTGCGGCAAGGGCCAAACCTTCCCTTATCTCTCCTAGCAGTTCCTTGGGTTTTGAATAAATTTGCTTTGTTTGGAATAAAGAGACTAACTACTCATCTCTGTACCGGGATAGTATAAGAGATGTTCGCACTGTTTTCTCTGTTCTAACCTCCTAATTCTCTTCCACTGATTCAAATGCTTATTTAATTATAAAACCCAGCATCAATGGCCAGATGTACCTGTGCAGATCAGGATGAAAGGCACAGGGGAGCATGGCAGCATGCCATCAACCCTTGGTTGACAGGCAAAGCTTTACAGCTCTTCCCTTTCCACCATTCACCAGTGTGTAAAGGCACTCAGGGGAGCACTCAGATGTTTGGACTACTGGATATTGTCCTTGCACCATTTAAAGCAAGGGGGTTTGGAACTGGAAGGAGAGTGTTTGGCTGAGTTAAGGGCAAGGATATAGGTCAAATGACTGTGGGATGGCACATAGAAGTCTAGCAGGTAAAACCAGTCTCATCCTCTTCTGGAGACAGTGTGCCATGGCTGTGTGAATTTGACTTCTCTTTGCACTGTGAATTCAGAATCTTTGAACTAAAGTTTAGCCTCAATCTCAAAATAATTTAAGGCAATGCCTGTGACTGTTGCACTCTTGAACTTCTTGAAGAAAACAGCTTCTAGCTCCTAAACAAGGATCGGGCAGCTGGCTGCAGGGTGCCTTTGGTCTGTGGAATCACTCTGCCCAGCAAAGCAAGCTGAGTTTTCTCTAAACAGTTCTTTCCACAAATCCTGTTTAGTTTTCAAAAGGCTGTCCTTCTAGTTTGTTTACAAAATCTCAGTGAGAAAAAACCTCCAAAGGAAACAGCTGTTACTTTGATTTGGTAGGTCTCTGCCTTCATCAGGATTGCTATTAGAAAATGCAGTCAGTAAATTTAGGGCTAAAGTTCTGCCTGAGGCGACATGAACATTAATATTTAGAAGCCCTTTTGTTCCTACCTGGTTTGTTGCTATTGCAAAGGAGGCACCTTAAAAGCCTTGGGCTCCCAAACTAGTTTTGGATTTCATTGTAGAGGAGAGCCTTTAAGACACTCACAGCCTTTACAGGCAAATGAAAATTTACAAGCTGTTGTGTCAGTAAAGTCCTGTTGTTTCACTCACTGCAAAACTCTTGTCAAAATTTGCTGAAAGCACTCTTAATAAGAGCATCATGACATGGTACTGCTATTACACTAGGGAGAACTACACGAACACATTTGCCAGAGTATCTCCATAGCCAGGCTGGAGAAACATATGTGCCTCTGAGAGGAAGCACAGAGTGCTTAGGAGTCTGAAGAGGCTGATAAGCTCTTTGGGAGTTTTTCCATAACACTGAAATAGCTTTTAAAATTTGGCTTTTCCATCCCTGGAAAATTCCTTACATTTACATCTAACAACTATATTGTTAGTTCCAAAATTATGCCAGCGTGTTTCAGAACCCAGTTGTCCCTTGCCCCCTCTAGCATGTATTACCTTGCCTTTTTTGGCTGTTTAATGCTGAAAACAGGATTTTGCATTTCCCTTTTTTTTTTTTGTGGCTCAGGGTGGGAAGATCTGGTTCTGCTGTGTGGTCTCTTCCAGCACTCACAATAATGAAAGAGCTCTCCATTGGGGTTACTTCAGTTCAGAGATATTACACAAATGCAGCATGGTGCTTTATCGCCCAGCAGAATGCTGCCACTGCTAGGCTGAAATGGAGGAAGTTCTTTAACAGCAGAACACGGATGATATGTAAGAACAGAGGACAGATGGGTTAAGAAAGAGAAATACCCTAAGTGTGCATGAGAGCAATGTGTGCCTTGTGCAACAACAGCCTGCCAACAGTGGCTATAGCTAGAACCAATAGAAGCTCAATGTCAATCTATTTAAAAGCAGCTAGTACCTGGGGGCTTTGCTAAGGAAGGATGAGGAAAGTCTAAGTCCATTCACAGAAGCAAGTGCTCTCAGTGCAAATGAGATCTCACAGTCTTTGGGGAAGAACTTGGAAAGACATGTAAAATGTGAGGAGTGGTTGCAGCAGAGTGGATACTTGCATGCTAGATCAATGAGAAATACAGCTGCTTCTAGTGCAGCAGGTATGTGAAGGTCAGGGAACTGCAGAATTCTCAATGCACAGTGATCCTTTATAGAACACATTTTGTGACTGTCTGACAGGACCTCCTGGTATAAATTGAAGATAATCTAACAGAGCAGCTGCAATTATGGTACAAATACTTAAGGGAAAAGGCAGAGACATGCTTCCTTGACTTGTTTCCTGAGTAATGCTGAAGAGAGCAGGCATCTGGAAGAAGCAAAGTCAGGGCAATAGAGACATTTTACTTAACTCCATCATCTCCTTTAGTTTGGTCACTTGCATTCCAGTCTCTTCCCTATCTAAAGTGTCATGGTATATGCCCATGCAGTCGCACTACTCAGAACACTGTATCTTAAAAAAAACAAACAGAAAAAAAAAAAAAAAAAAACCACAAAAAAAAAATCAACCAGATGCCTCCAAGAGATATCTAGTCAGTGGGTATCATAATTCTCTTCTACACTGAACTCATTTGAGATGAGATGATTGTCTCAGCAAGCACAGACTGGGGGCTTGTCTGAGGAATATGAAGTGCATGTACTCACCAGACTCCACCTATTTCTATCAGTCAGACTTCATCTATTCATGACAAACAACAAGGTAACAGTTTTGCATCTCTCCAGAATGGAACTACTTCTACCTATCTTTCTTCTTTCATCAGCAGTCCACTAGGCATGTGAGTTAAATCTGTCAACGAACGATAATGAATCTGCTCCCCTGAGCTGACCAAAGTGTAGTTTTGGAATCTGGTTCTCATTTTTGAAACTATTAGAGATAGGTAATCCATGTAAGTTCTGGGATATGACAGATGACCATTAAAGAAAAGTGTTGGCCTGCTGAGCCACTGCAAACTTGTCATGATTTTGGAGATTCATCTCTCTGAACAAAAGGGAGCTTGGCTGAGAAAGAGAAAGCATCAGTAGAAAGGAAAATTATAGCTCCCCTAAGGTAAGAGGGATGTTCAATTTCATCTGCTAGTGTAGTGGAGAGAAATGTTTGAAAGTAGGTTCTGCTACAGAAGTATTGTTATACACAAGCATGATGTGAAAGCTTAGCCCCTTTCCTCATGTTTTTATATGTACAAGAGATACAGATCCACAAGAATTTAACCAAAGCACATACAGCAGATGCATGACTCACCCCTCTTTTGCTACAGAATTAGTTCTGTGCCTGTCATGTGTCAGCCTGTTCTATGAAACCACTTCCTTAATTTACTTTGTCTCGATGTCACAGCTTAATCACTTGGTGTTGAAACCAATCTGGGGTTACAATAAGTCATTCACCTTATGTTTGAAAGCAGGCGGTATATTCAGAGCAAATTAGAGGCAAATTTTCAGCCTAGCATCCATATGACTTCATCAAGAATAATGTGCTGTGTTGCAGAATACATTTACATTATGTAGGACAGATTTTTTTAACAGCTCAGCACTAAAAAGCTCCAGAGAAATGAAATAGCTGGACTTCCCATGCAGCTCAATACCCACTGAGCACTAGGTAGCTGCATGGTTGAGGGAGTATGAGAAGAGCTGCACTCTCTCTTCTCATAATGCAGTGAGCAGAGCTCAACAGGGCTTGAGGATCTAGGCCTAAAATCTAGCATTTTTAAGTTGCCAGATGTGAACTGAGGCCTGTATTTAATTTCCACTCTGTGACTCTCTTTCGTGCTTACCTTCCTTTCTTTGCTTTTCCAAATACTCTTGTGTGATTGTGACTCAGTTGTCAACATATAGGACAGGCATGTGAGTAGATCATCCTTATGTTCCAGTGGCCTTCCAAAAGTAAAAACAGTGGGAAAAGCAGGAAAAACGTAAGTTTGACAGAAGGCAAAATCAGCAGCATGACACTTAAGTAGCTGCAATAAGGCACAATCCATCATAAGGTCATGAAAACAAAGCTGTGCTTTAACTAAACATACTTAATGGAGGGTCTGATTTTAATGGGAGAGGTCAGGCCAAGCTTTTGCTGTGTAACAGGGATAACAGGTCTTAACAGTAAAGTTAGATTGCAAATTTACCGGTATCCAACTGGTAAACTTCAATTCCTAATAACTGAGATTTCCAGGAGTAAATTGGGTGAGATCAACTCCTCTCTTACTGGCTTTGGTAAAAATTTAACCACATTCAGGGAGTAAAGCAAGGTGAACACTTGAAGTCTCCTGTAAACCCAAATCTGAACCAACATTCTGAAATGAAATGCTAAAATGTCTGCCATTTACCTCTTTGGACTGAATTTAACATCACCTGCTCGAGTTTAAGGAAAATGGATTGTAAACACTTCAAGCCAGAACTTACTTTCAAATTGTTCTGTGAGGTATCTAGCACTTTTGAGGGTGCTGTAAGACAGAAATGGTATGCTTTTAGGAATGCCATTGTCCAAATGCCTGGACAAACATGAAGGGTTTTGAAAGAATACATTATTTTCTGAACAATTTGAAGGTTCATACCAGCTTTATTTTTTTCTCCTCTACTGAAATATACTTGCAGGTCCCCTGTGCTGTCCTCTGGGGCAGCTGTGTTTTGTTTCAGCATGTTCAGGTTGAGGGAGAGCACTTTGTTCTGTGAGGTTAAACACATTTATCTTCCCAAGGACTGGCATAATACCTGGAACAATTGTTTCTGAGGCATTTGCAAAGAAGACTGGTGGACTCAGGAAGGAGAAAAGCCAAGTGTGCAGTGAAATTTCATTATGGAAGAAACACAGTCATCTAAGCCTTTTTAAAAAAAAAAAGTAGATGATCTCTACACTGAAAGCAGAAAATGGAAGGATTTCACATAGATGTAATTGATACACAGGTTTAGAAACCTACTGTATTGAGTAATGGCATGATGTTTTCTACATATTGTTACTGTCACCACACCTACTCAGTTTTAGATAGATAGTTAAATCAGGCAAAGGCCTGATTTGCAGACAAATGCATGATTTGAGGAGAAATCAGCCCAAAAATCTCTTACATGTTGTGTTTATAAAGGGCAGAAGTGGTGATGTAGGTTCAGCCCACCGAGATTTTCATTCATACAGCTTTATGCACAGCTGTAAAGCACCTGCAGAATTCCTGTCACTGTATTTTTGTTTGGGTATAATAATGACTATCTCCTATCTCTTGACATACCCAAAGCTCAAAAAATATTAAAAACCAGTGATCTTTGTGATCTATAAACTGTAGTACCATTTGAAGCCTGACATAGCTGCAGTAAGTTATTCACGCTTATTAGGAATTAAATACCAGAGGAGGGAGAGGAGATGAAGGCTGTGTGATGGTGCAAGTCTGTCTCTATTACAGCACCTGCACCATGCCACTGTTGACAATAGCCACTCTCCTCCTAATGTTTTACAAAACAAATGCCCCCTACTGCGCTCCGTGAAGGAAGAGAGCAAAAAAAGCTGGAGATTTATTAGCGTCCCTGTGGGATTTTAAGTTCCGTGTGTGGCTGTTTACAGAACAGGCAGCTGCCCAGCTGGAGCGCGCCCGTCCTGCCCCGGGCAGGATGCTGCGTCGCCCCCAGTCACACCTCTGCTGGCTGGCCCTGCGACAGCACAGCAACTGGCCCGGGGCATCCCTCTCCCCAGAATGGTTTTTGGTCCCTAGCCACAGTCCACCGGGAAGATGCTTAGGTCTGTGAAGTCTAGAACCTGAGATGCTGATTATACACATAATCATACTAATGCACACTATTATATGTATATGAGAGCTGGCTCTTTTTCACATGCTGGGAACTAACATGGAGGTGAGAGGCTGTCTGGGTTAGCAGCAGCACGAATTACCCTAAGCTCCTTAAGGGAGATCGTAAACAACTAAAAAGAAAGTCTAGAGAGACGCCGTTTGTCTTGTCTCTGTCACCTCAGAGATGAAAATCTGTTCAAATAGCAATAATTTATTAAAGTTACTAAATACAGCTTTACTGCTGCTAATAAAGGGCTGTACACAGAGTGGCTCATAAAGGCAAGGCGGCCGCAGCTGGTGCCAGGCTCGGCGCGGTGCGCGGCCGCCCGGAGGCTGGGGTGGGTTTGTGTTTGAGCGGCAGCAGCACATGTGACCGAAGCACGACTCGTGTCTGAGAGGGACGTGGCAGCAGCAGCACCCGACACTTCTGCAGCCCGGACGAGCGCCAGGTCTCCCGAGAGGGGGACGCTGGTGGGAGGTTGGTGGAAGCAGAGCAGTGCTTCCCTTTGTCCGGCGGGCTCCCTATGCACCCCTCGCCCCCATCCCAGCAGCTAGGGGACGGCTGGGGACAGGAAAGGGGAGGCACGGGGCTCCGGCCCGCCCATCCCCTTCTCCCCACCAAACGCACTTACCAACCACTTTTTTTTTTTTTTCTTATGAACGAGGCGTTTCGGGAGGGGAGAGAGACGTGCAGAAAAGTTAGGGGCGCTGGCTCTTTTGTGCTATCAGCACCCCTTGTTCCGTAGTTGCCCCCTCCCCCGTCTCTACCTGTGTTCTGCCCTCCCTCATTTCCTGCCCCCACGCCGGGCAGCCCCCCCGTGCCCGCGGTCCAGGCGGGGCGGGGGAAGAGCTTCCCGCGGGCGATGACTCCGAGTTACTTTTCACCTACTTGGCGGCGGCGCTCGCCGCGGGGTTACTGCCGGTCAGGCTGCCCGAGCCCCGAGCAGTGCCGCGCTCCCGCAGCCTGCTCCTCCGGACACGCACCCCGAGCACATCTGCTGCCCCAGAGCCCCCCCAGGCCCTCAGCCTTTCCCGCGGGAAGCCGCGCAGGTGGCAGTGTCACTTTAGTAGGGGCGAGGATTCTCCGATGCAGCAGGAGCCGGTGCGTGTTTATATTCGTCAGCTCGGCTCCCCCTCTGCTCCCACGACCACCACCTGTTTTGCAGCCGAGAGGTTATGTGTTCGCAGGACTCGCACTGTAGATACCCCGGAGCTTGCTCATCCCAAACGCTGGCAAGGGGAGCGAGTGTTTTCGCTGCTCGCCGAGGGTGGCTGAGAGCGGGGTTACTGCCGGTCACTGCCGCAGGGCGTGCGCCGCCCGCTTTCCACTCCTGCAGAGCGCCTCCGATCCTGTAAACCATACTTCTGCATTTCCTTCAAACGCTGCTAGCAAAATCGTAACGCAAGCCCGACCTGCACCACAATTACCTAGCGAAGTAATTTTCAGTAGTCCCAGTAGTAACGCTGCCTGAATGAGCCTTCTGTTGGGCACAAAGCTTGCAGCAATACTGTATGGATTTTAGCACGAAGGGATTACTTTTACTGAGAATTTTGATCTTGGATCAACCAAAAGTGTTCAAAAGAGACTTACAAAACCTCCAGACCGACACCAAAACCATTCTTTTCTGAGCTTGCAGTACAAGATGGAGAAAACAGTAAGATCCGAGGTCTTTCCTGGGAGAGAACTGAAACATTTGCTTGCTCTGTAAGAGCTGCATATCTCTAGTGTCAAAACCACAGTGGTGAGGCATGCACAGCAATTTTTAAAATAGTAAATAAAAAGAAAAAATATTAAATATTAAAAATTTAAAAAAATATTAAAAATAAGTACATTTTTAAGTGTTTACTGAGATCAGACATGAATCCTGCAGCTGGATTGAATTTTGTACTTCAGGAGGTTTAAATACATGCTTCCTCTAGGTAAAACTTACCCAGTCTCAATTTGGCCTTTTGTATTAATTCCATAAATTTACCCTGTAGCCATTAGCCAGGAAAATGAGGTAAGGAGTTTGTTCTTTTGTATTGTATGTAGTTACAACATGGCTGTTCCTACCCATGTTTCAAGGGGAAGGCTATAAAGAACGGTGAAGGTGATCCTAAGTGGCCTGTGAACTGAAGATACTGATTATCCACGGGGACTTCTAGCTCGGTTTCAGGAGTGTTTGTAGGTATTTCTGACACTGTAATTACTTCTTTCTTTTTAACTATTTTAACAGAAGGATAAGCTCTCAAATCACAACACAACAGTCCTCCTTTGGTCTAGAAGAGACCAAACTGAAGGAAATTTAATGCAAGCATGTGTAACATAATACACATTCACGGTTTTTGTATACCACTCCATAAAGGAAATGTAAGTACAGCTTGTCATTAAACACTTACATAAGAAATGAACGAATATTTTTATTCTTTCATGAGGTACAGACTGCTCCTATTTAGCTATTTAAGCTGTGGCATACACTAGCCGAAGCCCTGACATTTGGATAGAAATGTAAAATGAAGCAGTAGAGGAAGAATGTCTCCTTGCCCTTAGAAGCAGCTTTGTGATTTGCTATAAATGCTTATGATGTTTTCCCTCACACTTGTGGCGTTTTCTTTGGTGTGTTTTTCACTGGAATTCCACCCATTGTCCCCTCACAGACTTTCTTCCCTACACTTCTAAAGCACTGATTAGCTTCTCTTTCCCTTTCTCAGTACTCTGTTGTTACCAGGTTGCTGGATGAAGATCTTTACTGATCATCCCTATGCTGCAAAAAGGCCCAAACACAATGAGGAGAAATATTTTGATTTGCTATAGGAAATGAAGGGAGGGGGTAGGAATGTAACCATTCTATCAGCTTTGCAGTCTTTGATGTTGTTTTCCCCTCCCCCTCTCCTTGCATTGCCCACAGCTGTTGATGCAGATCTTCCACCTGCATTTGCTTTCTTTCACTTAAGGGATATTTATGGGAAACTACACAATTGCTGTTTACTAAGTACTGAACTGTCTGGGGGCTCATTAAACATAAAAGTGAATCTTCTGACTTCCTCATGAATACAAAGTTTACCAAAGCTGTAATTTTGTGTCCCTAGTGGGATAAAGAGATTATCTGATTTACAATTATTCACACAATTTTATTGTCTCCTGAATTTTGTAGTAGCTGTGGACTTGCATGCATACCAGTGAATAAGCAGTTTCCATACTATAAAAGAAATGTTAGCATGCTTGGGAGGACAGAATTACAAGCTAAAACTGGTGTAGGTAAAACAATCTTTTGAAGAGGAGCATACCAGAGGTAATACTGCATTCTCTTTCAAAAGACCCTGAATCTTATGGGTTTTCTTCTGGATCTGTGCTTGTGAGTGTTCATATTTTTTGTGCTTCCTTTTCATCTGCCATTACTCTTTTTGTCCCTCCAGATCTTTGTCTCTCCTTGTGTCACTTCAGTGGTGACTCAGACTTGTAGCTAGAAATCCCAGACTGCAGCAGTGGAAAATGTTGTGCTTCAGGCAAGTGCATTTCCTAATCTGTCTCAAAGTGTCAGTTGAAAATCAGATAGACACACAGCACTTTCTAATATCATTCCTCTCCTACTGTATTTTAAGGTGATTTTACATTTCTAATTTGGACAGCTTAAAATGTAAGAGAGCTGTTGAGAAGGGTTATTTTATACCAGATTGTAGAAAGCTTATGCCCCTATGATGTTTCTGACAAGACTGGACATGTCTTGTCAGCTTGGAAACTAAGCCAGTTAAGCTGGAATTTTATTGTAAACTGCATTGTCTTTAAAAATAGCACAGATTTCCAATTCAGTTTCCTTGCAAGTGTAATTGGAGCCCTGTTTAATGGAATATTCATTATCTGGCCTACAAAGACAAGAACTCCAATGCAGAAGTCCTGTGCAGTAAACACAGCAGTCAGGATCTTTAAGTCTTCATCTTCAGCTTTATTTTGAGAATTAGGAATTTAGTGTTAGGAACTAGAATGACATATTTTTATCTCACATGTGGGAATTTTTGGTCAGATTTGTTTCCCATTAGCAGAAATATCACCATTTGCCTCTCCAGGCTGAAATTAAGACTTCAGTCATGTAACTGGGATTTTATAAATAAATTTCTGAAATGATTGAATGAAATATATGAGGCTGGGTATGGAGCTAAAGGGACTTAATTTTTTATAAAAGTTCAGTGTTTCAGGTATGTGAAAAATACTTATATGATGCAATAACTGTCTTCATATTTGGTGCTTACACAGTTCATAACTTCTAGTTGGAAGTCTTATGCATTACTCTAGTACAAACAATAAAATGTATTGTGGCAACCATCACATGTAATAAATGAAATGGTAAGAAATACTTTTGCATCAGGATGGAAGTAAAATAATAAAGCAAAATGTCATGAAGAATGTGGAAGTCAAAAAGAAGATAAGTAGAAGCTAATTGTTGCAACATAAGCTTTCCTCTCTCAGAAAAATGGAGTTCTCTGTTTCTTTGTTTTCAAGTGGATGTCCAACATACTATGAAACTAAGTGGTGAAAATTTCTCTATACATGCAAGAAATCTAGATACTTTTCTCAACTTACCACCCTTTAAATTTGCTTTAAATGCTCTGACTGTCCTGCAGTGTGCACACAGATGCTACAGATTGAGAGCCTGCAAGCACACGTGCACTTGCATTTGATTGCAAGAGCAGAGCATTCAAGGAATGTATTTTGGTCATGCCCAGCTACTGTTTGAGGTTTGTCAGCACAGTCATTGGCCTGCACAGGTCTGAAATAACAGTGAACTGCAGAAGCTTGGCTATGGATTTGTCTTACCTTTTAAATAATTCTTCTATTAATACTGTGCAGCTTTTCTTTTATCATGCTAAAATGGTAACATACACTGATGAGCACAAAGAACAAGCTAATTTCTCTGGCACTAGCTGTTCCTTACAGCTTACAGATCTACACTGTCTAAACAGCCTTGTGCTCTGAACAAAAGCCCTCCTATTGGAGAAGTAACTCTTTTTGACTTCAAGAGCTGTGCTGAACTCAATAATCTCTTCCTGTTCTGTGGCTGAGGAATTGAGAGGTTTAATACTGAAAGGAAACAAAACAAAACAAACCTCTGCAGCATAATGATTTAAAAACACATGGCTACTTCAGCAGCAAAATGAATGTGGAGACCAGTCTTGTGCCAAGGGAAGAAAGCACATTCATTTTTATTACAGTAACAGCAGGATTATTGCTTTACATCATATGCTCGTTATTTAACTTTCCCTTTGGAGCCTGTAGCATGCTCTGGGCACTATGTAAATAACAATTCTTTCTGTGTAAGGAATGCTATTCTCTTATTTTTTTATATGGTTACCTGTTAGCAGTAACTGAAAGCTATGCCTGGGTCTGAGACCCAGCTTTACAACCCCAGCAGGCTGAGAATGCTAGTAGTAAACAGAAAATAAATGCATCTATCTAGGAGTTGGAAATGTGTCAATAATTTTCTTTCTTCTGATTGCCATTAAAAAAATATAAATTGCATATTTTAGTGTTGACCTGAATAAAATTCTGAATCATGTATCTGAAGCTCTGCTCTTTTAATTTGTCCCAGAGCCTGCAATGCAATACAGACCTTATCAAGCAGCCTCAAGCCTTCTCTTTGTTCCTCTGATTTCAGTCATCTTGACACCAGTGTGAAATCATCACAGCTCAACACACTTAAGCAGGAATTGTATTAGTTCAGCAATTCCTAAAGGAAATAGATGAAATGAAGGTAGAGTGGCCATGCCACAGAAACACCATGTAGCTTTAATGTATGCTCTTCCCTTTTCTAATCAGTTGTTGTGACAGGGGGGACACACATTATT
The DNA here is from genome assembly GCF_001522545.3 of Parus major. Classification (NCBI taxonomy): domain Eukaryota; kingdom Metazoa; phylum Chordata; class Aves; order Passeriformes; family Paridae; genus Parus; species Parus major. The sequence continues at coordinate 42,788,126 of NC_031799.1, forward strand.
CCTGCCTCTACATTACATCATTATATGACACATGAATCTTAAATGTGGTGCTTGGTACAGTTGAGATGCAGGACATGGGTCTTGGCTAGAATTGTCCTGTGTGCTGATGTCAGTGGTATTAAAAGAAAGGTGAAGTATATACATTTTTATAGGCCTGATATTAATAACAAATATGTATACATATGCATGCAAATGGGTGTAAGCAGTCTGGGTTTGGCTGCTGAACTGCATACTGTGATCCTATGTAATAAAAAATGTAGAGGTTCTCTGTTCATAAGTGATTTTTGACATTATTCACTTGCTACCACAGCAGTTCTCTGAATTGGTCTCTAACATGCTAAGAAGAGTTACAGTAAAGTGCACAAGCAGCCTTTAGAGCAGTAACCCTCTTGGAGTCACCTGGAACTTTGCAGAATGTATGGCAAAATCATCTTCCTGAAAATAAGAGAATGGAAGGGTTTTGTGGAGATGATTTGGTACCAGTACAACTTGCCTCACCTGAACATGCCTGAAGGAAGAACCTGGTAAAACTTCCTTTTGAGGGGAAGAGGAGGGGCAGGCACTGATCTTATGTCTCTGGTGTCCAGTGGTGGAACCTCAGGGAATGGCTTGAAGTGTCAGGGGAGGTTTAGGTTGGCTATTAGGAAAAGGTTCTTCACCCAGAGGGTGGTTGGGCACTGGAACAGGCTCATTAGGAAAGTGGTCACAGCACCGGCCTGACAGAGGTCAAGAAGTGTTTGGACAATGCTCTTGGGAAGATGGTGTGTTTCCTGGGGATGGTCTGGTGACAGGCCATGAGTTGCAATGATCCTTGAGGGTCTCTTCCAACTCTACTTATTCTGTTATTCTGTGAAGTTTTTTCTGTGATTCCCACATACAGAGGAGGATATTGACTGCTGGCTGGGGATATATGTAATACTGATTACAAAGGTTTTCTGTCAGATGATTCTTCACTGCCAGAGGGCTATGCTTTTGTTTCAATAGTAGCCATACACTTTGTAAGACAAATTCTGTCCAGTTCTAGATCATAGAGCCATCTTGAATTAAGTGATGCCCAAACCTTTGGTGACAGGAATGTTTTGCATTTAACAACGTAACATTTTTTTGTTCCATACATACACCAAACTGAAAAAATTAATTTGCTTTGCTTTGCATGTCTCCACCTATTCTAGAAAGCATTCAACAGGTTTCTGCTCAGTCACTGTGAGAATAACAACAAAAAACTGTTAAAAATAACCAAAAAATCCCACCCAAGAATAGCAGCATTTTCAGCTTTGTCTGCTACAGTGGAGCCTTTGTTGCCCTCTGAGTTCTGTAGTCCATCAGTACATGAAATCTCTGTGAGAAGGGAAGAAAGACCTACAGTTCCAAACTCCACCTGCACCACCTCTGCTTTCAAAAACAGTGGCCTTGCCCAAGGCTTAGAAATGTATGTGCAGAAGGGACAAACATTTCCTTTCTTCCTGTAAGGTATTTGGAACTTTCTCTTCACATTATTTTTAAAGTTCCCTTTTTTTAGCCTGAGCAAAGTGTTGGATTTGGTTTTGTTTTCTTTTTCTTTTTTGTCAGGAGTAAGGGTGTAGGGGACTGAAGGACTTTGTAAAGGATAGAACTAAACCTATCTTCTTTTACACACTGTTAGGGCATTTGCACTGTGCCTAAGGCTCACCTGTACCATGGGTTTCCTGGCAGGAGAAATCAGATTATGTTCATTGTAATATATATCAGACAGTTTCTTCTGTCTTTTTGCATCTAAATTTACATGCAAATCCCAGAATCACAGGGACTCTGTGTGGGATTCTTTAAGAATTTGTACTAGTCACAATCTAGTGTTGGCAAGAGAGCTCAAGCTTTATCTTTTATTACTTACAAATCACTCAGAAAGGCAGCCCCACGTGCAAAGTGTTTATGAAATATGAGCCTACATAATCTAAAGCTGTCAGACCATTGTCCCTGTGATTCCAAACCTGTAACTGATACAGCTGGAAGAGAGGTATTTTCAGACCTTGAAATTATCCACTTCCCACTGAGAGATCTTATTCTGTAATGTTTCAGGAAGGTTTAACTGCCTGCCTTAGTGTTAAGTCAGAAAGGATGGGACATCAAATTGGATAGAAAAAAGAAGAGCTGATGGGTAGAACATTTAAGCTGAATATAGAAGAGTCAGGCCAGTTTGAGGAGTTTAGTTGACAAAGAAATCCTGATTTTAGGAAGGGAATAGTAGAAGGCCAGTGGATTTTGCAGCACAGCATGGAAAACAAAATGAAGCAACAGGAAGGCTTAATTTTCATTTTGAAAATGTAATGGTTCTGCCTGACTAACAGCAGCATGCACCTCATGTGTGCCTCTGTGTGTGTGATACAGCAAGAGCCTTTGCCTAGGCTGCTTAGGAGTTAACTTTCAAGCAGTTAACCTGCCATCAGTTTGGCAAGCTGCAGAAGCATATCAAGAATGGATTAAAACAGGTGATAAACATAATTTTGAAGGAATCCTATGGTTTTCTTCTAGTATTTTTTCATCCCTTTTTAACAACTGCATGTTTTAGAGTGTTCAGCTGATTACTCTTCACTGTGTCTCACAAGTCTGATCTGTATTGAACTGAATAGTCTTCAGGGGTTGAATCCTGAACAAATACTCACTTAAAGCTTGAATGAACAGTAGTGCATTCCATGCACACTGAATATGTCCACAGAAGAATAGTACTCAGCTGTAAATTAACTCTCTTCCTTCCTAAGAAGAAGCTTCCTTGTGCCGACAAACTCTAAGTCTGTTTATGTTTACACCAGCAGATAGTGGTCTGTGGAAATGGAGGAATGTCTTGCAGTAATTTAGACATATTTGCAGCCTGTCCTAGCAATTTGGTGATTTACTGCCTTTTAAAAAGCTAACTCCCCATTTATATAAGCCAGGCCTTCATACTGGTTTGGAATGATGTGATGTAGCTAAGAGCACCCTGGTTTATCCTTTCACAGACTCTACCTTTGTATGCTGCTTTGTGAGAGGTGTTTGTACAGGCTGAGCATAGGCAGAAATTAAGTTCATTTTGTAGAGAAAAAGGTAGGAGGAAAGTATAAGGGAGGGTGAGGGCTGAACTGGCATAAACAATAAATCCCATTTATGTTATTCTCTCTCTGTTCACATGCTTGTTGATATTTCCTTTGGTACTATGTTTTTCCTCAAGATAAATATTAATTTGATGCTTTAGAAACCAGCCTTGTCAAAGAGAAAAGAGATAAAACAGGGTGCTCCAGGTAATTTGAATAGTTGCAATAACACCGACAGATGATGAGTCATCCATTTAAAGCTCATTAAACATGGGAGTAATTAATTAAGCTTGTGAAAAATTTAAAAGTACAAACTTTGCTATGAAAGATTAATTTTTAATCATAGCTAATATTGTTCTGCAGCATAGGCATGCAGGATTTGGATGCCATTTTTATGTGGCAGAATGAAACATTTCACTTAGATTGGTTTGACAGAAAAGTTTGGAAAGGTCTTCCCTTTCATATATGTATGTGAGGCCCAGGTTCTCTAATGCAGACCCATACAGATCAGTAATAGTGTTGGAGGTGATGAAACTGTTACTTCCAATTAGAAGAAAGTACTGTCATTTTGATGCATGAATATATGAAAGGCTGATATGAAGTTTACCAGTGGTTTAGCAACTCAACATGAACTTGATTTTGTAGGAAAAACAAGGGCTGATTTTTGCCCTCTCCTTTATTTTGTGTTTATACAGAGCCAAGCAAAAGTTGACTTTGTCTGTAGCTAATCTCCACTGATATCACAGAATCACTTCTCCTATTCTGAACAGCAGGGAAGAACTTGACTCAGAGGTGAGTGACAGTGATTTGTGGAGTGTCAGATGTGTGGGTCCTTTGTGTGTTGCTTTACAGCCCCTCTCCTGTACTGGTTGCATTCAGCCTCTGCTTCACTGACATCCACAGCTCCAAGTCAGTTGGTGCATCTTAAAGAAAGGAGAAAGGTCTGCCATCTGCTCTGTACCACTGCTGCCAAAACCCCACAGAATACAAACAGCAAGTCAGAGCTTAGCTGCCAGCAGCTTCCATCCACCTAGGAGGTGCCAGGTACTGTAAGTGAAAAGATACAAAAACTGGATATCTGCAAATCAGTCCCAGGAACAAAAAGCTGGAAGAACCAGGGTTTTGAGATTCTCAGTAAACTATAGCTAAAATAAGTGCGTGCAGGATTTGCACACAGTTGTGATAACTCAAAGTGTGTAATGGAATATGTAGTTTAGTGCAGTGTATATTACTACTGATATTTGAAGACACAGGTCAAAAAAGAGTTTGCTTCACAGAAGATTCTGAGTTGGAAGAGAAGAGACCTGCAAATATCATCAAGTCAGTCTCTTCTAAGTAAATGGCCCATATGGGGATTGGACCCACAAATCTTTTTGTTATAACCACTCTACCATGGTCTACCCAAGTAAACTAATCTTAGGGTCAGTTGCTGTTTTCCACAAAGGCAGTCTTACTCTTTCTTCACCAGTTTTCCTCAGTGAACAATTTAGGCATCAAACACTACATGTTTTCAAATCTTAGACACATGCCAGAAAATTTATCTGTGAGGATATTCTCTAGAATTTTGAGTGGCCAAGAAATGTGGAATTGAAGTGACAAAGAGGTTTGTTTAATTTCTAGTACTTGCTAATACCAAACAGAATAATTCCATACGTAAAACTGGTTTTTTGTGCATGGGAGGTCAACTTTCAAAACAGGGAGAGCATCTATGTATAGAACTGGATCATTCAAGTCTCCAGAATCAGTTCCAGTTGGTGGGGGAGCCAGTAACTCCTGTACTGCTGGAAAATTTTAACCTGAAACACAGTGGCTTGCATAAAGCTTTGACAGCAGTGACAGTAAGCAGTAGATTTACTCTGACATTCCCAAGGTTGTAGATATTGTGCAAAAGGAGCCGGTGACAAAAAACTCCTGACTGCTGCTTCCCCTCCAAGCAGTTACAGCATATCTAGATTTATTTTTTTTAAAGTTTATATTTTCCTGTGAGAACAGGGCACCCAACCATGATGCCAGACTTGGTTTGAAACCTCCTCCAGCTCCCTTGTGGCAACAAGCACAGCTGAGTGTGATTGTGATATAGCAGTGTGCAGGTGCACTTTATAGTTATGCTCTGTTCCTTTGCAGAGAGAATAACATGGAAAAACAGGGTGGGAAGATCCCTTGGGAAGCAATTTTTTCCCACCATGTTTTTCTGAAGTAGGATCAACTTAACATAAACTTTTCCTAATAGAATTGTTAGCCAAATTTCCAGTACAAGGTAAAAAATTGCCATGGGTTGGCTCATTAGGGAATTAAAGATACCCCAAAATAAAAGTAATAGTGTTAATCAAGATGGATTGCTGCTTCTTACTGTCATTCTGTGATAGGTAGGTTGCAGTCCATTTCTCAGAGTGGCAGTTTATAAGCAGGGCTATAAACCATGTAGCCCTTCTTATAGAGTACAGACTGTAAGGTGTAGTCTGCAGCCTTCAGGGACACACCTGCACCGGGGCCAAAGTAGCTAAGAAGATCAATGCATAGAGGATGCTTAGTTCTCCTTGAAAAATGAACCAAAGAAACCCTTGAAAAAAATAAGAGTTTGGGGTTTTTTCCCCCTCTGGAAGGAGTTTTCCTTGTATAGGCAGGGTCACACTGCATCCACAAATCACTGCTGTTTCTATGTGTCCACATGCAACAAGCTAATAAAAAAAACCTAATTAGACAGAACTGATAAAAAACATTGGTAATTATTCTATGAAAGCTCTGATCTGTGGCTGATACAAAATTGAAGAATTTGTGCCTCTTAATGTGTTTCCCGTTTGCTGTCTCATGTTCTTTCTAGCTCTTCCTAGATTTTCTTGTTTGTTTTAAATTCCATTGAAACCATGGCAGCAAGGGCAGTGGAAGGAAAGAGCAAAGAAGCTGGAGAAGATGGAGTCCTTTTATAGCTGATTTTAGGGTAAGAATTTTTTTTTTTTTTTTAGACAGCAGATCTTCATTCTTTAATTTTCATTCTTAATTTGCTGTAAAACCCATCTTCCATTCTTAAAGTCTAGTTTGGGGAACAGCAAAATGTGTCCCCAGTTATTTCTACAATCTTTGTTCTATTCATGCAGCCTGAGATTTCCCAGCTGTAATACCCTATGAACCAACATTGTATATAAGATCATCATATATGATCTTATATACAGGAATCTATTCAGGGCACAGTATTATTATGCAGTATTACATGCTTTGATGTCTAAACTGTAATTGCACAGGGAAGAATATTGCATAAGCTTTCTGCTATCAGAGACTTATTTGTGATGCATACTGGAACATATATAAATGGATCATCAATATTACCTTTGAACAACACCCTAATCATTAAGTACAATGTGTAGAAGACAAAAGCAGGTGATACATTGTGGCTCCAGAGCTGTAACTCTAGAGTTACAGTCCTGAAGAAATTCTAGTTATTGTTGGTAGCTTCAAAGTTACTCATCTGTGAGAGGCTCATAAAATCTTTAACTGGAACTGAAAACAACTTAGGGAAATGAAATCTGAGTGTCCAAACTCAAACACTTCCAAAATGGTCTTGGAGATCAAGAGTGAAATTCTGAACCTGTAACCGAATGGATTTTTTGGGGTGGAAAAAATTCAGACAAGTGCTTATTTGAGGACTAAAATCACTTGGCAGCATTTAAAATCCAACCTTAGCTTACTTTTCAGAGTCAGCGAACTGTTTTACCTTTATGTGCTAAAGGGACTGTAGAACATGCAGGTGAACTGCATAGAATCTTTCTATCCTGAGAGAAATACATTTAGCCCAATGAGTAGCAGGTTGAATCTGAAGAAGAGTCTAAACTTCTGTAGAAGAAGCTTGTGGATGATAAACGAATTGCAAATGAGAACCCTTCTGTATTTTAACAGGAATCCATGAAGTTTCTTGTCTTTTTCTGACCAAATAAGTGGTAATGGAGTGGGGAAAAGAAAATTATTAATAACCAGTTGGACCTGATTAAAAAAAAATAAATAAATCTGTATCTGAAGTTAAACTACTGAAGTAACACCCATTTAATCTGAAGAGTGTATGTTTAGAAGGAACAGAATTCTGAAGGAATAGAAGAGGCATAATGTCCAAGTAATTAATTTCTAAAAGTTATTGCAACCACGTCTTAAATATGTGTGTCAATACTGAAGTTATATTGAAAGCTATACAAAGCTATGTTAATTCCATATCTTTCTAAGATTAGCACAAAATATCACACAAAGTTTTAAGGGCACTAATGGAAAAAGATGTTTTTACAGAAACGGTATTGTATCGGTTTCATATATAGTTTTCATGATCATAGCTTCTTATGAGGTAACACTGTTACTGGCACTTGGGTTCTGAAAGTTTGTCCTGGAAATATTTCATTGATTTTAATAAAGAAAGTAAAATATGCCGAAACTTAGAATGCATGTTTATCTTATGCCTAATCTTGGGAGAGCTTTATACAAAACCATACAAATAAAACTTGTATTACATCTTTCTGTATGGTCTGCATCCTGTCATTTTAACATTATATACCCAGTTTTCTCATGCCTTCTGTTACTTCATATTTCTCTTTTGAAAACTAATAATTTTGGGCTGATTGCTAGGAATTATTTTCACTGCAGATTTCTTCCTGACAGGCTACGCTGATTCAGTAGATTACCCACCAATAAAGAGAAGTCCTGGAAATAATAGTCAAAAAAGGTTGTCCCTGATCATAAACACTTTTAAAAAGATATAAATGTCAATACTGATGAGCAGCTCAGGGAGCAGCCTGGACAAAGATCACAAAATACAGCAATTGTAATAAAAGTCTTCCCTGAACGTGCAATAAGAAAATGAACAAGTTTTTACAGCTATCAAGAAAAAGAGACAGATGCTCATTGCTGCGTAATTCTGATGGGGATAATGCTGAAGACATTGCTTTTCTCAAGAAAAAGCATATTAATGGCTGCCTGGGAGAGCCCTGATCTAGTAGATCCTGACTTGGGGGAAAAAAAGACCAGAGTGTTTTTTTTCCTTTTAAGGTAGTAGATTCAGTAAACATAAATAAATCCTGTACAACTATGAGTGATACTCTGATGCTTAAGAAATGGAGGAAACAGCTAATACAAGAAATAAGAAGCCCCAGAATTAATAATTTTTGTGGAAGTTCTGTCTAGCATGTCCAGGAGCATGTGCAGCAGGAGAGAATGACTGTGTAAAGACATGAGGACAGAGAAATGAAGATCGATTGTTTTGTCCTTCTCCAAACAGGGGCAGGTGGGAATATGCTGAAGCAGAAGCACCAAAATGAGAAGGAGATCTTCTAAGGTGGAGAGAAACAGAAAGAACATCTTCTGAAGGAGGGGCAGGGTCTGCATACTGAAGTTGGTGAGTTTGGATGCTGGACAATCACAAGGCAGTATTTCACTTGGGAATGTCATGCTATAAAGAGGGAAAGTGACCTCTTTATCTATCTTTATCTATCTAAGTGATAGCTTAGGTACTGGGCCTCTATGGAAAGGCACAATAGATTGTGAGTTCATCGAATACCCTGGAAGTTTGTTGATATCTTGACTAGTGGCTGCACAGACTCTGGCAACAACACTGTGGGCAGGTTAAAGGCAGCAAGAGCATTAGTCTCTCCAACTACTTCACAAGATGCAAAGTAATGGATGGGAGGGGTGAGGGTGCAGCAGGGAAGATTAACTTTGATTTTGTCCTTTTGCTGAAAATGCTAGAGTGATAGTTAACAGACACACATAGAGATACCTGTTCTTCATATAATGACAAAGTGAGCAGAAGCAGGAACTCATCCTGAAGCCAAGAACAGGACTGTGTCTCCAGAGCAAGCTGTCTACACCCAAGATCCAGCCCTGCATGCCTGCAAGCAGCTAAAAAATGTACAAGTCAAACTTATTGCCTTGATAAAATTACTGGAAGTATTCAGAAAGTGCAGATATTTAAATGGGCCAAAATGTAACAGCTGGCAGAACTCAAAATCTGCCTGATTTTTTATGTACGACAACAGTGCCAAGCAAACCCCAATCTGGGCAATCAAGTTAGAGGAAAACAAATTAGGCTCTACAGACCAGACTGAAGGTCTCTGTGTGGAATTCAGCTGTCAGTTCTAAGCAGCTCTGGAAAAATTTGGGTTTGATTAGAGATTGTTCATTCTGCATCATGGGTTTTTCTTGATGTTTGAGGAAACACAAGATTTGAAGAAACACCCGTAAAGGTCACTTTCTGACCATGTTTCTCCAGGTGTATAAAGAGAACAGAAGCAAAGCCTTAGTCCTTTCTCTGTAAAAAGGAATTATAAAGGAGGTGTTTCTTGCCTCCTGGAAAGCAAATCCTTGGTTGTAAGCATGGACTCAGAAAAGCTCAATAATGTAGAGTACTCATGAGCTCAGCAGAGGCAAGAAGGGACAAGAGGAGGATATGGTTTTGATAGCAAGAAAGGGATGACTCCTTCTTTGAGGGCATTGCAGTTTATGCTAGACAAGATGCCTTTATCCTCCCTTCTTTTAAACATGGGCACAGCTTACATAGAGATGGTGCAAAGTCCTTTAGTGGAGGTATTCAGAAGTCATCTGAAGACATTTCTGAATGACAGGCTCAAATCTGAAGACATTTCTGAATGACAGGCTCAAAGGGGCCCTGCTGGGGCACAGGAGGTTGGACTATATGACATCCAGTGGGGCCTTCCAACCTGACTCATTCTGCAATTTTGTGAGAAGCTGTCAGGTATGGGACACTCTTCCAGCCCTGAGAGGGATACAGTGAGAGCTGGGAAGCTGCTGAAGAGTCTAAAAACTTAAAGAGCTTTGCTTTTGTGGAGGCCATAAGGTTCATTGGCCTGTGTATTGGAGTGAGCCTACATAAAAACCTTCCAGGGCCTGAGGATGGCTTGCTCTGAGTGTAATTTTTAAGACCAAAGGTGAGGGACAGCACATTTTTCTTCATGGCCTCTGGTCATGCTGGTGCTGAAGCAAGCATCTTACAGACCAGTTCCATCTTGTCTTTCCTTCTGGTTCACAAGCTGGTTTTGAACACATGATGGTGCATTTTCTTCCTTCCTGGAATGTCATTATCTAGTGAAGGAAAAACATCACTTCCTAAAACTTATCCCTTACCACTAAGATTTGCACTGAATATTGTTGTCTACAGCTCAAAAGCTGTGGGTGAAAGAAGTTTTGCTAATCAGGGACTAAGTTTAACTCCATTTAAATCTACAGCCAACAAATGCCGTCAAAATCCCAGGTGCATATCTCTACTGACTTAACTGGGCTACTCAAATGTATGCTGTTTATATAAAAAGCTGGAACTTTCGTAGTAACAAACTCAGTGTATGAGTACTTATTCAGGAAAAATTGCGCTGAGTTCCATAATTCAATTGATTGATGAAGGATCTTAAATGTGAATTTTTTTTTTTTTTTACATTTATTTATTTATTTTTAAAGTTTAAGAAACTAAAGTAATGCAGCTGATGTGGCATAACATCTGGATGACCTCAAGGAAGTTTCGGTAATTGACCATTTTAACTTTCATTTTAGGGGCTTAATTTGGTGAAGTTTATATCCTGGATGACCCATGAAGATTCACCCATGAGTACCTAAACTGAGATTGAATAAAAACATATTGCATCATTTAATTAGCTGTCTTTGCATTTGATCAGGTTCTGTGTCTATTAGGCTTTATTTCTGTTTTGTGATGAATTTTTTTCTATCTTGTTCTATGCACTGGGGATGTTATTAGCATATAATTTTATAATGGGAGACGAAGTGCAGAATTTTTCGAAGTATTTTGCATTGAACTTTAATGTTCTACATAGCTATCCATTCAGTCCCATGGCTGGCACAGAAACCCTGGCTCACACAGGCCAGCCTATCCCCATGTCCCTGTCTGACAATGCATATGTAATGCATGCTGGAATATTTCCATAGGAGTCTTATTTTGGGCTAATTTTTAGAAGACTGACAATTGCAGAGAGGAAGAGTGAAACATTAAAAATATTTCCATGCTGCATGACATTGGGAAGTATACACCTGGAGAATCTGAAAAAAGCAAAAAATTCATATTGAATTAAAATTGCTACCTTATATAAACTTCCAGCATTTTAATTGGCAACTCTACATGTTTTCCTTGCTCCTCAAACTATAGGTTATGTCCATGGTTGGGAAAATCAGTTTATTTCTGTCAAAGAATTTTTACCACCTAAGTATTTAACTGCATGTATATTTTACATCTTAAAAGCAGTAATTTTGTTAACAGTGAGCTTTATGGCACCCTACTTTATATAGCTAACTGCAGATATAATTTTATTCATATTAATGTTAAGTATTTGTGATAAATTACAAGGCAATGCTTGTGATGATGGTCTCTCTTCTTAAAACAACATCAGTTGTCTGGCAACTAACCCACATGAGAAATGGCTTTTAAATCACCCTTCTTAAACAAGATTAACATAAACATTAAGAAGTGTTTCTAGTAATTGCTTGAACTGTGGCTTGCTCATATCTGCACTACAATATATTTATATTTTATTTAAAGGACTTAGAAACATCTTATTAATGACAGCTGCCAGTTTGAAGCCTATGTTTATCTTGAAAGATGGAGTGGATGAGCACAAGCTCTTTTGTCCCTGTCAGGCGCTGGGACAGGCCTGCAGAATTCTTTGATTGGGAGGCAGCAGCTTCCCAGATTCACTTCTTCACATGGCACAGATATGCACTTCAAAGCTTTCCCACTGCAGGGCATAGCAGAGGATGTATTTAAACCTTCTGTTTATTCACAGGTGCAGTAACTAAACAGCAACTCTCTTACCTACTTTCTTCTGGAAATAGGATGGGAAGAAAAGTGTGTGTGGAAGGTTGCAGTAAACAGCAAGTTGTAGTCACTTGTACTAACTGGGCTGTAAACCAGGCTGGAGTGACTAACACTGCCATGCTATAAATCGAAGCTAGGATGTTCAGGGAGAGCTTAGGTTGCTATAAAGTAGTAATAACAATGCAATTACTTCTTTCTAAAAGAAGCTCTTTCCAAGAAAACCTTACAAAAGCTGTAACCATCCTATGACTCAGATATTTCAAATCAAGGGAAAATAAACCAAGACAGAAGAGGTGCTTGAAATAGAGTATAATCTTCAGTGTGTGTCCCAAGGTAAGAGTGAGGAATCTTGAAGCTATGTTTCTGTAACAAGAATGCCAAGCTAAAAAAAGAGGTGAGCGAAGTTCTTTGAAAAGTAATTTTTTTAAAATGGAAGTATTGCTGATCTGCTGTCTTCCCTGCTTCTTGAATTTAGTCCAGATTAGATCATCTGGGACTAAAAAGAACCTGGATTTCCAGATGATGCAACTAAAGGTGTATTAAACTGCAGCTTCCTTTATTTCTGAAACCTGTCATAGAAACCTTTGGTTTATACCAAGACATTTCTTGGTATGCTTGTCTAAGCCCACAGTCCTGTAGTATCCTGACATTAGGAAACATCAATCTTTTAGAGTTAACAATGGTGTGTTTTGCCTTGTAGAAGTTACAAGTACAAAGAAACAACTTCCTCCTCACTTCCTCCTGTGAGAACACAGCGTGTTTTCCTATTTTCAGTTCCACCCCTTCATTCCACTACATAATGTCTTTTCCATGAACAGCAGTTTACATGTCCTCTGACTTCTCAATAACCTGGTGCAGCAAACAGTCCCTTCGCAGGTCTGCAGCCCTCCCTTCCACCCAACCTTGGACACTACTGTGGGCTGCTTGTTGAAAGCCAATGTAATAAGGGAATGGGTTGAAGGAGAGGACTGGCTTTTGGAAAAAGACAAAGGATCAGGTCTTATCTGAAAGTGCATGTCATGTGAACTGCACATTGGGCATAACTGGTAGGCCTTTAGTATTGGAAGTTGCATGGGAAGAGGCCATGAAGTCCTCTGTGCCAGTTACAGCTGCCATCAGCCGGTTTGAAAGGGATTAAAGCAACCCCCACTGAGTGCCAAAACCTCAGCTAGGTGAAAGCAGCACATGGCACTTCTGCTCAAACATATTTAAAAAACAGAAAAGCCCCTAGGACAGGAGATGTTGGAGAAAATGTGAGGGTATCTGTGAGATGGAGGAAGTGGAGGAGACATGTAGAAGGAAGAGACACACTCTTGGAAGGAGCTGCTCCATGCCAAAGAAGGGACACCCTGTAGGGAGCTGTGGCACATGGAGGACACACTGTGAAACAGTGGAATAGTAATGTAAGAAGCAGTGGAGGAAAACGAGTAAGAAGCAAACAACGGCAAAAAGAACCATTACACACTGACCCCAACTGTCCACATTGCCCAGTGCCTCTCACAGAAAGAACTGGAGCAAAGGGACTGATCATAACACCTATTAGAAGCAAGGGATGTCGAGACCAGAAACGGGTAGGAGAGGTGCTTGAGCTTGGGAAGGAAGGAGAAATGTCTTTCTGTAAGTGTTTATGTCTGCCTTTCTCCTCTCTGTATCTGAATCAGTAGCCGAAATTTTGTGTTAGCCGTCAATAAATTAAATTAAGCAGGAAGTCCCATGTGAGACTGCTTTGTCTGCAAAGACCTATCATACCTTCCACAGGAGAGAGAAGCCAGAATATTTGCTGTACATGAAAGAGTTGGGAGGTACAAATGTCTTCAAGAAATCTCTAGAAGTCACATGTGCTCATCTCGCCTGAGATTTCAAACTACTCAAACATAAGAATAGTTATTCTTAGAAACTGTTTGCAGTGTGTCTATTGACTTTGTACAGCCTACTCACTGGATCTAACTGTGCCCCCTTTTCCTGCCATCCTTCTTGTACCATCTGCCAACGCTTGTCCCTTAGTAACCTCATATCACTGCCATGCCACAAGGAGAAGCAAAACCAGCGAAATGATATCCAGTGGTGCACAAGGATTTCCCATCATGCTACAGGTATTTTAACAAAATGAATCAAATGCTCCATTCACTTCTCATGAACAGCTGTATATTAGCTGTCTTACTGGAAAATGTTGTTCAAGTGTTTTAACAGTTGGCACCAATTCCCAGAATTTAAAAAATCTAGCATTCTGATGATGTTGCAAAAACTCACATTTTCCTTAGAGGAACCTAGATTTAAATAGACATCAGCAGCAGAGCAATTGTCAGCTCTTCAGTATTGACATAGCTCTGTTGCCACTGAAGTTAAATCACTAATTCTTTTTTAAAAATCCATCCAATATAACCTCTCTTTTATAGTCCTTTTTATGTGGGATGAGGCATAACGCTTTGTTGATTGTAAACTAAATGTGCTCTTTCTCCCTGCGTTCTGACTAACCATGCAGAAATTCTTTGTTTTAGAATTTAAAATTACAATCCAGCAGTGTTTGGAAATGTGCAAAATGCAAAGCTCTAGCATATGGTGAAAAACACACAGCTGCATTTATACACTAAATAAAGACCTTGTTTTTACTTCAGTCTTACCACCAGATGAAGGTACAAACAGAATGAATCTGTTCAAGTCAGTGACATTATGTAGCAGTAACACTGGGGTCAGAATCAGGAACTTTTTTGTTCTGTCCAGACTTTAGCCCATTTGTGAGATGTTGACACACAGGTACTGAGGGAAGGAGCTAGGGTCACTGTGAAAATGAATGTGTGACCTTTTATTCAGTGTAGAAGGGTCTGCATTATTAATTTGAATATTCACTGCTATCTGTGATAGTCCAGTGCATTATGTCAGATTACAAATTGCCTCAGCTCTCTGGAATTTGCTTTCAGGTGTCTGTATTTCTGTGCCACTTGAAAAAAATACCATGGGGGTAGTCTGAGCATGGAAATAAAAGCCAGGAATCTTGAAGATACGGTTCCCTCAGTAACCATGTGTCATCCAGATTGCTCACAATAAGGCAAAGCATTAAGACCATGAACGATAACATCAGCCACTTCATTGCAAAAGAGAAATGGCAGTGCATTATGTCTGTAGAGGGAACCATAATTTAGAGTTGCCTGCCTTTTGTGCATTACTTGTTTTCATTCACAGAGCATTTTATGCTTTGAAAATGCACTGCTATACTTTCACAAATTGCACTGCATGATCTTACAGGGCTCCTGACGTGTAACCAGCAAAAAATTTGGAAAGGTTTGTATGATGGGTGGTTTCTAAGGGGGGGACCCGATACTAGAGGACACCTTCAGCCATCAGACAATATTGCTAAGACCAGGCCATTTCTCTGGTAGATAAAACACAGTATCAGTCACGGATTTTGTATTTGGAGCAAGTAAGTTTGCTCACTGTGAACTGTTAAAAACAAATTGAAATTTGTTTTTATAAAGTTTGTGAATAGTTGTAAATTTCTGCATAAACTGACACAACTGAATTCATCCTTATTTGTGGCTTTCTATCCAAGTGTTACCTTTCACAGCTGCTTGCCTTTTTATTACCATACGTGACATGGAGTACAGGACGTCTGGTCCTGCTGAAGCTGTTTATTATTGATTGATTCCTTTCAGGCCAACACTCTTGGTACACTCAGTACCCCTGCAGCTGTAGAGCTGAGGACGGACCTGTGCCCAGTTTGTACGGGCTCAGCTCAAGAGATGCGGGGAGCGGTGCAGGCCTGGAGACGTGGGCGGCTGCAGCACACTCACCGCGCAGGTAACTCCGTGCCCGGGTTTCTGCTCTTTCTTCCCACAGTCCCCGGGAAGAGGCGCCCGGGGGGCCGGCGCGGGAGGCAATGCCAGGGGCTGGGATGCTTCTCCACGCACCTGGGGAAGCGGAGTTTCACAAAAAGCAGCGAGAGCGGGTAGCCCATGGAGCGCCGTCCCGCCGTGCGGGGCCGGGGAGAATATACTCATCCTCGCAGTTTGTTTTTGGCTGCACGGTGCACGCCTACATGCAAATCGCCGCACCTCCCCCCTCCGCCCCAGTAGAAGCCGCTGCCTTTGGAAAATAAAAAAAAAAAGGGGGTGGGGGGTGGGGGGAGCGGGCCGAGGAGGACAGGAAGGGAGAAAAAGAAGAAAGGAAAGAGAAACGAGAAAAGGCGACTTCGAGAAGACCCCGGAGGGAGGGGAAAAGCAGTGTGCTGGGCGGCCCCGGCCGTGGAAGGGGCGGGCTGGCCCGCCGGGGGCAGCTCCGCACCGCCCTATAAGAAGGCAGTGCGGGGCGGGGGCGCCCGGTAGCGGCAGCGGGGCCGGCGTCGGGGCCGGGAGCGGAGCCGGAGGGGATCGCGGAGCAGGCGGCGGCTCCCCTCGGGACCGACGGCGGCTGCGGGCCGGGGAGGTAGGCGGGGGGACGCATCGCGGGCAGCTGTCGGGGAGGTTTCTCACTTGTCCCCGCTCCGCCTGGAACGAGCGACACAAAGCGAGAGGGAAAACGCAAATGAGTAGTGGTGTCGTGGGGGGGAGGAAGCGGGTGTTCTATTGGGCTTTTTTTTTTGTTTGTTTGCTTGTTTATTTTCTTATTGCTTTGGGATTTTTTTCTTCCGACGTGTTGCCACTCTGTGCCGAGCCTGTCGACAGCGCGGGTCGGAGGATGGTTTACAGCGTAGCGGGGCATCGGAAAGGGGCTAATAGTGTTAGTGTGTGTGTGTGTGTGTGAGGGGCGTGGTTGGGTGTGCTTACTTTTTTTAAAATAGCTATTTTATTTTAGCTTATCCTGAGCGAGGCGACTCTGACTTGGCAGCGCTCACGGAGGGTGGCTCACCTTACTGCTGCCTCTCCCAGCCCCGGTGCGTGCTAGAAGATAACGGGAGGGTTTTCATCCCCTTCACTCCTACGCGAATCCTGTGAAGTCGCGGGGGTGGGATAAGGGGAGGGCCTTGGGATGGGGGAGAGTGTAAAAATAAAAAATCGATGTGGCTGCCTTTGTGATGGGCAGGAGGCTCAGCTGTATGCAACAAATCGTGTTGCAGCGTGCCAGACTGTTGTGAAGTCTGGAGTGCTACACTGCAACCTATCAGCAGGCTGTTGTTACAAACGAGCTGCACAGCAGCCCAGATGCCTAAAACATGCCTGGAAAGATACTCGGGTTCTAAATTAAAAGTTCTTATTAAGCCCTACTTTTTCCTAGTTTTAACCAGACGTTCCCCCTTTTCCCCAAGCTGTTGGCCTGGGAGATTTAAAAATCCGTACAAAAACATACTTAAAGGATCAAAGTTGATTTCAAGTGTGTTGGAATAGACCTCGCTGAAACTAGAGGAGTGTAAACATCTTCTAATTTAAAGCCTAAAATGAGTTTAACCTTTTTTGAAAATTTCTGCTATGGATTAATGCATTAAAATTTATTTTCACCTTTGAAAATGAGTTGGTCCTTGTACTGCAGAGAACAGCCATGTCTTGGGGATGTTCCATTAACAACAGATGGTCAAGCCTGCTGTCGAAAGGCTATTGTAATGGAGCTGTCTTGCTCAGTTTTGAAAGGGGGTCGTGTTAGTAAACATTCCATGCAAATGCTTTTTGTACTTGGTGGTTGTGGCACAGCTTGACTCCCTAACAAGTGGGAATGGCAATGTATGCTGACATTTTCCTGTCACTCAGATCAGAGTGTGATTCTGTGATGACACAGTAGGATATTAAGCTCAGTGGGTAGTACCTGGGACTCTGCAATGTTTTACAGATAAAAAAGGTGTTGGTGGGTTGTCACTGTGAATTTTGAATTTTAATTTATGTAAGAGTGAGTTGTGTGACACAGTTTGTATCTGGTATGGGCAGGAGCTTGATGCTTCTCCTTACAACATGAAGCACCTTGTTTCTCGTAAGCATAATTTAGTAGGACTGATTATAGTAAAAATTAGAAGTCAACCCCTGACAAAAAAGATGGGTATGTAAGTTTGGTAGCATGGAACACAAGTGTTGCATAGTAGAATTTAAGTTAAATCTGTTGAGACTATTTAGCATTCAATAATAAAATACCAATTTTTTTTGTGCTCATTGTAAGTGTTCAGAGGGGGTTACTAGCTGGCCTCTGGACTGCAAGAAATCATGATTTTCTGTAATTTGGCATTCGAGTGTAATAATCCAGCATGTAGCCCAAAACTATTCACAGTAACTTTCCCCTGATAAGTTGCTGCTGAAGAACATGTAGCCATATGATAATTACATGACATAAACACCTTGGGCACAGCTATATGTGAAACTAGTATTTCCAGGAGTCATGGCAATCTTTTGAATATTAGTTCCAAATTTCCTCTGAATAGAGCTGCATAGCAGTGCAAGCAGGTATGTTGAAAGTTTCTTCATGGTCTCTTCACACACTGAGGCTGAAGCACATTTTTATATCAGTGTGCCATAGGCAGTTGCTAGCAAACCTTTTTTTTTTTTTGCAAAGCTAAATTTTTTCAAACCCGAACATCACTCAGTGCTGTATCGGTGTTGTCAGAGACTTGATCTGGCACCAGATTTGGTACATCATCATTTGGTATATATCATTGTGTAGCTCCTGGTCAGGTGCTGAACTACTGAAGATGAAATACCATTAGCTTAAAAAAAGGCCAGTAAGCATATTTTGGCCTTTGTTCTGGGATCAGCCTTTTCTCTAGCATTCCTTAGGCTGTATTTCTCCCTCTCTGTATGAGGATAAACTAGTCTTCTGTGGTTCAGGAGGAAGCCTTAATGACTTAAACAAAGTGACAGCAGATATTCTATGTGAATTCTGGATTGAAGCATTCTCACCTGTTAAACAAGTGTAGTACACACATTTCAGAAAGGAAGTCTTCCCTTGCCTACATCTCTACAAGACTGTTCTCTCACCAGTGAGTTCACCTGGCAGAGCTAGATTCACAAAGACAGAGCAGAAGGAGGATTGGTACAGAACTCATCTGTCTGTGGCCAAATACAATCAGCTCTGCTAGTGTTTATTATGTGCATTGCACCATGCAGGCACAGTGTTTCTTAGGGTGTGGTTTCTCCAGAACTTTAATCCAGAGTAATTGAAGGTTGCTGGTGAGCTAGTAATGGACCTGCTTCATTTCCCCTGGTCTGCCTATACTTTTCTCTCCCTGTCTGCTTCATCCTTTGTGCAGGCACTGGAGCTCACCAACCCAGGATGAGTAATTGAAAACAAATTCTCTTCTTTTTGCTTGGTGGTTTTGTTTTGGTTTTCTTTTCACCCCAGCATCCTGTGTTCAGAGTCTTCTCATAGATTTGTGAGCACTGGTGCCAGCACAAGGATGATGACAGAAGGGATCAGAGAGGGATCCAAACTACCACTTTGTTTGAGTAACCTTGAAGCAGGCACCCTCAGTGTTTATATAGGTCTTCTAGACTGGGCAGCACACCAAATCCTGAAATAAGTCCAGAGGCCGTGGCTGACCAAACATCATCATGTTTCTCTTTTGCTGGTTATTCTTGATGACTCCTGTGAGAGGAGCTAGAGTCAGGGTTTAATATGTTTAGTAAAACACATTTTATATATAAGATAGATACATTTTCCGTGATTATCTGAGGCTACCAGGGACTGTGCCTGCTCTCTTCAGGTCTGGCGTGGCAGAAATTCACGCTCTAAGATAATTTAATATTTATGCCAGATAAAGATTTGAATTCTGAATGCTCAAAACTTTTTTAGTGTAGTTGATGAGCATGCATGTCTGCAGTTACTAAAAATATAGATAAAAAATACCTTGGTAAGACTCTGCTTCTAGTATTTAAAAGATGATCACCACAGAAAAACCCAAAAGTTAAAACATTTAATTCTGTAGCTGCATGTGTTGCTTGTGCTGATAGCACAAAAGTAATACAGATAATTCAGGAGAAATAAAAATAACTAAAACTACTGAATGGAGTACCTGAAGTACCCTGTTCCCTTTCTTTCAAATACATGGTAGCAAAGCTAGTCCTGTCTTTTTTTAGCATTTTTGTTGGGGAGAAAAAGTATTTTTGTTTGCTTCAAGGACTGAAAGAGAGAGAGACAGAGTAGAATGGGAAACTGTTGATACAACTTTCCTGTACAACAGGCTAACACTGTAGCAAAAAAGATCTTTATTTGTGGGGAAAAAAATCTTGATCATAGGTGATAAAAATTCATGTCAGTTTGAATGCCATAAGTATCGACATACAAGCTGACCTTTTTCCTCTTCTGTTATTTTTCTGGAGGAGTGTTGCTTAGCAGAGCTCTGTCAAATGCAACGGGATTGGTTTGTGTTATGCTGACTTTGTTAGAGAACAATTGGAGTTGGATAGAAAAAGGAGAGCAAAGAGCCTTTATAAGACTGTTCTGGCTTGGGCTAGATAGCAAGGTTATTCTCTGTGAAAGAACAAAGTTGGAGCCTTTTTACCGCACAGTTCAGAGATCATTCTGGGGATCTGGTTTCCTTTGTAGCAAATAGCAGGCAGGGTTGTGTGGAACACAGAGGTGGCCAAAACCTGTTAGCACTCTTCTGGCTTGACTCTCTGAAAAAACCTGCAGTTTTACTAGCCTGTTTCCTAATGAGGGGTTGTTCCTGGGAGCAAGCAAGCAAGCAAGGAAACCATGCAGCTAATATTCCTTAGCAGAGTACTTGTTAGATTAGTTAAGGCCAAAATTAAGCCATGTGGAAGGTCTCAGAGCAGTAGTTTTGGTGATACAGGTGACAAGAGCAAGGTTAGGAAGACTTGGATCCCAGCAAGGGACCAGGAAGACTTGGATCCCAGCACCTCTGCTCTTCTTGTGATGACTGTTTCCTCTTACCTACTTTCACCATTGTTTCAGTAATGGCATGACCAGAGTTTATACTCTTAATAGTAGAAGTCAGAGTGTTTTTTCTCATATTCATAATTTAAGTCTTCAGGATGTGTTCCTAGTGCCAGCAACCTGGGTTTAAGTCCAATGTTTTCAGAGATATGTCTGTTTTTACAGTTGAATTTTTGTGACTTAAAAGGAAATGAAGTTATTATTAAAAAAAAGGAAACAAATTATCATAAATGTTCTTTGAGAGCCGTATTCATGAGGAATATATTGATATTCTGGGGATCTATTGGTGGCATTTTTTTCTCTTCCTGTTATTTTAATTATGTTTCTGCAACAAGAGTTTGGTTATGGCTGCCAATAAAACCAGTTAGGACCAAATTTGAATGGTTTAAAAACCCCCAGAACTCTCTTCATCCAAATAATAAAGCAGCACTGAGCTTTTCTGAGTGCAGATCCATGGATATTTCCTTGTGGTACTAGTACAGGAGCCAAGGTTCACAATCTACTCTTCCTCTGAATGCAATGTTCTTATTTAATAAACTGAATGGATCTTGCATTTGTATTTCTATTCTGCCAAAAGGAAAAGTGCTTTTAATGTAATTTATTTGTTTTAAGGTATTTAAAATATTTTAATTACTCTTTATGTATTAAATCAGAGTAGCAGTTCTTACTGCTTCGTTTCCCATCTCTTTCAAGCCTATATTTAAATATTCATGTTAAAGTAAGCAATAAGAGTTTTTCCTACTGTGTTTGGAGAGACCTGGACTCTGTTATTTCTTTTAGCAAACTAATGCAATCACCTGTCCTCATATTTCTACAGATTTTATTTTTCCCAGATTTTTTTTTTTTTTTTTGTTTTTGTGAGTGCCAGCCACATCTCCTGGAGCTTTATTCCCGGTTCTTGTGACATACTCTTAATATTCACATCTCTACAGCTATTCTACCAATTATTTTCAAATATAAAACCATATATAATTGCAAAATGGGGTTGTCTATTGCAGTTGCTTTGGCTTCAGTGGAACTTTCTAAACACCATTAAGAATATTCTAAATGTAAGGTAAAAAATGTATGTTTTGGAGCCTACATCTGTAAAAAATATTGGAAAATTTTTTTTTGCTCACCTTGCTTTCTTGTAAGCTTATTGCTTTTCCCACTTCATTCTATTTATGCACTTGCCTGCTGTTTGAAGTCATTTGGTTGAAATTTAGTCAACCCGCAGGTCTTCAGCTCTGAACTTAGTCCCTTGAAGCTTTAGGAGCAAACTAATGAAGCTCTGTCCTGAAAATACTTGTGAATTCTGAAGTGTAGCTTAGGACTTGTACAAATTCTGCCATCCTTCTTTTCTGGGTATGTCTGTGCATGATGTTGAATTAGGCATACATTAGCCTGCTTTGCATGGCTTTAACTATCATGCTCCCCT
The DNA here is from genome assembly GCF_001522545.3 of Parus major. Taxonomy (NCBI): domain Eukaryota; kingdom Metazoa; phylum Chordata; class Aves; order Passeriformes; family Paridae; genus Parus; species Parus major. The sequence continues at coordinate 42,810,198 of NC_031799.1, forward strand.
TAAGGATTGAAGCTTTATTGGTAGGGGTGCAGCTGGAGCTGAAGAGTAGAAGGTGTGAGTAACAACTGTTTGCTCTGTGGATCAGGCAAAACGGGAAGATTGGCACACACTTTCTGGCAGTGCTCCGAGCTAACTGCCCTGTGCCACACCTGACTCAGCAGGTGTGCGGGCTGCCTTATCATGTGTGCCAGCTATTTTCATATTCGTCTATGAATAACTTCAGAGATAAGTGGTTATTGAAGTCTGTATGGGCTGCCAAGATTGATCAGAAATTCATTCCTCTTCATAGCTGACACTCACTGATTTCAAAAGTACTTGGGCATCTCTTTATCACTTTAGTGGATTACCATCTTCCATATCAGCACAGTTGGATGGTAGCCATGTGAGAGCCAAGGTCTTGTTGTAGGCTTTACAGACTCCAAGTCTGCTCAAGCTGACAATGGCTGCTAAATACTGACTTTGCCAGTTTATTGCTTTCTTTCGTCAATGTCGTTTCCTTTCATTGTGCTAGAGGCTTTTTCTTGGCTGTTTTTCTGCATATTTCAGGGATATTTTTGTTTCATTTGCTGTTACTTATAGCTGTGCCACAGATATTGGTGCAGTTGTGTAGATATCGAGCTTAACAGACAGCTTATTCTTTATGTCTCTCAATCTCAGAGGCACCACTGTGATGTTCTCTATGCTATAAGCTATGTTGCCTTCTGGTCTGTTACCAAAAACATGTGCAGGTTTATGGCATGATGTTCCCGAATGGCAGAGATGGAGAGGAAAGTAACACCACAGAATCCTTTGATGTTAGAGGGCAGGCACTCAAACTGCAGTTTAATCTTGTACTGAACACCTTTGCTGTCCTCATCTTGTCCCAAGATAAACAGCAAGTTCCAAAAGCAAGATGTAGGAGAAAAGATTCCCTTCCAAATAAGTCCTTATAAATGTGATGACAAAGGCACAAGGCTTTGTAACTTTGCTCAGCAGAAGATAGAAATGTGCCAGATGCTTCAGTGACTGCCGTAGGATCATGGAGCACCTGTCAGTGTTGCACTTTTTATAACCAGGTATCTGCTGATTAGTGTGCATGATTCAGTGACCAGGATGTCCTGTGGACGCAAAGTGTTTCTGTCCTAACATTGTCTGAGCGTATGGATTTCTTTTGGGAAAAGCTTCTTTTTTAGGGAGGCTGTGTCTTCCTTCTCCCCTTTGTGGTTGCTGCCAAGCAGAAAGGTAGCTTTTGCAATGTGAAATTCTTTACCTATTTTTCCTAGTTACAGTTAAATTGTCCTTCAACAGGATATGTCAAAAGCTGGAAAAAGTGTCTGGGGCTGTATAGCACAGCTTTTTGCAAACTGTGTGCTGGCGATACTATACTTGCTCAGAGATCAAAGCTTAATGGCATGAATTGAGCTCAAATGTCGCAATTATTATTTTAGTAGGATGTTCTATTATTTTTACATTCCTCTAGAAAAGAGCCATTCTTTGAGAGCCAAAAAAAAAAAAATCATCTGCTAATATGGACTATGGATTTTTGGACATTGGCCGTGATAAAACAAATCACATTTTGTGTTTGTTTTTGCCAAAGAATGGACTAGATTTTTTTTCTTTTTTTTTTCTTTTGTGAGGAAAGTAGGGGACGCTCAGTGTAATGTTGGAAGTTGAAATGCTTTGTGTATTTCACAACCTTCTAGTGGAAGCTATTTTTTTGTAAAATAGATGACTGCATTTCATCTTGCGTATTTTACTTGACACTTAAGCAATCCTCTTGCTTAAGTGCGTGCCACAGTCCCTTGCATGTGTATTCCTTAGGTTAAGTCTAGCTATGGTGCATGCAAACTTGACATCTTCCACTGCACTGGAGTTGTGCTTGTTTTCATCAATGTGCCCTCTATAAGCATGCCAGAAGTAATGAGAACCAGTTGTTGTGGTCATTCTGGTAGGCAGATATTGCTGACCTGGGACAGGTTTTTCAAAATTGCTTGGCATGTTGTGTCCAAAGGGAAGGCTGTAAAGCAGCAGCCATTTTTGAAAATTCACATCTGTGTAAATGTTATAAGGAGGCACTGAGGACTTTGAAAAATGTAGTCCAGTCTTTATTGTGGAGCAGTTTGTAAGCTAGTGCTTTCCTGTGTGAGGAATTGTCCCATGTGTTTTTTTTTCTAATTGGTAAATCAGATAGGCCCACCAGTGTCTCAGAAATACATTGTAGGAGTGGCTTTGAAAGGAGAGGCAAGTTAGATACTCTGAACAGTTAAGGGCCAAGAATGTCACTGCTCAGGGTATTAATTTTGGGGCAGGTCTTTCAAAATGATCATCTGCTCATCTGTTCATAGTGGTGGAGCATTCAGAAGAGCTCAGCACATAATCAGCACATACTGCCTTATGAAATACCCATTTGCTCAGTTCTCATGCCAAGACTAAATAACTTTAGAAGCCCCTTGCCATTTTGCCTAAACATTTGGGAAGCCAGATTTCTGCTCCTAACATGACATTATGTTGAGCCTGAGTCATGTCAGAGCAAGATCCAGGCTTGCATCTCTGTGTAGTACCTAATGCAGCAAGTAGGACCTAATACGGGGCTTGGGTTCTGTCACTAGTTATTTTCACAGCAGCAGTTGGAGCAGGTTGTGAATAAGTATTTTATTGTTGGCCTGTGATGAAAGGAGTCCTTTTCCATTGTCTGTCTCCAATATTCTGTGAGGCTGGAGCCCCCTTAAATGGCAATGTGAAATTATTTATTTGATGTTCTGTAGCTGAGTGCATGCTGGCTTAAGGGTCCTGTGTCTTCAACCAGAGGTGGCAGGTTGCTAGAGGTGTTCCATGAGACTGTTTCATCAGCTTCCTGATATTTTGACATTATCCTTTAAATGTCGTTTTTACCAAATTTTACATGCTGCTCAGGGAAGGAAAACGAGTTCAACTGGATGACCACGTTGAAAGCCATTTACTAGTTGCCCTCAGTGTTAGTAAGCACTGGAGAACAGGACCAGAATCTATTTACTACCCAACCCAAGGCCAGGTAGTCCATGTGGGAAGTAAACCAGTAGAGGATCTTGCCAAGAACTGCTGCTAAAATAGTGTTGTTTGTCACTCTAATCAAATTCTTGTCTGCTGACCCAGAAGCTCTCCAGTCAAATTGCTAGGAACAAGGAGTTAGTGTAAACTCTGTGACATGACCTGGGTGATTTTGAAGAGGAAAGCACTTCTCACTGAAGGACTCTTTAGATGGAATAGAAAACTTCATGTCCTGTATTCATTTGGCAGAAGGGAGAAAAATGTTCTCTGTGGGGATGTTATGAAAGACCAGCTTTTAGTGTCTGTGTGCCTCCACTGATAACGATCCAGTGTCCCAGGCAGAAGCCCGTAGGTCCAAAGCTCACACCTCCACTGCTGATCCTGCACTGGTTGTGACTCTTACAGCCTCTAGCAGTGATTAAGCCAGGAGACGGACGTGTGGGATCTGACGGTTTCATTCTAATCTCTGCTTTTGCTTGCTTTGTGGTCTTAGGTGAGTTGCTTGAACTCTGTGCTGCTAATGCTTTTTATGGCACCTTTTTGTAACCTATTTCAGGCTCTTCGTGTTAAAAGATTACTTTAAAAGATCAGCACTGTTAGTTGTATAAAATTGTCATTGTTCAGGTGGCAGTTTCCCCTCTTTCCTAGAGCTCCAGTAGATGTCATAAGTTTTTTGACTGCTTGGAGGTTTTAGAGATGGGAATGTCGCACTTGTTCCTTTGGGTTTTGCAAGCTTAATGTGACTTTAGGTTACAGAATGGATATTACTTTTGGTTCTTTATACACTCCCTGTTTCTGCTGGGGATTTTACATCCTGTTAGATCTCTATCAGCAGGACAAAAATTGCTTGCACTTGCCCACAGCAGCTCTTTATCTAACCTAATCTTAACATAATTGGGATCAGTACTGGTTTTTCCTTCTAGTTACATCTATTGTGCTGGAAGAAGGAAAATCTTGGTGTTTGGCAGAGAAGTGGCCAAGGCACTAGACCTTGTCTTGGGAGATGGGGATTTAATTCTGGGCTCTAGACTTAATTGCACCTCTGTTACACTAATGCCCATCGAGGCCACTAGTCCTCTGGTGGTTTGTCTTGTGTAGATTGGAATGTCAGTTCATGAGTCAGGCCCTTCTGTTCTACCTTCATATGCAGAGTCCTTAGAGGGATCTGCTCACCACTAATGGCATATGGGTCACTGAGGGACTCTACATCTGGGATTTGCAGAATTCACATGGCTCATGATATTGTTTCCTTCACAAAATGCAGCTTTGACACTGCCTAAAAGAAATTAAATGTCAAGACATTTATCAGTGATCATAAAGAGGACTATATTTTGGCAGAAATCCAGTGCTTATATTTTAGTTGCTTCTTTTCCTCCAAAAGGAGTCTCATTTGACTCGATACTTGTGTAGACAAGAACCATGGGAGTTAAGCAGATATACATTTTTTTTTTGTCTGGGGTAGGAAGCAAAAGTGCTAGATCATGTCTGCTTGTGAGGCTCTCGTAGCTCATAAGGGCATCATATGTAGCATTGTTAGGTTGGTACTCTCCATGGCCACTTCATCTGTGGAGAGTTGCCAGTGGTGGTAGCTTCTGTGATAAGGAAAATCTGAGTGAGAGGACAGGGGCTGCTAGCTTATTTCATGGGGGCCTCAGAGCCTTCTGTCAACTGGTGAAAGCTTTTTAGGCCTGCTGTCAAGGACTTTGTTTAAATTGCCTATAGTGCCTTGCCAGAGCCCTGAAATGTTCTAGTCTCATAAGCTTTGGTAAGTTCACTTTGTTCCCTCTTGAAATAGTGATTTAAATTTTTTTTCTCTAGGGGAAAGGTTTTTTTTTTTTGCCTCCCCAAAGAAAGCAAACAGCTGCATTGTTTGCAGAAAGCTGCTTTTGAAGGCTATTTTATGTTTACTTAGTACAGACACCAGGCATGGGGGTGGGGAACTGATTTTCTGCCACTTGAGCTTTTGACTCTCTAAATCTACAGCTGTAAAAATACATTTATTTAAGAGGGATTGGGTCCTGAGACTGTTGGTATAGCAGCTAATGGACTTTTCAACAGCTATTCTACTTTGAAATAGCTGCTAGCACCCTTCAAGAAAGAAAGGGTTGGCCTGAAGGATGTGTTTCATTGTCATTGTTTTCAGAGGTTGCCCTGTAGCCTAATTTTCTCTTGAGTAATTTTCTGAATTGCAGAAAATGAGATGAAATTGCAGCCGTGTAGGTTAGGAGGCTGTTCAAGATTTCTGCAGCAGGGTGAAATGTCATGTACAGGGAGTCTTCTGCAAAGGCAGACCATGGGACAAGTGTGTCGAATCTGTGCTTTAATTGTGCAGGTGGGTACTTTATATCACAGAAAAACTAATGCTATGGGGATGAGTTCGTGCAGCTTTTCTTACTCTAGACAAGAAGCAGTAATTCTGCTTTAGGGAGTTCTGGGTGAGTGTGAGGAGTGATCACTGATACCTGCTGTTGGCTCAAAATTTTACACAGGTGAGACATAACAGCTGTCATTGGAAACCAGCAGAGTTTTGGCACTGCAGTACTAAATGACAAGTTGTATTTCCCAGCTATGTTGAACTTACCAGACTGGTCTGAGGTGGAGATAAAGTGGCACTTGAGCTCTAACCAAGCTGGAAGTGCTGGGTTGATCAGTTCTTTGCATCTCTGGCTTACAGTTCTTGCCTGTTGTGACCTGGAAGAACATCTGAAAGGATGCTAAGCTATTTTCCTCTGATATTAGTTTGCTGAGTGCTTTCTGATGAATTAGTAATTCAAGTGAGCCTAGTTAACTCATGTCAGCAGTGAATCAAGTATGGATGAAAATCAGAAGTGACTACTAACAAACCTGTTCCCTGGTCTGTAACAGATATTTACTGGGGCATACAGTGTCAGAGCAGCTGTCACCAAGCATGTCTGGAAGAACTGGATACACTTCAGTCTCAGGTGTTGTGCTCTTGTTGATTAGTTAGGCTGTTAGGCTGCATGCCCTAGTTTAATGCAGGGACTTAGCTGGTTTGCCTACATCTGGGCAGTTCTTAAAAGTTTTTTGTCATTTGAAACTTTCATCCAGGCAGAACAGGCCAGATCATTTGCTTTGTTCCCAGTAAAGTTTAGCTTAACTCCAAAGACCTGAAGTTCAAGCATGTGGCATAGCTGAGTCTTCCTGGCTGTGCACTCTTCTGCTTGTCAGCTGAGATGAGTTAAATGATAAAATATGTGCCCTTAGCTCACTAGTTTGCTAACGTGATGTGACTGTTACAAACTCTCTAAAGCAGTATTTCCATGTTCTGGATCCTGTGGGCTGACTGCAGTTGCAAGGGATCAGTATCTGAGTTTTAACTGCATGAAACCAGCTTCCCTTTGATTTTCTAATTCCACAGATTGGTTGAACTTTTGTTTTGCCTCTGCAGGGTATTAAGGTGCAAGAGTAGGGGGTAATTCCATTAATGAGAATACCAAAAGTCCATTTGACCCTCCACGGGATACTTTTTGTGCTCTTCTCGTGGCACTTTATTCTTAAGGTTTTTGATGTTTAGCTTTAATTTCTGGAAAGCATTGGAAATAATTTTTTTGCTGATATTCAACAGTACTGGGGGCCTGAGCATGATGTATGGAGTGGGTACTCAAAACACCTTTCTGAAGATAAAAAAAATACCTGTTGCAAAACTATCAGTGATTGTAGAAGGCTGTACAGTCCCTTCCAGTCCTCTGCTTCAATATGCTAAACTTGTGCAGTGGCTGCGGGATTAGACCCAGGCAGCAAAGATTGTTTTGTGGCTTGGTGCAGAGCACAAAAAGTCAAACAGAGGTCTGTGACTGGCAAACCAGTACCAGTATCCTTGTGGAAAAATGCTAGAAAAGAGCAATTCTCTAAGTGTTCTTAGAAAGATTTTTGTACCACATTAGTGGTCAGTAAGTACCCGTGTACTATGTGAGAGATAATCCAGGTTTCTCTTTAGAGTGTTACCAAATCCCCCAAAATACTATGCAGAAACTTAAGAGTGGTGGTAGTACAAAGGAGAGTACTAAATATTTCCTGGTTATTTTTGTTGCTAAATTGGTTGTAACTTTAGATATGTAATATTGACATCGAGAGGAGGTGCTTCAAGGATCCCCCCATATCCAAGGCTGTAATCTGAGGTGTGCTTTGGGTCCATGAGCATGGGTTCACTCATCAGCCAGGATTTGTCCTCTGACATTCCCCACAAAGGGTAGGCTTTTTCCCTGCTGTGGATATGCCGATAGCCTGCCAAGTGTCTCTCTAAGTATGTGTGGGAATTCATGGTCTACCAGCCAGATGTGCATGCACCTGCAGTGTGTTGGTGTTGGGGTGTTCCAGCCAGCAGGACACACAATGGGTGGGGAAGGATGGCTGCCCTGTCTGATGAGTCGGGCAGCCCTCTGTCAAGGAGCAGCTGTGGAAGTCCTGTCAGTGAGTCAGAGCAGCACCTGGCAGAAGTTAGGAAGCCCATGCTGACTGTACACTGTACTGCTGGCATGCTGGTATGAGGTTCAGTTTTTAAGGTTTTGTAGGCATCTATTACTGCTCTTTGGTTCTCTGTGGTGGCGCTAAGAAACACTGTTGTCCTGTTGTGATACTACAGTATAATCATCTACAGAATTCATTGTAGTAGGTGTATTTTTGTTAGTCATGTTAGAGAATTTTTCTTGTAGCACAGACCTACATTATTAAGAGACAAGTTTTTAATCAAGTTTTTGTTACAAGTCATTGTAGTAATGGAATTTACTTTTGGATGAGGCTTAAAGGTGACAATTGTTCATCATCTCAAAGCTCACATCCAGATTTTTTCATCTAGTCTTACTCCAGTGTAGGACTGGTTAGAGCATTTCCTGATTAAATGTTTCCTAGAACATTTATGTATTTTTTGGTAATCTTTTCAATGCAATTTGCAATCAGACATGCAACTCTGAATCTTAGGGCTGTTGTGAACACCAGAATCAAGAGTGTGCATTCCCAATTTAACAGGTGTTGGAAGGAGTGCCTCTCTTGGTGTGTGTTTGAATCAGCTGCTGGTTGTCCTCTTAATGCTGATTCTGTCAACAGATTGTATTCAGGTACATAAATCAGAATTAATTTAATATAGGTTAACTAGGTTCCTGTGCAGACACTTTCTCAGGATTCAACTGCTCTTAATTTGAAGTGGCCTTAAAACTCAGAAGTAAATTAAGATATGCTGAATTAATTCTGGAGAAAAGGTATAGTGACATTTAAGTAATATAATGAAAGCTCACCTTAGAGCTTAAAGATTGAGCCTTGCTGGAATGGTATGTGTACCAAGCCTATGCTATGCTCTTACTAATTGCCACCAAAGAGATTATTTTTTTTGAATAGTTATAATTAATATTTTTTAATCCTCTGTGCTCATACTGTAGCAAGATGCACACTTAACACACCTAATCCACAACAGTGTTGGGGGCCAGGTGGTTGCAAGACCACTGAACACTGACTAAACAGCAGTTTTCCATTTACTTCATCTAAATGTTAACAACTCTAGCGTCCTCCTTAGTCACTTACCTTCAAGGGAAAGGGCATTTCTCCCTTTCCTGTTAAATGCATAGCACTTTCTCCCACAAATGGTGTTGTCTGGGCTTCAAAACTAAGGCTTTCCTAATTTGGCAGCCAGCTTTTCACCATTATGAAGGTAAATATGGAAAGAGGCTTTAAGGAAAAGGGTTGAGTTGTATGGTTTAGTCTTACTCAGAGGAATCTTCAGATAATTTTTAAAAGCCTGTTGCTTATTCTCATTCTGGGCTGTCCTTGCTCTTGGAATTTCTGGGGCAGGAAATAATACACTTGTATTGCAAACCTCTTTTTTGTCTAAATCTGAGCTTGCTGAGACGCATAAGACTTGGCTGGAGTGCATGGGGTAAGAAAGAAGGCAGTGGGGTGTTCCATGGAAGAGCTTACAAGGTCACAGAGTGCAGCCTCTTGTCTTTCCCTATCTTGCTGCCTTTTCTGTTTTGAATGACAGAACTTTTCCCTTTCAATTTTTTTCCTGTTTTTCTCTTCTTTCACTAGTTAATGCCTGGCCGCAACATCTGTACTGTGTACTGCTGCTGCTACACAAAGAAAGGGAGCTTCTAGGCTTTGCTGAAGGAAGATGGCTTTCTGGACGCAGCTGGGATTGCTGCTATGGAAGAACTTTACCTACAGAAGAAGACAGACTGTAAGTAATAATCGAAGGGTGTTTTGAGATCTTAAGTTATGGTCTTGTAGCTTACACGGCTATACAGCTTTTCAAGAAAAACAGGGAAGCATCATGTATCTAACTTAATGTCTCTCCTCTAGTGATCCCTGGCTGAGCAGCTGGTCTGGCTTGGAAAGACCCCATTCGAACTGGAGAGGGTGGTGGGTGGACAGAAACCAGAGGGCTTGAAGGTGCTCAAGACTTCTGTCCTGAATTCCAGTGTGAGAGAGTGTTGGAGCAGTTGAAACACTGGTGTCAGATCAGGCAGAGAGGGTGCATGACTGCTGTATGCAGCAACGAAGATGTGAAATGGAAGCTGGGCTGAGACCTGGTTCGCTCTGTGGGTGAGGCATTGCCAGGCTGCAGGGATGTGCCCCTGAGTTTAAAACCTTTTGAAGGTTGCAAGCAGCAACAAAGGCAACAAAATTCTGCCACTTCCTAATGGCACAGGTGGCAGAGGCAATAACAGACATTTCCAGTCACTTTAATCATTGAGAGAATCCCAAACTTGTTATGTAACTTTACAACAGAAGATATAGATTAAGTGACTGGCATGAAACATATCCTTGTAACAGCATGAGGATAAACCCACAACTGATGTTCTTCTGCCAAGGTGTGTTCTGAGTGGCTAAAATTCTGTCCTCACCATCTGTTAACAGTGTGGAAATTTACCTGTTAAGAACAGACAATATGTAAGAAGTTTCCCCTTGTGATAAAAAGGGCACAGGAGTGTGGATCCAGTATGGTGTTCTTAAAATTCTTTTGCCTTTAGATTGAGACCTCATAGGATGCCATACCACTTGCAAACAGCTAAAAGTCTGAGAAAACATGGTATTGAACTTCTAGAGGTTTAGGGCATACCTGTATTGGACAAGAGCATGATTTGTGCCAAGGCTTGTTCAGAGGATCTGGCCTGTCAGATCTGACCTTGAGGAGGTATCAGCAGGGAACGTGAAAGGAACATGAGTTACTGAAGTGGAAAGTGGTCTCTGATAAGCTTTTTGAACCCTGCAAATGTCAGGATGCTTGCCAGCTGGTTGGGTTGGGTTGTTTTAGAAACTGTGTCACAAGGGAGGAAAGGCTATCACATTCACCACTAGTAATGGTCACAGTCCCTGAAGTCTTCACTCAAGTATCTGAGCCTTGTTGTTACAGGATTTGGGTTCAGTGAATTCAGAGCTGCAATTAGTCACTTTAAATAAATCAGACAAAAGGGGCTCACAGTGTCTTTGTCTTTTCTTGTATATAAACAGAACTGTCAATAATGAAAAAATTTTTGCTTTGCATGTTTTTTCCTTCCATGGATCTTGATCTCCCAGGACAGGACTGCCCACCAGAGTCCACACATGGACTGTGTCAGCTGTAAGGAGTGAGGCTGTCTGCTCTCTGGATGGGGGTCACATCCTGGCCTTTTGAATAGCCTCATAGTTTAGAAAAATGTTACCAATGAAGCTGGGCAAGTAGTCTCAAAACTGGCTGTGATTCCTTAAGGTAGACTCTTTTCTTTTGCCCATGTAACCTAGTCCCTAAGAGCTAAAAACACTCTTCCTATCTTGCTACTAGAGGTCTAACTTTTCCCTATTACCAGTTTGCCTTTAGGAAGTAGGGGAATTCTAGAATGTTGTGGGATTTTCTGGAGTGATGTTTAAACTAGGTAAACCAGGAGGTTATTTCAGAAGAGCTGAATTTTACACTGAGAATGATGGCTTAGTATTTTTTTGTCAGGATCTTCTGAAAATAATAGAATCATAGTCAATAAGTTTGGAAAACACTTCCAAGATCATCAAATCCAGCTTTTGTCTGAACACCACCATGCCAACTTAACTCTAGCACTAAGTGCCATGTCCCGTCATTTTTTGAGCACTTCCAGGGCCATCAACTTCACCACCTCTCTGGGAAACCTGTCCCAATGCTTGACCATCCTCGCAGTGAAAAAAATGTTTTTGACGTCTGATCTGACCCCTGACACAGCTACAGGCTATGTCCTCACTAGTCCCCTGAGAGAAGAGAACAACCTCCATCTTGCTATAACCTCATTTCAGGTAGTTTTTTAAAAAGTGTTCCTCCAGGCTGAACAACCCCAGTATTGCATCAGGTGTGAAAAGGTCTGAGTTTAGTATGCATGTCATGTCGGGGTAGCTGCAGGGTTACTGGGCAGCAGAGGTGCATTCATATCCTCTGGTGGTGCTGGAGGAGCACAGTAGAGTAAACATTCTGGATCTGCTCAGCTATTTCTTGGTACTTTCTGGCAGCTTCTGTAGTGGTCTCCCATCAAGTACCCCAGAGGGCATGAAACTGCTCATAATCTCTATTCTACACTGATTATTAGTCAGTTCATGAAGGCCTGAGACATGGCTTGCTTTCCCTTCTCAGTTATGCAGCTGTTTTCTCATTAATGGTTCTTATTTGGGATTTACCTGAAAATGTCAGGAGGAGAAGCCCACTTAACAGGAAGTGGCAGAGAAGCCTGTCACCATGCTGTTAACATGGCAGCGGAGTTCTTCATCTCTTTTCTTTCCTGTTAGGAGACTGTTGTCCTTAAGTTGGGTTGTGTTGATGAAGGCTCTCTCCTATTTGTACTTACTGAAGGTGTAGCCTAGAAATAGTTTGATCCTTACCCTTCTCATGAAAAATGTGGGCTAGCCTTGGCTTCTCACTGAACCCCCTCGTTGGCTTCTGTGAGTTTGAGCTGCATTGCGAAAGCTGGGTTCAAAGCTCACCCTGATGTGTGCAGTTCAAGTGTTACTTTGTACTGGATAGCTTCCAACAGCACTGGAGTGGGGGGAAGGAGCTCAAACGGGGAGAGAGGAAAGAAAAATCATGTTCAGGGGTCACTGTGTAAAAACACTTCTCTCCCTGTTTTCTTGCAAATGGAGAGACACCTCAAACTTGCATGGAGACACTGGTCAGCTTCTGGTATCTCCCTGCATTGAAACTGGGCCATAAAAGTGGGAAGGGGAGTTGACAGTGGGATGGGGTGATAGTCTGCTTAGTTCTTGCTCAACAGATTTCCTGTTGACACAATGCAGAGCTCAGTGTTTAATGGCATCCTGAATCAGGCAACTGGTATAAATTTGGCATGCTTTAGGGATTAACCTCAGTAAAATTAGGACAAATTTGTTCTTAGTTGAATTCACCTGCTGTGTGCAAATGGGATGTTCCTTCTTCAACTCCAAGTGGGTAGGTGAGGGGTTGGGTGCTTGAAGATTCATTTCATTATTTACCAGGCTGGTCATTGCAGCACAAAAGTGGCAGAGAAGGCTTGATTTTTCGATATCTACTTAGAATGAAACTCAGTGAGGTATGTTCGCTTTGTGTTCTTGTCTGGAAAGGCCACAGTGGATGAAAAGTGCCGTCAGAGCAGGGTCGGGAAGCAGTAAGGGAAGGAATCTGCTGACCTTTAGAAGCAAAGGAAGATAACTCATTTTTTGTTAAGCAGCACAAGAAACTTGCTGAGGAGGCTCTATTAAGGTGCTGCTGACACTGATCTTGTCCCTGTACAAGCCTCTGGTGCAGCCCTTGCCAGCTGTCCCTCACAGTGAACATTTTGGTGCCTGCCATGATGCCTGCCTTCAGCTGTAAAGGTGCAGCTTGGTCATTCTGAGCTGCATCCCTCCTTTTTCTATCCTCCCTGAGTCTGTTGATATGCCAAGTTAGGTATGTTGTGCATGCAGCCTACATGTGGTTACTTTTGTGACTGTGTAACTAGGTGCGCAGAAGAGGAGCTGTGTGTGCAGGTGGCTTGTTCTCCCTTCAGCAACAGGGCTGTTTGGGCACTGCTGTCCACCTCAGTGTGGTGGGGCTGATATTTCTCTGAAGAAGCTATGGATTGAGCTCAAGGGCAGTGTTTTCTCATTGGTTCTGTAGCAGTTGTAGACCAGGCTGTCTGTCCACACTGGTCACCCCAGGAAACCTCAACAAGCCCAGTTTCTCTTCCCCAAACAGTGTGGCAGCAGTTGCTTGGAGTGCATGCTGCTTGCATACAGCCAGGGTGGCAAAGGGCTGTGACATGTGCTAAAGCATGACCATTGATGCTACAAGATGGAATGGACTTGTCCTGGTTTCATAGAATGGACTTGTCCTTGTTTCATAGCCACTTTTCTCTCAAGTGAATGAAAAGTCCTGCCACGCCATCCTGGCAGCCACTTACAGTAGTATCCTGAAAACAGGAGTAGACAAGTTGTCAGTGTCCTAGGTCTAAACAACTTCGATCTCTGAGAGCCAGAGCACTGTTTAATGCAGATGGAAGCAGGCTGCCAATATTAATGGCTGAGTATGTACTGCCACTAGATCTTTTATTGTAATAAGAGACCAAAAATACTGAGGTGTCTTCCTGGCACCTCTGTCAGTGTGATTTTGGTGGAGTTTCTTACCCAGCAGTTGTACAGTGTGTACATGACAATAACAGATGACAGAATATTCTGAGATGGAAGGCACCCACAAGGATCATCAAGCCTAGCTCCGAAGTGAGTGGGGATTCTGTTGGCTACCTTGGTGCTATTAGCACCATGCACTAACCAGCTGAGCTAATCTAGGAGCCAATATCCCAAAATTATCTTGCAGAGCCTGGCACTGTTACCAGGAGTGCCTGGGAGACTGATGCTTAATTTTTATGCCTTTTAGAGAGGGGTGCTATTTGATATCAGCTATGAAGGGTATCTGTGAAAAGCTATCCTACATAATTTCCTCTGCTGGATCAAGTGGCCTTGGTTTTAATGCCCGTACAGTGTGAGTTTATTTTGAGGTACAGTACTTACCTAGAAAGAAGTCTCTTGCCTCAAAGCTTGCATGGAGTGCCTTGTGCTGAGTGTTAAGAGTCCAGTTTTAGCTGTTAATGTTGGAACATGGAAAAACATGTTTGTGGATGAGGATTCTGCCTCCCGCTGGATTGCAGGTCTTACAATCTGGCTTTTAAGGAGAATGATCCAGACCTCTTATTAGAAAAGACTGGGTCTTTCAGGAAAGAAGTGGAAAAGATTTTATTCTTTTTTTTCATCTGACCAAGAAAACACTCTGTTCTCCTACTAGTAATAGATGAGAAACATCCAAAGTAGCAGCATAAAAAGCTTTCAGGTTTCCCTTGTCACAGAGCTTACTGAAAATACATGTTTGGGCAGTCATTCTGGAGTGGGAAAGTAGGGGTGTGACTAGTGAAGCTCAAGTCTGGGAAACTTCAGCTTGTGTCTCTGAAGCTCTAGGCTGGAGAGTTGCTTTGTCCACATGCTTCTGTGGGATGTGACACATCTCAGTGAATTTTTTTGCACTTCAGTTCTTTGTGTAAGAAAGGTTGTATATTTAATAGCAGACCTTTTCTTCTTGTCTCATCCCTCTGAATAACTGAGTTATTTATTTATTTAGCAGATACTCACTGCCTTTCTGTAGATGACCTGCACCAGTGGGTGCTGTCTACTTTCAGGAAAAAATGTAAATTAGAACAAAACAAAAACTAGATATGAGCCTAATCTTAGTAGCTCTGCTTTCTAGATACCAATATATTTCTCCAGTAGTGGAAGTGTTGGCATAGCATGCATCAGCACAGTTTCCATGGCTTATGTGTTAGGGTAGAAGCTTAATGGTCTACTGTGAGAGTGGAGTATAAGTACCCAAGTACCTCAAAATATGGGATAAAAAAAATTCTGCTCATTGCTAGAAAAAGATTCATTGGGAGGTTTCTTTCAGTCGGGACAGAAAGCTATAAAAATAAGCCGAAAATAGCCCTTAATCGCATCCATTTTTGTTGAATAACTGGCATATATCAATTAAAAAAAACCCCTGTAATTCTTTGCAGATTATCCTCTGTAGCTGGAGGAACAAACTTCTTGATCCTGGAATGCGTAGGCAAAGTGAAGCGAGACAGTGCTTACAAAACTGTTCTGGCTTACAAGTGTGTCCTAGAACTTCTGTTCTGACCTTTATTTTGAATATGATGTCTTAATACTTTGCCTTTATTGTTTCCAGTTCCAGCTGCTGATCGAAGTTGCCTGGCCTCTGTTTATCTTCTTCATCCTGATCTCTGTAAGACTTTCATATCCGCCCTATGAGCAGCATGAATGTAAGTATCAAACAGCAGCTGCACCCAGAATGCTTGTTGTTTCATGGTTAGAACGTAATAATGCAGCTGGCAAGATGCAAAGAGCAGTGGTTCCCTACTCCAGTCAGAAATCTGCAGAAAGGCTTCTTAGCTCCTTTGCTTCCACCTTGGGAACTGCAGCTAATGGATGATGTTGATCCAGGACTTTATGTTGCTGCTCTTTTTCTTGCTGTTTCTCATTTTGCATTTATATTACCTGAGAATTTGCTATACAACTCTGACGTATCTGTAAAGCTTGAACAGAACCCCAGTTTTATTTTTCTTTTTTGATCTGTGTGTGATTTAGCATAAAAGAATGCAGTGTTCCGATCTCTAAGAAAGCAATCTTGTTTCCAGGTAGTAAAGTGCATTATTGTATCACATTAAGGAACACAAGAGCAATTCCATTCCTTCAAAGGATTACAGTGTCAGCTCTGCATTTAGTACATTCAGCAGTCATACACTGCTGACTAAAAGCAATTTTACTTTTCTCTATGCACCCTAAATGGGCACATTTCTTCTTTTCTTTCAAAGGAAGCTTGCTCTTTATAAATGACTATTTATAGGCCTCTTTGGTTGCCATTTGATTTAGGAAACATGACTTGTTTATTAGCAGCATGATATTGTTTTACTGTGTTTGGTGACAGCTTCATACTGCAATTAACTGATTGTGGAAGAGCTCTTTGTTTATCTTTCCTTAGCCTGATTACTGCAAGGTAAGGTTTAAGGGTCAGCAAAACATGTTTCTGAAGGGCCCTCTGAAGTGTTTCTCTCTTAAAATAAGGAAAAAACTCCCTTTTACAGCACTTATCCTGTCTTTGCAACGGCTGGAGCATTTTGTGCTGTTTGCTGGGTGTTCAAGCTGGTGTCTTCTAAAGCTGAGGTATTAGTGTTTGCAGTTTGCCATTACACTTTGGACTCTGCTGATCCCATGTACTGCCTAACTCGCATTTTTCAGCACTTGACAGCGTAGTTGAAGCTTCTCTAAGTTAAATCTCATACTTTACATAGAATTTGAACTGCCTCTTCTTACTGAATGTTATGGTGAATGTTACTGAATGTTATTAGGAGACATACCTGTAATATAGACATGAAGCTAAAGAGAAGCAATAAGCACTCTACTCAGCTTTTTATAAATAACTAGCAACCTCAGCAGTAATTAATTTCGGGTATGGCAAGGCTGTATATAAAATCATACCTAGCCAGAGCTGTGATTTTATAGAACTACTTGGCTTGATCTTGCTAGTCAGTAGCTTTGTTGTAAAATGTTTGCTCTGGCATCATGGTATCATAAGCATAGTTTTGAATCTTTCACCTGCAATCTTTTTCCCTTCACATTTATGTTGACTGTTATTGCATTGTCCAGCTTCTTACATTGTCTTCAGCAGTTATAGAGCGCAGGGCATCTGGTAACTTTTAATTCACTTCTTTGGCTAATTCCTCTTATTTTTTTGAAGAGCTTCTGTGAATAGGTTTCTAAACTGTGTTGTCTGGATTGGTTTCACTGAATGTTCATTTATGCTGACTGATGTGAATGTCTTGTGAAGTGAAGCAGTTTTTGCTGAACTGTGAGTAGAGATAGAAAGAAAGCTTTTGGGTTGATGGTGAGCTCTTTGGCAACCCTGTGGATGCCTTAAGGGAAGTAGGATTGTTATCTGTAGTGGCAGTGTTATATGCTGTTATGAAATCACTGGTAGGTAATGCCTGGTGATAGCAGTACCAGAGCTGTGTGCAAGTGCTCTGTAGCCTCCACATAGCCTCAGTATTTGAATGGTAGTCTTTTTCAACAAGTAAAATTTTCAGTTGTCTTTCTCTGTTTGAGGAAAATCCAAGGATTGGGCTGTTGTCAGGATTTCTTGTTTCTAGTAGCTTGGCTTAGTGTGAGGAAGTTTTCTCTTAAAACATGGAAGAACAACTAACTTTGAAGTGATAGTTATGTGGCTTTTACCAGACCAGTCAGAGAAGACATACTAGATTGCTATTGGGCCAGAGTACTGTCTTGTGTTGAGTAGAACTTTTCTTTTCCTGTGATCCTTGAAGGTATTCAAAATGCACTTTTTCTGGCAGTGGGAGGGAGAGTATCTGACTAGAAGTAACTAATCTCTTCTGCAAAGCTAAATGTTTGCAGCAATGTAATTGAAAATTATGTGCTGTTGCACTGTTCTGTGTATCTCATCTGATTTAAAACCAACAGATTACTGCTTTACTCTTGGAGAAACTGGTGTTACATGCATCACTGTGTGTAAAAAGTTACCATAAACTCTTGTGTGCCGTTCCTCTTTCTACATTGCTCTGAACATTTTCTTGGAGTTACTTAGAATGTAAAATGAAAGGGATGGAGGACAGAGAAGGTGATTCTCTGGGACATCTTATAAGAAGAATCTGAAAGTCTTAGCATTTTTCTTCTTTCTGCCTTCCCACCTTCTCCCCAAGCCCCTCAGCCAAGAGGATCAAAAAATCAAAATGAAACAAAAGTCAGACAGATCAGGTAAATAACTCTACTATTTTAAACAGAGAACTAGGAGCAAGAGTTCCTTGAGCACTGGAAACTATAAACCTTCTTTTCCTTAACCTTTCTCTTGCACAGAGTCCTTGGCTTTCTCCTGGGAGGGCTGGTAAGATTCCCATCTTCCTCCAGCCACCCACATTAATCAGCATTGCTGTGATTTAAGATCTTTGCTACTACTCCTTTCTTGGGCTTTGGTACTTCCATTTGGGCTGTGGAGCAACT
Source organism: Parus major (assembly GCF_001522545.3). NCBI lineage: Eukaryota > Metazoa > Chordata > Aves > Passeriformes > Paridae > Parus > Parus major. Next base: position 42,828,213 of record NC_031799.1, read on the forward strand.
CGGGGAGCCAGCCCCCTGAGTGATTGCAGACATGCTGGGAGGACAAGGTGGGCACCAGAGGGGAGGGTGGGCATCTGATCCTCAAAGTCTTGAGCTTTGAGATACTGAGGAAGGGGCATAACCTTCCTCCAGTGTAGTGTATGGTGTAAGGGTGAGGAAGCACGCTCATTGGAAAAAACAGCTTGACAGCTTTTGTAAGGTGCAGGATTGTGCAAGGGAGGCCTTTCTTCCCCAGTTGTTGTGGAGCATGGGATTCATAAGTATACAAGTGGCATACTGGTGGAGGTCTGCTATGAGTAGTTTGTTACTGCTTTCTTCTTAAACAGGCTGTAAACTCTGGCCTACAACTTCACTAGTTCTTTAGTGGAAAGGTTTAGACTTCAGCAAAAAGATTTGAAAGACCAGCATAGAGAGTCCTTAGTGCTGGCTTAGTGTTCTGCTCTTTCATAGGCACTTTGGGGCAATAACCAGTGCAGGGCTAGCACTGTGCTCTTGAAAAACAATGTTGTGTAGTAGAGGCTTGTATCATGTGTTTGTCTCCTAACTCCTGTGTTTCTGTTCTAGGTCACTTTCCAAATAAAGCTATGCCTTCAGCAGGAACCTTGCCGTGGATACAGGGGATCATCTGCAATGCCAACAACCCATGTTTCCGCTACCCAACTCCTGGGGAATCCCCTGGAATTGTTGGAAACTTCAATGCCTCCATGTGAGTCTGTCTACTTTTGCCTCATCTGTGTTCTTGGGGAAGCATGGGGGAAAGGGATATATGGAAGTCACCTACCAGTTGTGAAATCTTACACTACATGAGGGTTTTGCAGTTTCACCACCTCTGATGTACCAGATTCTTCAGTTACCAAGTTCATAGGGGCCAGCGGACAGGTGGTAGGTGTGCAGGATTCCCAAGTTCAAGCATCTGAACCTTTTGGTGGATGAAAAGCTTTGCTTGATTAAGGACTGTGTCCATTCTCTTACCTGGGCTCAGAATTTCACCCATAAAAAGTAAGGCTTTTTAAGATGCTTGTTTTTCAGAGCGTCTTCTTCCCTGGTTAATGAACTTCTGAACAGCACAGACTGGGAAGCAATTGAACAGGTTTAGGGAATACTCACTGACATTTATTGCTTATTACTGCCTAACATGATGCAGGGAGCACAGTTTATGGCCAGCTTTTCTATACCTTACCTTACTTTCTACATTAATGGGGTTAGGAAAGATAGACTTAAAGCAGAGTACAATGTGTCTGCAATCCAGAGAAGCATTTGAAAGAAGCAGGGATATTCTTAAATTACTGTGCTTCTAAGAAGCAGCAGTTTATAGGCAGCAGGGAGCCCTCTCCATCCTGGTCCTAAAAAGGCTTTCAAATGCATGATGTTCCCAGTGTAGATTAGATTGACCTTGTGTTAGCAGACATCTTTTATCAGGCTCCTTGGATTGTCACAGGGTAGTCATTGAGGAAAGAGTTTTTTGTGCTGGAGTGACATACCTAAAGGGTATTAAAGTTTGGAATTGGTAAGTACAACTGTATCTGTGGATGGTGGCTCATAGAGCTGATGACTGCTGGTTGTTTTTCTGTTTTCCTGCAGTGTTTCCCGCCTGTTCTCGGATGCCAGGAGGTTACTGTTGTACAGCCAACAGGATACGAGTATAAAGGATGTCCAGAAGGTCCTGGGAAAACTACGCAAATTGGGAAATTCCTCTGGCTTAGGTAACAACCTGATAGAAAGAGTCAATATCTGGTATTTATTTCTGGCCTGGTTAATTCTGTGTGCGTGTAAATTTCAGGAATGCATGTGATTATGACTTGCAGTTTATCAAACCTTTACCAATCCTGCAGAGATACCTTAAGCCTCCCTCGTGTCAGAGCTTTGTGTGCTCTTTAATTTATTTGGTGGTAGAAAAAAAGGCGTGGTGTGTAATGCCAAGAATAGCAGCTGTTTTGGATGTGAAACTATAATCCTGGGCGTGCTGAAGTTAGTCAAAGTGCTTGTTTCCTCAAAGGAGTTGAAGTAGTGTATCTTTTTGAAAGCACTGGTTATTTTGATATTTTGTAAAGCAGTGAACACAATGTAGCTATAGTTTAAATAGTGTTCAACCCCCTGAGCTCCAGAGGGAAGTGTGCTGGAAGAATGCAGATGAGGAAAAGCTGATGTTGGCCTCCAGCTTACAACTCAAAGCTGGTTATTATCTGACAATAAAATGTCCATTTCCCTTCTTGTGTTCAGTTTTAGAGTTTGGTGGGGGTTTTTTTTGTTTTGTTTTGTTTTTTTCCTATGTGACTCTTTGGTGTAGTGTAGCTTTGATATTGTCTGTCAGGAATTTGAATGGCAAAGGAAAACTGGGGGGCTTTCGCAGCCCTATTTCCTATGAAAAATTAGAATCCTCCCATTTTTAGCTTGTGTGAGAAGATGGTGTGGCCTCCTGTCCTGTGCAGATGAACGAGTAACTAGTGTGAGATCACATGGGAAGCTTGCAGCAGAGCTGGGATGTGAAAGAGCTCTGTCCGTTCTCAGGAAATGTGGCGGATCTCTTGCTATTGCCAGGTCCCTCTGATGTTGAACCTTGTTAAAGTTTTCTGGCATATTCTTCCCTGAAAGATTATCTGTCTTGGCTGCTGTGTTAGTGTGGTATGTGTCTAGTGGAAGTGATGGAAAGGAACAGTTTAGGAAGACATACGTCAGGGAAATAGAAAAAGGAGCACAGCCACTGAGGGTCTTCACCTACAGCCTTTATGCAGCATTTAGAGCTCTTTGGACATAGGTGGTATTTTAGTGTTTTGTGAAAATTGTCCTTGGTTTCACAACAGTAGTTCTTGGCTCTTATCATTTGAGGATGGCTCAGGCAGCCTGCAGGAGGAAAAATATCTGACGTAGTCTGATATGTTCTGAGCACACTTAAAGCAGAGATGATGTTTTCACATTATTTTCTGTGTTGCTCCAGGTCACCTTGGAATAATCTGTATTAGTGACAGGTTGGCAGGTATGTGCTAAGTGTATGTACAAACATGGACTGTGCAAGGTTTTAGTCTTGGATATTTAATCCCCCTCTCTCCTCTTCAGGGCTGTGCAGAATTCTGATGTGATCAGATCTGCATATAATATTGTGGACTACTGACTCTGACCATTAGTTGATATTTGTTATAAAGGACACTCCTCCTTGCTGAGGATCTCAGTATCCATACCACCAGGACTCCTCTCTTTTTACTCAGAGAACTGGTGAGTGGCAGCCTCATGCTTTTACCTAAATCTGCAGCAGCTTCAGAGGGGATAGGATGCAGAGTAGACCCTTTGTTCAGAGATGGACACACAATGAATACAGCCAAAATGAGTTAAGATTACTATTTCCCAAGAAGCTGAATACTGTTTTCATGGATATCTTCAATTGTTTTATTTGATTTGCTGAGAACAAGCTTTCTCCGTCAGAATGACAAATATCATTGTTACTGGTTTTACACTTCTAGTAGTAGTATTTTACTCTTCAGTAGTACTACTTTTACATTTGTTTTGGCAAGTTAACTCTTTCAAAGAGAGTAGATCCTGGTGTGGTGTTTTGTATTGAGACATGCAGTGAATGTCAGACATGGACATTTACAAGAACACTATCAAAGCCATAAGTTGAAGCTCTTGCTGCTGGGAAGGTCTGGGGGGGAGAATTGATTGCAAGAAGAGCTTTGCATATGGAGTACTCTACAAAGTGAGAGTCAGAAGGCTCATGTTTCTGTCTGCTGTAAAGACTAGTGGACTGACTGCAAAAACAAGCCTCAGACTCAGTCATCACAGATTATATTTCAAATGTGTAATCAAAAAATCAAGCCTCTGTGTCATTAGAATGACAGAATGTCCATTGTTGGTAAGCCTTTTGGAGAACAAAGCCCATTTGTCTTTCTCATGCTCATTCACAAAGCCATCCAGCTTGGTGGACCCTGCTGCCCACTCCTTGGCTGCGTGATTCATTCTCTGACAGCATGCATGAAACAGCATCCTCTAATCTTAGAAGCACTTCTGTATTTATACTTAGTAGTGTTTAGATTCCTGTGCAAGGAAGGTCAACTCTCAGTTGATGTTGACGATGAGGTGTGAGAGATGCAAATCCTCTTTACTCTGGGGCATTTTCTCCAGTGACTCTGGGAACCTAAGGAGACAATAGGAGTGGATGTCAGATGTAAGTGCACCACCTGGCCTGAAAACACTGTCTTTCTTTATACATGTGTTTTCCCCAGTAGCAGAAAGGCCAATTATTGATAAGCTAAAAACTGAAAATTTTTAATATCCTGTATGTTTTAACTCTGGCTTGGGCCTGAAGCCATGTGAACTGGTCCTGCAGATGGGTGCAACTTTGCAGCTTCCACAGTGGGACAGACTGTTTGCTCCTTGGTGTGTGACATGGGTTCTGTTGGAGTGTCTGCAGTTCCCTTCTCCCCTCACACTCTTTCCACTACTCTCTGATGATTTTCAGGGAGTTCATCTTTCATTGTTAGCCTGCAAATTGGAGCTAATGCTAGTCATGAGTGCACTCATGTCTGTATATGGCTTCTGATGTCTGAATCTGTTCAGAGAGCATTTCCCAAAATCCTTTCACTTGAACCTTCTAAAACAGCCCTCACAAACTGTCATGAGTGCACTCATGTCTGTATATGGCTTCTGATGTCTGAATCTGTTCAGAGAGCATTTCCCAAAATCCTTTCACTTGAACCTTCTAAAACAGCCCTCACAAACTAATGTCATTGGTCAGTGGGGCTCACCACCCCCCTGACTTTCTCCTGCAAGGAAAACAAGGAACACAAAACAACACCTGCAAGGTTGTTTTGTGTTCCTGAGGATTGTTTTAATTCTTTCTCATGTTTTTCCCAGACTACTTTCTCAGGCAAGCCTGAGGAGCTGTGCGGCCTGTAATCTGTACAGGCATTGTGGTTCAGATTTTAGCATCCATATTAGTCATCTGATCTGAACCTAGGCATGAGCTGAACCTTGGGAATGAGGGGCTTATGTAACATGGCAGATTGCTCATGTTGTTTGCACAGGTATGTACAAATCAGTGTCTTTGTTAAAGACAAGGTAGGACATAAAGGTTTTGTTCAGGCCACACTATTCACTCATTCCAGGAAGCTTTGTATCTTAGGCACTTATTGATAAGGTGGGAGATAATTCCTCAAAACAGGGCTGTTTGTGAAGGAGTTTGAGGAGGAGCAGCAGAGAAGAGCTCGTTGTTGGAGAGGAAGATATTATCAGTAGGGACCAGTCCCACGTTGCTTCATGTAGCACCTTTTTTGGCCAGGATGCCAGGATAAAGTGGTAAGTGGTGGTGTAAGGGAGTTCAGCACATGCAGCTGTCACACTGTGGGCACTGCTGTTGTGTGGCCACTTCCAGCAAGCCCCAAGCAGAGAAATCTACGTGCAGGCACACACATACCACAACATAATCAATTTTGCCGGCAGTGCCAGGTGCCCTCTCTGTTCCGCTTGTTACATCTCTGTCCAGTAATGTCACCAAGGTCTTTAACACTCATGATAAGGCAGAGTGCAAATCAGTACAGAGAGTCAAAGACCTTGGTGACGGCACTTTCAAGAGCATGACAAGGCTGCTGGGATTGCCAGATGCAGTGGGTTTGCGCTGCTGCTTGCAGGCACTGAATTTGCAGTTAGCCTCAGTGCCGTTTTATCAGGTTAAGTGTTTGCAAGAAATAAGCTTTTCTTCTGTTTCAGAAGGTTGAGATACAGCTTGCTGTTGCCTCTGAGGCATGCTTTCTTTATTTCTTCCTTCTCTCTACAGCATTCCCAGCTACCTTCTTCTGCAGTGCCATGGAATAATAAATTAACAGGTATCATTAAAGCCATCTTCTTTGGTTATTGCTAAAAGTTGCAGATATAAGCCAGCCTGGCTATTAGTTGCTCCATTGCTCTTAGTTTTCAGTGATCTCAAAGTGCATGTTTCTTTTTTTCCTGTAGCCAACCCAACTAAACAAGAATGGAGCAGTGAAATAGGCAGAGAGAAACAAACACCGCCTAAGAAGTTGCATCAGATCTCAGGCTATTATTCCACATGTGCCCTGCCTGCCCCAGTTGTTTGTTGGATTAGTATTGCTTGCGGTAGAAGAGACAAACATCAGCTGGGTAGCATTCTTTGCTGATGTTGCACTCTGCTGCACAGAGAGATGTTGAGACTGAAGGAGATTGCAGCCTCTCTGGTCAGTGCTGTTAGTGCTTCTTTTATTTAACAGGTAAAGGATGGTGGAGGGTTTGGGCTAGAGAACAGCCTTTGGAGAAGTTTTCTGGTGGCTTGTGTGTGATGACCAGGTGTTCAGGGCAACAGGATGTCATACATTATCTACTAGGTGACATTAAGGTGATGGCTAACTCCCTCTTCAGTGTCTTGTCCCTAACAAAATTGAACCCACACCCTCAAGCTAAACATTCAGATTGATTCTTATACCTGCCTACGCCTGCCTAATTAAATTGGTTTCCTCCCTGACTTCCTTTGGGAAGACTCCTAGCAAAAACCAGCCAGGCTAGAATGAAGACTAGCAAAAACCATATGTCCAGGTAGCCTTCATGCCCACAGACACCTGCAAACACCAACTGTGGCAGGATAGCGTTCCCATTGCTGCACATAAGTACATACCTGGGTTCTTTGATAGTGTGCTCCACAGTGACATTCAGGTCCTTGCCTTTCCTTTAGGCCAGGGGAAAAGTGTTGCCAAAAATGCTGCCCTGCGGTATCAGTAGAGAGGTCTTGATTTATTGAGGTAGGTAGGAAGGCTAAATTACCTTTGTGTTTTCAGTACCAGTTACCTTGCACTAGCCCTCAGCGGAGCTCCCTAGGGCATTCCTGGCGGCTACTGCCTCCCAGCCCAAAGCAGGAACTCCTCCAGGAAGGGGAGTCTGTGACTGTGTGGAAACCATGTGATTTCTGCTGTGGTCAGATATAGCCTGTGTATATCAATGAACAAGTGGAAGAAGTGGCCAATGCTGGGTACTTGGGTTGCACAAAGATTGTAGTGTGTGCCTGTGCCATGTTGATTGGGTAGGAAATTTAGGTACACATGGCAGTTTTCTCACATTTGCCTAATTAATTTTTTCTTCAAATCTCTGTGGTGCTGAACAGGCACAGACATGAATGTCCTTAGAGTTTATTTTCTTAAGTAAATGGAAATTGTTTAGGCAACTGCAGATCTTCTAGCAAAACATTTCCAAAACATTCTTGGAAGAGCTCTTTAAGTTTCTTGCTACAGGTTGTAGACAAAGTCTCTATGTGAATCCAGTGGGTCTGTTATTCTTTCTGTCCTCAGCTTAAACTAGGAGGCTGACAGTCAAGAGATAGCCTAAGGTAGAAAAGACTTCTTATGGCAGCCCTTGTCCCAGGTTTTGTACTGGGCAGTTAGATGTATAGTTTTAATTAGTTTGGTGGCATGATATTTGTGTAATTCAGAAAATAGCATCCTATAAATTACAATATAACTAGATATGGATTTTATCACTTTCAATAGAGCATGCTTCTGCTTTCATTATTATTTGGAAGCCAAGGATGTGATGAAACTAATAAAATTATCTTGATAGAGTTCAAGGCACAGAGGTCTGGCATACTTTAAAATCTGTTTCCAGAAGAATCATTCTTGTTTTCCATGGGACTGTTCGTGAACAGTTGTTACTATGTGACTTTGCTTAGAGGTTGAGATGAGTAAGCACATACAACGTAATGTGTATTGCTGTATTCTGATTCTGTAGAACTGGGCTTTAGGCCTTCTTTTGGTCTAAACTTCCTTTGTACAGAGATACTGTTGAAGACTGAAGTTTAGAATTAACTTTTATTCTAAGTGTATATGTCTGGATGCGATAGAGCAAGACTGAAATCTCTTTGAATGGGGAATTGAAAAAACATATGCAGTGTTAGGTTAAATCTGGCCTTGCTGTAGTGCCTGAACTATACTGACAGGAGCTTGAGAAAAACTTTTTTTGGGGAATCCTGTAATAGAAGATTGTGTGAAACCTGCTTAAAAAAAGCAAGGAAAACTGCAAGCTTGTCAGCAGAAGGCTACACTAGCAGTATGGTTACTTTAAAACCAGCTAACCTGATGGTTCCAGTTAAAGGTTTGACTGTGTAGGGGAGTCGACAGGACCCATGAGTACAATTAGCAACAGAGCTGTTCCAGTAGATACTGAATTGCAATTTCTTGATTTTTTTTTTTCACCTTTATCTTTCTTAACTTGTCTAGATAAAGACATAATGATAAAGAAAACAGGAATTGCTTACTGTGCTTGTCAGTAATGAGTATTAGCTTTGCGCTGCAGAGGTAGGACCATCTTTTAAAGTTCTGTGTGTTTTCTTCTTGTCTTGTCTGTCAGCACTGGCTTTTATTTTAAACCAGCAAATAAAGTGGAGAGTGTTAAGTGAACAGTTAAACCTCTCACACTATTATTATCTCCCTCTTTGTATGTAGCCTTGTCAGTACAGCTTGTTAATGTCAGGACTATGTTGCCAAAACTTAGACTTTTTTAGTTTCAATTTGCATTTATTTTCTGTTTTTCACTCTGGCAAATTCTGCAATTTGTTTTCACTTACTTCTAATCTAAGAATCTTAAGAAATCACCTGATTTGTGGAAGATTGCATGGGGTTTATTTAAGCTACAGTCTGAGGTTGGTTGAGACAGCTGGATAGAGACTTTCCACATTGAGCTTAGTGTTAGTTGTCCCATAGGAAATTTGTAACACTTATCTGATGAAAAGTTCAGCTTTCTCAGGGGATTTCCGTGGGCCTGAGCTCTCATGAGAGTGGAGATTATGAAATTGCCCCATTTGGAAAAAGCCCTGTACACTTCTGTGTTTGATTGGTACTGAGGCCAGAGTGTCTAATTTGGGTCTGACCTCCCATATCTCTCAAGTTAATATTCAGCTTTAGAGCTGTCTCTAGTAATGATACATTTTATCTTCAGCATGCATTACAAACATTTATTACCTAATTTTTACAGCATTCCTGTGAGCTAAATAAATAAACAGCTGCCCTCATTCTGAAACACAGTAGGATGTGGCAGTTTTCAATACGGTCAGGATACAATAAAAGCTGATGGCATTTAAAAAATGTTGATGGTGAACCAAGTTCTTTTTTTACACAGGCAAGAAGACAGTGCATTGCTTGCCTGGTTTTTTGGAAAATCCATGGCAGTTCATTTTTTGGACAGTCTTTCATGTTCTATTAAAATATTCTTGGTCATAAGATAAATGAATGTTAATACCAGGATCCTGACTAAAATGAAGGAAAATATTCTGCCACCTGTTGCTGAATTTCTTTGCAGCTTCATTAAAATGTAACATCCTCCACTTCCAGCCCTAGAGTTTTTTTGCTGTTGCTGTGAATTGTTTGAAGTATGTTTGTAATTCACTTTATGGGTTTTATGCTTATATATTCACATGTTTTGTTTTCAAAATTCTGGAAAAATCCATTGAATTAAATGCAACAGCTGCAGAATTAAAAAAATAAGCACGTGCTTATGTATTTACTGAGTGTCAATAATTAACAGAGTTTGTTAAAACTGCATATTTCTTAGGCCTGTGTATCAGGAATCGTCTGATAAAAATTTGGTGTAGCTCTGAAAATTTAGTGGAATGTAGCTCTATTAGCTAAAGATCTTGCCCTAGGTGTTTTTTTTTTTGGTTTTTTTTTTATGCTGACCTGGCAGCACTCTGTGTGCAATATGTGGGGGAGATTCATGCTGTTCTGTGACACACATCCTCTGTAAACAGCCAGAGTTTCCTTCCCTTTCTAATTTAGCTTTAGTTTTAAGAGTGGTGCAATAAAAGACCCTTTTAAAGGATTTAAAATAAGACCCCTTTCCTGTGAGTTTTGGTGTTTTGTGGTGGGCTCCCCCCCACCCCAAACCATTCTGTTCTTTTAAACGTATTTTTAGAGAAACATACTACTTGAGTTAGTATTTAGATTAGTTTTTCTTGACATTTGCAGAAGGTTTATGTAAACACAGAAATTAATAAACATATGGTATTATATCTTTGGAGGTCTTTTTCCTTATAGTTCTCTCTCTATTCTAACAAGTGCAGCTGAAACATAACTGGAGCATATTCACTCAGGTGATTGAGCACAGATACATGCCAGGAGATTTGCTGATGGGACAAAGACAGCTTACTGCAGAGATAGCAGTATCTGAAGTCTGAGTGCCTGTTCTGGATTGTGCCAGCCACCTCCTTAGAAAAGCAGAACTGCTGCCTACCCAGTAAAAAGCAACTTCAGAACAGTAGTGAGAAAAAACAAAAGTGGTTTTGACACTTGAGACATGATGTGAACATGGAAGTCCATTGTCCCAATAATTTTCACTGTAGCAAAGGCACAACTGTGTGATAACATGGTTAGCAGCTATCACCAATGGTTTTACCCTGCTCTAGTCACATGCTTCCTGCCTAGCAGGTGGGGAACAGGGCGATGTAAAGCCAGAAAACACAAATCAAGACAATGAAGTAGCCGTTTAAGACCACAAGTGTCCTCACCTATCTGGTTTTTCCTCATTTCTCACGTTATCTCTGCTGCTACCTTAAAGTGCAAGGAGCTTTACCAGTGTATCCACAGAAATAATGCATAACACCTCTCCAGCAATACTTACTCCATTTTCTTCAGGTAATTGCAGTGCTTTTGTGACTTTGGTACACAGAATCAGGTTTCTAAATTACCAGGAGGCAGTGCTCTTCTCTGTGCCTAGCAGTAATCCAGTCCTCTGTGTAAAAGAGTGGTGCAAATGCTCCAGGGTGTATTTTCAGCCAGCAAGTTATGTCAGTACCAAAGGGAAGGACTAGTTAGTATATTGACAGTCTAAGAGAAAACCATCTGGAAGGATGAGCTCCTGAAACCACCAAGGCAGGGTCTGTTGGGACCATCCTGATGTAGTGTTAGTATAGTGTCACACTTAGAGCATGAGACATGATTTCCAGCCGAAACTTTGTGAATTTGGGCAATCATTACCTAGTAAGCCTCTGTTGTTCAGTCTTTACCAAAGATTGAGAAAGTTCTTAAATTATTTTGGAGTGGTATTGCTCAACAGTTGGATTTATAGCAGTGAAGGGCTTGAATGGTTGCAAAGATTGCCCTAAGCAAGGTACAGAAAACATAATCTTTTCTTTAGTGCTGAAGTTTGAGTTTTATTCTCTTCCATTGCTCCTGAGACTCAAGAGCAAACTCAAACAATTATCCATAAGGGTAACTTTGCAGTGACCAACTGAATTGAAGGGTAGGGAGCAATCATGGGACGTTGAAATAATTTAGATGCAGGTGTGTTTTTAGTGGTTAAACTAAGTGCAGTACAATGATTGGCTTATTGTTGTTAACCTTCAGCATTTTTTGGTTGGTTTTACTCTTTGTTCTGAAGGTGGCTTAAAGTGCAGTGTGCTAGATAAGGAGCATTAGGACTTGGCACTAAATTCAAAAGTGTCAGGTCTTCTTGAACATAGAAAAAGTAAGTACTGTTATGATCTGCTGACTGCAGACTTGGTATCTTGCTAACCTTTAGAATAAGTCAGATGTCAGCCAGGTTCCCCGAATTTGTGACAAGCAAGAGGAATAGATAGCTGGCAGGATGAGCCTTCACACCCAAGGGAGGGGTGGCCTCTTCTCATCAGCCTTTCTGTGTAAGGAGGAGCAAATACAAGTGCAGGACAGTCGGACTGCTTTGATCTTGGAAAACTCTGCCTGCTGTTTTGCTTAAGCTTCATCATTACCCATGCCAGTTTCATGGGAGAAGCTCTTCAAACTGGAGAGGTGGTGCTGTGATAATTTTCAAGTAGGAAAATACTGCTAGATTCATTCCACCTGCTTGTTTTGGGGGTTCAGAATGATTCTCATATAAGTGTCTCCTGGTTGCATTTGAACCAGCAGTCTCATGGATGCATGCTTATATAGCCACCTTATGAGAACACTTCTGCTATTTGTAATGGTCATTTGATTAAAATGTCCAGCCCTGTTTTTGTCTGTGATTTGAATTTCTACTAAATTTACAGTTACTTGCTCAAGTGCAAGGAATTCTGGACAGAGTCCTTCTTGGTCACAGCTTACTCTTTCAATTTCTGCTTAGCTCCATGCATTTTTAGTAGCACAGTGCCATTCCTTATGTGCTTGTGTTTGACATTAGAACCATGGTATGTGACTGGATGGGACCATGGCATTTGTTATTCAGTCTCTCTGTTGTCTGGGGTTTTTAAATGTATTTTACTTTCTGAGTTGATGTTTTGAAACATCTCAAACCTGTAAATTATCCAGAGCATAATATTCCTGGTGCAGTGAAAATCCAATCTTAACAGTACTATTACTTAAGTACTATTTTCTGCCTCTGTAGAAGAACCCATCTTGCCCTGAGCTGGGTTTGACCTTTGGAGGGCCTTTTCCGTAGTTTATACCATCCCTGAATGTGTTTGATTTACCACTCCTGAAAATAATTTTCTTGTAATAAGGAAGTATTTTATATAGCCACATCTGTGGTCCATCATCTCTGTGACTGACAAGCCAGTCCAGGGGCTAAGAAATTTGAAGTTTGTCCATATTTTGTGAACATTAGCAGGAGAATTTTCAACCAGTTATAATGGTATGCGATTTGGAGCTGTGCTCAGGATTTGCTTCTTAAAGCAACAGAGCGAGTATTCTTAGGGTGCTTCCTTTAAGCATGCCTAAATTTTTTTTCACTGTTAGTGGCCTGCATAATTTCTGCTTTTTTCATTGGCAAGCCCTGTTTCACAGTTGTCTGTGGAGATAACAGAATTGGCCTTGAAACTGGGAAAGTCACAAAAATATCTGTTCTGAGGCATAGTGTGGGGCTTAGGGAGGTGGTTGGGTGTGCCCCTCTTTAGGCAGGAGCTGTGTAGGCTATGTTTGCTGACAGGGCTGTGGTGACCAGCCTGAAGCTTTTGCCTCTGTGCCTTGTGTCTTGGCTTTCTGACACAGCGTCTTTCACTTGTCATGTGTGTCACACAGGAAGAGGGCCTGATGGCTTTTGCACCAAACAACTGCACAGAGGGATGTATTAGCCTTGTGTTTGTTGCTGGCTTCCCAGCAGAAGTGGGATCTCAGCTGAATGGGCTCTGCATGCCTGAAGTCAGCGTACCCCCAGTGAAGGTTTGTATATGTGCATTAGTACATGCTGAGAGCGGTGCTTTCTGACAGAGTAATTGTGCTGGACTATATTTAAAGCTCTTCTAAGCAAAAGTAATGACTTAGAGAGGAATGCAGGTGGTCCCAATGTCACAGTCCCAAGATGAGAGGGAACACCTGTGTCTGTTGCACAGCATTTCCCTTTCTCTCAGGAGAGATGCTAGCTGCTGGAGATGGATGGCAGGCTGCCTCCTCTTTGCTCACATCACCATTTGGCATGGCAGATATACGAAGATGATGGCCCCTGGTTAATGGGGTGTTCACTTTAGTATTATCTAGTGTCTGCAGAGGCAGCAGTGTTTGATGTGTGATGGCTTTAGAGCAGAGAGCTGTAGCCTGCTGTAAGAACAGGTCAGGCCATGGCTGCAGAAGGAACAGCACTTTGTGAGCAAATTAGGCTTGTATTTTCACACTAGTCAATCCTGCACAACAGGCCTGCTGAGCTGCTTGTTTTCCTGTAAGCAAATCAGGACTTGGCTGTCCAACTTTTTCTGAGGACAGTTTAGCTCTTGCTAGCATTAATAGGTACACAGGCAGCTCTGAGAGCTAGTCTCACCTCACAGGGGGAAAGCTGCCCTAGAGGAAAAGAATAATTATAACATAGTAGCTGCTAAAAAAGCCAAGACAGAAAACCGTAAAAAATATTACTTTATCATACTTTTTGGATGTGTTGTCCAAGGTTAGGAGTATAATGAAGGCAGGTGAAAACTTGTTGCCTTGCCCAGCACTGAAAAGTTTGCTTTTCACATTATCAGTCAGGGTCATTGTCTCAGTAAGGTACAGTGCAGTAGCATGGCTCACTATTAGGAGATTGCTGTTCCCTCTGGATGGTTGTCAGTTTACTCTGGATGGTCATAAAATTACAGGTTATTCAGTCTTTGGTTCTGCTGTTGAAATTATTTGAGAGCCTGCTCTTATGTCTGAAGCTACTTCCCATAAAAATCTTTTGTCAATAAATCACAGTGATAGGTAATGAGAGTGAAAATCATTCCAGGTGTTCAAGTGCACCTGTCAGCTATTCAAGAGGAATACTTCCCAGATGATGAAAAATTAATTCAAACTTCCAATGTACAAGGTAATTCTGTGGCAGCTTTTGATTTTCCTGCTCTGGTCATCTCACCATGTGATTTCCTGGGAGACAGGTTTCTAGCTAGAATCTTTGTAGTGGTGCTACTAGCAATGTTCCCTGAAACTGGAGCTTCTGTTCTTGGTCTCAGCTTCAGCTTCTGTGTGGGCTTGTGTTGTCCAAATCTCCTGTTGCTGGAAATATGATCAGTGAAGAAAGTAGTGCCTTGGACAAAACTGGCCTGTGTGACCAGGGTGCCTTGTGACCTTGTTCTCAAGTCATGCCAGAGCACAGTTTTGCAGAGACTTGACAGCCAGCTATGCTGTCAGACTTCCAGTAAAAGTGTAGTTTTACCTGAATGGGGAGCTGGGAATCTGAAGTATTTGAATAGGGCCAAGTGCCTTGTTTGTTTGTTTGGCATTCTTCCTTGCTTTGCTCTTACTGTTAATGGGTGGAGACAGGTGCTGAGCTGTGACACCTCTTCTCTGTTTTGGTCTTCTTTGGGCACTTGTGGAACCTTGCTGATTCTAAAGAATGAAGCTAAAGTGTCTCATACCTTGTCCTATCTCACTGTTTCATCTTGCTGTGATGCCTTAGTTGCTGTTATAAAATGATTGTGTTGCCCTTTGAACAGTCTCTGTGGTAAGAAATAAGGGTCAGAATTTAATTCCAGCTTCTGTGTTGCATTAATATTTGGCTGTGAGGAATACCAGCTTAGCCAAAGGCTAGCAAGTCTCCCCAGCTGCAGTGGATATAAAGGAAGTAAAACAATTGCTTTCACTCCTGCATGTTTAATCAGTAGAGAAAAATCTCCTGATGACAAAAAGCCACGTCTGTAGGTCAGACTCATTGCCCTGCTCACCTCTTAGTTGCTGAATTAAGGTATGAAGCTCCTTCTCCCCTTCTCTTCATTTGTTTTTTGTAGGGAGTTCAGTTATGTAAAGCTGGGAAGTAGATCTGACTGTCCCAGTGTTTTCATTGAGTTTGTTAGCTTTAAAGTGGCTGAAAACTGATAGAGCATAGATTATGAGCACAAACCCTTTGGGCAGAAACCCCACAAATTAATATGAGACCTGGTGAGCTTTGTACTCTGCAGTGGATTGAGATAACATTGAATACCATTTGCATGCCTTTTATTTTTAGAATGCAGTGTTCAGGATATGAAAAACATGGCCACAATTTCCATGGGGTTCTGTTTTCCCACCCTGCTGTTTAATTTTAAAAGACACTGCACCATTAAGCTTCTGAAGGAAGGTATGAGACCTCCGTGCATCTCAGTGAAGGAAGAAAGAATGGGAGGGAAGCTGGAGAAGAGTCTTGTGCTGTAACCTGCCCTTAGAAGCTTTTTTTTTTTCACTTTTCTGTGGCTCTTCCCAGTACTGTTGGACATTGTCACTGCTTGATATGGGACCTGTTAGCATTATACTTGTAGTAGGATCAGCAAATTAAAACTGATTCCCAGCCGTGGCTTCTCTTGCACTTTGACCCACCTTTTGAGCTTGTGAAAGTAGCGGGATGTTTCTGGAATGAGGAAACTAAAACCCTGTGGCTTTTAGGCCACAGACACTTCCTTTGCTGCACAATCAGTGTTCAGTTTTGGGCTGCATGGAACCAGAGACCCCCACATAGCACCGATTTGCTGTTTTTCTATAATGCATATTTTTATTTTGATGTTCATTTTAATCAGTAATATAGCAAGCACAGAGTTTTATTTTCACTAATTCATGTGATTGTCTTGAGGTTTTCAAATACAGTTTGGGTTTTGGGGGACTTTTTTTGTCAGATTTGATCTTTTGTTAAGATTTGATTCTTAAGCAAGGACTGACTGGCCTACTACCATGCCCAGGCAGGAAGGTTCTGGACAAGGTTAGGTTGTCAGTGAAATGTAAATCTTAGGATGTAATACAGTGTTACAGTAGGAGATACTCTGCGATATGAAAATCCAAGTTTCTGGTTTTGGTGCCCAGAATGCTGCCCCCAAGGTTCATTTGCACTGTGTGGAAATGAAGGACAGCTGTGCCTTTTATGAAAACAATATTTGTGAACTGCTGCCATGTGTGATTGTCTAATCCTAGCTGGTGACTTCAGAGAGGAAGGGAAGTTTTGTGGTTAAGGCACAAGACCTCCAGGTCTGGGAGTTCTTGGTTGTGCTGGAAGCTTCCTCATGTGGCCAAAGGATTTTTCTCCCTGTCCCACATGGGATATGGACTTCTGCTTGTTTCATGAGGATGGGGGTGGTCTCCTGTTGCTTTGCCATACTGTGCCCAAACTGGAACTAATTACAACAAAGGCATTTTAGCCCTGCTGTTGGTTTTGGGGTTTATTTGCATGGTTTATAAGCAAAAGTCTCTGTTCTTAGCTGTTGCTCCCTTGATGTCAGGACTGAAACTGCAAAAGTAGTCTGCCATGGGTAAAAGCTCTCTCAGTATTATTTCTGCTGACTATCCCATCACTGCATTGGCAAGATGGTTCACATCAGATTTGAGAGTCTGTGAGTGTGTTTGCTCAGTCTGACCTCAAGTTTATCCCCACATTTGTGCCTAGGGCTTGACTTGCTTGCTGGGGCCTATGGCTTCAGCCAGGAGGCTGATCCCTGTGCCGGGGGTGAGGGAGCAGGGCTGCAGCTCCCTTGGCTTTATGTTGAGGATGAAGAGGAGGGGCAAGAACAGGCTGCATGTCCATGTCAAAGTACATGGACAGATTGTTCTCCAGTTTGCTGCCTGACATTGTTCTGTGCCCACCAGCTTGCCATGGCTGACTGTAACGATGCTCTTGGACAGTCTCAAGCAAGAGAGGAGACACGCAAGTTATATCACGTTTGAGCTGACATTTTGTCTTGTGTATTTGAGTAACTTGATAGTGTGTCTAAATTTTTATAGCAGGAAAATATTGCTGTAGTAGGCCTGTGGTGGTTGAACGTGTTCTTCCCTCCAAGTGTTTGCATTATTAAGTAACCTTGGTATTAGCCTTCAGAAGGCTTTTCTGTTTCTTTCGCTTTCTATTTTTGGAGGGGTTTTTCTAAGTAACACTCTTTTATTTCATCAGGCCCTAGTGGGCAAGCAGTCATCTTGGATGGGAATGGCTGTTTTCAAGAGGAAACCTCTGTTAACTCTTGACTTTTTAAGGTACCCAGAGGAAGAATTTAGATGCATTGCGGAGTTCAGTGATTTCTGTGGTTTCATGTGCAGGCTGTTATGCGTGCTTCTGTGATTGAGAGGAATTGCATAAGACACTGACCCACGAGTCCTGGAAGTAGGGCCAGATGGGGTGGGGGAGAAAATGCATGGTACAGGAGGCTGGCTGTGTGCTTAGGGCACTGCAGCCAGGACTGTGGAGTTGGGATTTGGTCCCTTGGTCTCACAGAGCTTTCTGTTGGGTAGTGATCACAGCTTCATGATCAGCTGCCTGACAGCCAAGCACTGCCCCATAGTTATGGTACCTTGTTCTACTTCCTTCATGGTTTACTCCAAATGATGATGAAAACTTGTTCAGATGTTTGTAGGAGTTCCTTGGAAGAGAGTATTGATTTTCAGCAAATTCTAGTGCTAAGCAAGTCTGAAAAAGCTTGGCATGACAAAAAAGGCAGGGGATGAGTGCTCTACTAATGCTGGGCTGGTTAATTACAGCTGTGGAAGATGGTGACTCTTTGTTACTCCTCCTCATGATTACAGGGAGGTCAGCAGGAATCTCAGTGTAGTTCAGGTTGCATTCCTGCAATTGCCTATAGAATATCTCCCTGACCAAGAAAATCATGCTTCTATATGCCTGAAGACCTCCAAGCCAAACCCTGATAACATAGACCAGCCAAACAAAAAAGCAACACATCACTAAGGAAACAGAAAAGTGGAAGAATTATTGCTTGGCTACCTTTTTTTTTTTATTATTCTTTTTTTCTTTTCATAAGGCATCTGGGCCTTTAAGAGAAGCTTGAAAATTATCTTAAGTAGGGGCAGATTCAATGAAAAAGCTTGCAAACATCTGATCTCTGCATGCCAGTGTGCCTTCAGTCAGCTACCCCTTTGTCCATCTGACTTTCTGAACAGTTGATGATCTCACCAAAAAATAAACAAGCTGCAGAAGTGTTTAGGGAGTTTGGCACATGTAGGAAGTAACCAAGGAATCGGGGTGGGGGAAGTTTTTCCTCTGCTCGTGGTGAAGCAGGGTGATTTAGCCTCTGCTGGAAAGAAAAGGACGGTTTTATGGTATTGCAGGAGCCAGATCTTTTCCCAGACTTTCCCCAGGCAGGGAGTGGGGGTGATGGTGGATTTTGCTAGCGGGGTTCGAGTGGGGTGTTTGCAGGGTGTGCTAAAAACCAGCATATTCATGAGTGGTCCTGCTGCGTGGGAGAGAGAAGGGCGAGGGAGAAACTTCTGCCCTAGAGTAACCTCCGCGTTGCCTCAGCTGAGGCGGGTGATTTACTTTTTCGTGTGGAACAAAAAGGCAACGGGGAATTTGTAACTGGATATGTAGATGAAGGAGCAATGACCGTCAGTAACCCCGTGTGCTTCATGCCTCAAGAGCAGAGCGCGTGGTTCCTCCCCTTGCCGGCTCCTCCGCCAGGATCTGGCTGGGAAGCAGAAGTGGCACCCGAGCCGCCGTGTCACCCCCGCTGGCACCCCGAGTGCAGACCGTACTTTTTCCTGCTGGAACCCAGGCTAAGCCAAACCCACCCACTACAAAACCAAAGCCAACCAACAGAAAAAAAAAAAACCCCAAAACACCAAACCCAAAACCAAAAAAGAACAAACCAAAAAAACCCAAGCCAAACCAAAAAAACCCTCCTGCATAAGAAGTGGGGGAAAAGGTTGTTACAGCTGTCCCCTGTAGGAGAGGGAAGGCACAAGCCCCTGGCTCTTGCATATCATTACTTTCTCTTTAGAGCTCATTGTTTTCCTCTATTTGCTCTGGGTTGCAGCATCCTGTCTTCCTAAAGTAGAAAACACAGCGTGACACCTAGCTGATTGTCTTACCTCACTCTGGCAATCTTCATTCTGGTAAATCCTATAGGGACTTTGCTCTCTCACCTCCTCCTGGCATAGCTGCTTTGCTCATCACTTTTTGTTTGAGCATTGTGGAGATAGAATTGTCTCTCTCAAAGAAAATAACAATGAAAACCAAACCAAAGCTAAACACTGCTTCCCCCCCCCCAAAAAAAAACAAACCAGCCCAACCAAACAACAAAACAAAAACAACCAACCAAATTTAAAACCCAAAAAAACCCACCAAAAAATCCCACACACAAAACCCAAGGAAACAACCCAAACAGCTCTCACAGTGTCATCTATGAGAGTCAGCTTCTGAAGATACAGTTTTGTGGACTTCAATAGTGTGCTTGGATTATAATTTCCAGATGGTTCCTCTGCTGTGATGTAGGTACAAATTTGTTTTAAAGTCAAACAATGACTTTAAAAAGCTGAACCACTGATGGCTTGAGAAGGTGGAGCATGTGGGAAAGAAAATGGAAACAATGCTGCAAATGTATTTTTGGATTCCAAGTAGCTAAGATTGTTTCCTAGATATGTACGCAATTCTGTGTCATACCTGTGCGTCTGCATATGTCAGACTTTGAAATTTATGGTAGAGTACATCAGCTGTTAGCATAATTAACTAGAGGCTAGTAAATCCCTCATGGTCCATGCACCAGCTCAGTCCCATGTTCAGTAACAACACAGGGATTAAGTGCTAATGCTGTAATAGATTTCAGATTAGGATAGCAACTTGTGTGCCTTGCTTCTGTGTATGTATTAGCAAATTGCCTTGAAGTAATGATGTTAATGTCAGTTGGTTTTGAAGGTTGATTGCTTTTTTTTGTTGTTGGTTCAGAGGTTTTTGAGACCAAGACATCGTGGATTGACATTTCTGAAGCCTGCCAAGTTTCTGAGCACTTTACGAGCAGCTCCTCTTCCTTTTGCACTATAATTTGTGTAATTCCCTCTCCCCCATTTGTCAGCCTGACGTTTCCTGTTCAGTGCTCTCACATGAGTTTCCTTTCAGCTTTGCTGTGACCAGAATTTTGCTTGTTTTGTCATTTTCCAGACTTGAAACTTCGGGATTTCCTGACTGACAATGAGACGTTCTCTGACTTCCTCCATCATAATGTGTCCATGCCATCATCTGCAGTAGAGGAGCTACTGGATGCAGGGGTAAATCTCCAGCAGGTAAAGAGTACTTTCAACATCTCACATAATGCTTGTCTATTGTTTGTTTAGCTGTAATGCCAAGATCCATGGTGCTGGACCCCTTTATGCTAGGTGCTGTAGAAAGACAGAGGAAAACGTGTTCTCCTCTCTTCCCTCTTCCACACAATTTATTGTCTTATTTGATTTTAAGCTGTAAAAGGACACTGGGAACCCATGAACAAATGTTTCAACCTGCATAAGGAAATAGTATCCTCAGGCTAAACTGAATTTCTTCCTTCCTTTTTTTTTTTTTTTTTTTTTTAAATGGAAGTGAAACATTAATTAAACTGCTAGTGCTGTTCTGACTGTTTTCAGTCATTCATCTTGGACTGGAGCAGGGTTTCTAGGTCTTGCTCTGCCTTATATTCCTGTGCAGCAGAAGGAGCTCTACTTTTAGTTTTGTGGCCAATGCATGAATACAGACACACTGTAAATTGTGTAGCACAAGAGTCCTACTATCCTCAGTGCTCCATGATTGCAGTCATAAACATAGCCAGTGGTGACCATGAGCAAGAGCCCTGTCTCATGATGGCTGTCTGTCACTGTCAAACTTGTAACATGTTTTTTGCTAGGCTTGATGAATTAGTCCACCAGCATCCTTTCTAACAAAGAAGTCAAAGATAGAAATCAAAGGAAGACCCAGTGTTCTCTTGAAAGAATGCTAAAGATGGTATGCAAAAGGAGGAGGAAATCCATTTTGATCCCCAACTCCATATCAGATCTTTTCACTGAAGTGGAATGGATTGTACTCTTAGCCTTTGTTTTCTTGTAGTTACAGATGCTGTCCCTCTTTACACACATTGTCTTGTTCTTCAGTGAATTCTTTCAAGCCATCTGTTTTAGTGCCATTTGATAAGTTATCCTACAAGTTAAGGACACATTCTACTGAAAAATATAAAGCAGAGAAGAAATTCTTACCTATTTTAGGCTACAAGCTTTGTTTCACTTGAAATTAATTAGATTAAGATAGAATCATGCTACAGATTATTCTGGGAGGATAACTGGAAGGCTACAGCAACAGCATTCTCATCATTCTCCCTAAGTTAGTGGAGAGGCAGAAAGATTTTCAAACAGTCAAAAAAACCTCACTGTACCTTGTGTGACTGCCATACTCTATTGGCTGTATATGGAAATGGAAGGAGGAAAAAAGCTTAGCTTTTATCTACATATTGTGTCTGAAGGTTGGTGAAAAGATGATCAGTGTTATAAATGAAATCAGACAAATTTTATCAATAAGGATTTTACTGAAATGTTTGTAAAATCGAATTTTGGAACAACCACAATCAAGGTCAGCACCAAGCCCAGGGTTGGCACTGGGTGAACTCAGAACCAGTCTCTGTCCCACTGGCTCCCCCAGGTTCACAAACTGTCTTTCGGAGAGCTGAGTTTTATACAGATTTTTCAGCCTGAGGCTATGCAGCTTCAGTTTTTTCCTCCTTTTTGTGTTGTTACATATTCATGTTTCTGCTGCTGGTCTGTTGATGAGTTTTCCTAGAAAGGAAGAGTAGTTTGAGTAGTTTTTCAGGAATTGGACATTGAGATGCATGGTCCTGAGGATTTCAACTAGATGAGTATCAGGCATTAATTGCTGGGTCTTTAGTAGGCTCGTCTTGCTTGGGTGGACCCACCTCTTCTCGGTGTTATCTTAATTGCTGGGTCGTTCTCTTGCAAATTCCTGGGTTTCCAGCAGCTGCTTTTGCAATCTCAAGTTATTTGTATTTTATACATAAAACATGCTTTTATACTTGATCTTATATGTATACAATAAAACACGAATTATACCAATATATATTACAATCAGTCACCTAGTTCTTGCTTGAGTGCTTCAAGCTGTGCTCTTGTGTAATTCTTGCACTGATTCTTTTAAAGCACTGGGAATGGTGCTGCTAAGTCACAACAGCATTCTGTGTTCGGGGTTGGCAAGAAGAGCTAATCTGGTCACCAGGACATTAAGGTGCAGAGCAGAGCAGTAGCCCACCAAATTTTCTTTGAGCACTTTTCTAATACAGATGGTAACTGCAGATGCTAGACCTCTCCCTTCCTGCAGAATGACTTTGTCTGACTCACAAAATGGATGTCTTTGATTTTACTGGAGATTGGGTTTGGAGATCTGACCTCACTGCTGAGCTGACTAGTGACTTCAGTATTAATAGGCACTGTTTGTTAGGTCTCTGAATGAGTGGGTCACAGCTTGAGTCAGGAGTCATGTAGCAAAAGGGCCTATGTTGTCAGAGTGTGCCAACATTTCACAGCAAACACAGTCTTCTTCTGCAGTCTGTTGCTGTCCTGCGGCTGTTCAGCAAGGCCAGAAGTTATGATACACAAGTAAGAGGGGCTGAGGTCACCAAGGAAATGGGGCTGTTCACTGGTATTACTGTAATGACAGCACTCTGGCGTGTCCAGCAGGGTTGTGGATCCAGCATACTGATATTAGTGCAAACAGATAACAACAACCAAAGCCATGTCTTGATGGGCATGTTGCTTCCTGGAGCTGAGTGGCTCAGCCTTGTGTTTTTCCAGCCGTGGCAGGTGTGCTCAGAAGGGTGTGGGATTTGGAAGGTGCCTGGGTCAGCAGTGGGCAGGCAGCTATGTAATCAAGTCTGGTATGCTGCTGATGTCCAGGTGTGGTCAGACAGCTCTCGTGTGACTTGGAGTTGGGTATAGGTCCTGTCCCTCTGAGAAGCTGAAGGCACAATGAGGTCCTGGGCCAGTGCTGCAGCATGATGCATTGAAGAGCAGTGAAGAGTGAATAGTAATGGCCAATGCATATTCTGCTTGGAACAAATCTCTGTTTCATGAGGCAGGAAAAGTCCCAAGGAGAGAATTATATGATGTGTAAGGACAGAACAATTACCTATGACTACTTTCAGACATGAGCCTGGCATTTTGAGAGTCCTTAGGGGACTAAACCGATCATTTGGGATGTATTTTTGACTGCTGAAGATACCATGGGCTCAGATGACTGCAAGTGGTTAGAGAACTTGCTGACTTGGAATGGGTGTTTCAATCTGGAATGGATAGGTAGAGTGTTTTCTCTAAGGTCTCATGCTATGGACCTCAGTGCTCGAAAAGGGCATCTTCTCTCCAAATAGTATTTTTTTGAGAATGGTGGAAGGTTGGTCACCTTCACTTTTTGTGAGTGAACACTGAGGAGACACTGTTTTTTCTAATGGAAACCTTGTTCTGGGAGTTCTATTTCAGTGCCCCACAAATACCTCCTTTTCAGCATGGCTATAACACTGGTATTAATATCTCTCCTGGCAAGAAAAAAAGCATCCCAAATTTTCAAAAGGCAAGTCTTTTTGATGTGAGAGCTGTGCAGCATTGGAAAATCCTATTTTGGGCATATGAATACAGACCAAACTTAAAGGTTTGCATAAGTATTGTATTAAAAATCCCTTCTCTCTCCTGTCTGTTCCATTTGCTTGTTTCCTGAACGTAATGCACTTTTCCACCCAGATTGTGCATACCCCTTTGGTTTTGACAAATGAAAAATTTAATCTCTAAACTAGCCTGGTTTAGGAGCTGGACTCCTAAACTCTTTTAACTCTTCTGGAATGTAGATCAATCCTCTTTAGTTGTTCTAAGTTGGGCAATGCACACTGGGTCTTACGAAATGACAGAAAGAAGTATTTTAGTCTACTGGTGTTGTTACCTGTGCATTTACAGTAAAATGGTTCCATCTGTGTAGCCCCAAGGCAAACAAAAGTTTTTTTCCAATAGTAGACTGTGGATATTTTTCCTTGTTTATCACCTTTGAGAAGTATGCAGCTTTTTGACATGGACTTCATTGTTCAGCAAACATGAATCTGGTAACCGACCTTATTAAAAGAATTTATCAGGTCTGAAACAGCCTGGTGATAACTCAGAGGGATTTTATCAATTTTGTTAATAAGGTGATTGCATGTGGATTAGGCAACATTATTGACAAGGAAACCATTACCTTAAGAAAAATATGCCTGTGAAGGGAGACTCTAGGATCTTATCTCATTGGTTGCAGCCAGTAAGATAACTTCTTTTGCTGATACATTATCTGCACAAAAACACTGCAAAATGTTTGTCTCAGCGGTTAGAGAGTAGATACTTCAAAGTTAAGGGAGATGATTCTGAATCATTACTGCATAGAAAATGTGGCTGGCAGATATGTCTAAGTAGTTTGGGACATAGGTCTTTTGCCCTTCACATAGATTTGCCAGACTTGTGTCTGGTCACAAGCTTTGTTTTTCTCTGTGGCTCAGTTCCCAGAAGACTGAATGTTAGGCAATGCATGTACCCTTGGTTGGAGGAAATGGCTGCTGTGGAGGACAGGATCACTGCTGCTTTGTGCATATTTGCAGGGAAGTGAAGAGAGACCTGCCTCCCCCAGGACTTCTCTCCCATGTTCTCAGCAGGGAAGAGTTTTTCCTGGAACAGTTGCGTATGAATTGGGGATGCTCAGCCTGTAGAGGAGAATGCCCCCTCACCTCTATCTGGAAATATTATGAATGGTTGGCTTTGTATGAGCAATAACCAGTTTTTTTATTGGAGTCTTAGACGAAGGCAGACTTATGTGCTTTTCCCACTTTCATAGGTCCTTGTGTCTGGTTATCGAATGCGCCTGCGAAATCTCTGCAATAGCTCGACATCGTCTGAATTTCTCACGATCCAAAATCAGACAGCAGCCAAGGACTCTGAGGCCTTCATTTGCACCTTGTCAAAGGAAAAACTCCATGCAGCTGAGCAAGCCTTTCGTGCTAACCTGAATCCTTTGAAGCCTCTTCAGGTGAGTTCACTGGCCCCACCAGTGAGAGTCTGTCACTGTGTCAGTGAGATTTCCCATGTCATTAAGTCTAGGAACTCATCCCTGCATTTCCAGAACTGATTAGAGGAAGTTAGGAAGAACAAAGATGGTCGGTGTTTGTCATAGGAGCATGAACACCATTGCTTCTTCCTATCATTCTTACCCTTCCTGTTCAGTTTGCTACTTGCAGAGCGTAAGTGTGTATGGTCTGCAGTTCAGTTTGTCAAGAGGAAAGTCTTTATGCTGCACAATAACAAACAGGCTCTTGTTTGTCCTGTGTTTTAAGTCAAATGTATCTTGGCTGGAATGAGCCCAGTTATAAGCCTGGCTTGTGCTGAGTGCCCAAAACCACCACCCTCTGCCCTTAGCATGGAGCCACCAAGTGCAGAAGTTTCTAGCCACTGACAGACCACAGCCTTTAAGCAGGTTTAAATCATATGAAGTAGAATCAAGTTTTAAAGTCTTGTTTCAAAAACTAACCAACAGAATGGGCACTGGAGGAAGAATTCATTGAACTTCAAGAAAATACATTATTTACAGGGTGACTGGAGACTAGAGCAGACTTGGATCTAGGAAAATCCAGTGATGTTTTGCTACAGATCAGCAATATCTGTTAAAATATGGAATTCAGTGCTGGAAATGACAGCAGAGTAAAGAAAGGACCACAGAACCAACTCTGTTACCCACTAAAACAAATCTTATTTTGTCTGCTGTGTAGATTTTCAGATTTGATAAGCCTTTCAGTACTCAAAGTCATGTACCTCTTGCTTGGCTTTGTCCCCAGTCAGAGGGTCATTATCAAGTACTGGAATCATATTCCTCTTCTACACATGACATAGCAGTCAGTGACTTCTCTCCACAGCTCATCTTCTATTTTCCATATGTCCTCCATCTGCACTTTGTTTTTCCTGCTGGAAGAGCAAGACAACCTATAAGCCTTAAGAGATAGGGTAACAGCACAAATTTGTAACAAAGACGAGCTGTTTGGAGAGGAATGCCTGTGACTTCTTTCTTGTCTTCAGTTGTATGTGAATGTACACATATATGCATATTTTACTTAAACCATTCAAAGATGTTAGAATTTTGGGGTCTGAGGGATTTGAAAATAGCCAGCTACTGTACCACACAGAATTGGTTTTCTAGGCCCTGTGGAGACTCAGTCTCTCTTTTCTTATTTATGGAAGCTTCTGCAGCCTAGCTGACAGAAGCAGGTACTGAATGTCTGTGTTCTTAGGTCTATATTGTTTGTTGGTGAAAGAACACTCATAAGCCACTCTGTGCCTCTTGGCAACAGCGGTATAGAATTAAGACATTATGTGCAGTTTTGGGGGGCTTCTGAGAAGCTGGCTCATGATCTTGTCTTCAAGGGGAAAAAGCTGGAGTCCATAAGCCAGCAGTTCTAAACCTGCTGTGTATTGTCTGGTAAAGGTCCCCAGTTTTCCTCAGGAATGTGTCACAGTGTACCCTGTAGTTAAGCTTCTGTAATGCATCACTGAGTGAAATAAAAACAAACTGGCTTCAATGTGGCCAGGCAACATGGATAAATTAACTGCAGAATCACAACCAACACATTTGAAACTTAGTGTCTTTAGAGGCCCTGACCTGCAGTAACATCTTTGAACAAAGAGAGAACTTTCTGCTCATGGACAAAGGAGGTTTTTGACACAGCTTATTGAAGGCATTGTGTGTCAAATTTTGGACACGCACACTGAAAATAGCATGCTCTTTATCTACTACAGAGCCTGTAAACCAATGCCAACAATTTGTCAAGAGATTAAATTATTTTTTGATTTTTTTTTTTTCTTAATTCCTTTGATGTACTTCATGTCAAGGCATTTCAGTAAGCAAAGTAAGGGTCAAGTCAAATGCAGGTGCAGTAACAATTCAGAGACAGGTTTTTAGCTTGTGTAATTGGACTTGGGCTTCAATGGTTGCACTATTTTGTGATTTATGGAGAGGCAGACTCCTAGTACAAGAAGGTTAATACAAGGGCTTGCAACTGTGTGCAAGAACTCTGTAAATTCAACACCAAGGGCTTAAAGTGTAAACTGGAAATTTGTACCTCTCTGATATCTAGGCAGTGAAGTGGCCATGGTTTTTTGAAATGTCTTAATACATATGACTTAGCCTGACATTCACCTGCTTGTTTTTTTTCCCTCTGCATTCCTGTTTGTTATTACCTCTGCAAGATGATGCAGTAAATTTCATCATGGAATTGATCCGGATTAAAAGTGATTGACCTGATTGTATGTTTACACAAATATTTATACTAAAACGTGAAGGGGAGGGTGCAAGATTGAGAGCCCTATGATCATGGAATGAGTGTGTGGGCTGATACCCTGATGATAACACTCAGTTCTGCTGGCTTAGTGTGTGTGCATTTACTGCCTCAGGGAAACTTAAGTGTTCTAGCTCTCAAAAATGCAAAAACGTAATTACTAGCAGATTATGGACAGATCAAGGTTTTAAAAAAAATAAAATGCATGCATGATGAAATGCATGAGCTCTAAATGTCACAGCACTGTTAAGTTTTTTTTAAAAAATAAAGGCAAGGAATAAACGCTTTACATACATGCTCCTCAGTTCTATCCAGAACACCTTGAGTGTTGACCAAAGGGCAGTGATACAGTTAAGACAAGAACTTCTAATTAAAATTTCACTAGGATCCTAGCTCTGTCACTGATATTTTGTATTACTTCAATTTAGCCTGTTCTGTAGGATGAGAAACAGAGCCAAGCACATGGAGGTATGGTAGGGAGGTTAAAGTCTGTGTCCTTACATTTTTGCATGTAAGATCCTACTTGAGGCAGACTGTTTAGATCAAAATCCAGCAGAAAATCTGGATGTGATCACAGGGCATCAAGGCAGAGGATCAACCTTCCTTCTCTGAGTGTTCACTCCACTAGATGAAAAAGGTGTTTCAAAAAGTCAAATTCCTTATTCCACGACCCACATCTTAATCAGCCTCCATTCTCTGAAGCCTTTTGACCAACAGCACTATGGGACATTGGACATGTACAAGCTCCTTGTGGACATACCATCTCTTTGAGGTTTGCCTTGCACTGGCTGAGTGAGACTGAGGCAGGAGAAACTGGTTTGAGAACAGCAGTGGAGCAGTACATCTGACTGCATGCATGCAAATTTCCTTCCTTGCTTTCTCCTCCTAGTAAGCCAGCAGTTGTCCCATAGAGGAACTCACAGTTTGGGAAAGGCTAATAAGAGCAATGGCACTAAGTTCCCAGCCATTACAACTCAGTCCAGTGGGACATTTCTGACTGTCTTATATCATAGAAGTACCTGTTTGTATATCCCTCTGCAAATCTCCCCAGTTTTGAATGTGATTTGGCAGGGGAAGGTTAAATGAGAATTCAGATTGCTCCTGTGGGATTTCATCTCTTGGACAGCACTGCCTAAAAAAGGCTTTGTCATACTCACTTCCAGTAGTATGGATTTGTAATAGGCCATAAAAATGCTGTGGCTTGTGTACTACAGTGGTCCTTGAAAGACTGTGGGTGAGCACATGGAAATACAATTGTTTTTTCTCCCTCTGTAATATGGATGGTATTTTGTCAAATGGTTAACATGAGCTAAGCATTAGATAATAAATGCATTGCAGTTGAAAAATGGCTTTTAGAAAAGGTCTCCTAATGTAAATACGTGCTGCAATTGAACTCATAGCTTTCCTTGGTCTTTTGAGAGTGTTTTCAGTCAAGCACAATGATATCATCCTTTTATGCAGCAGTGGTTTGAGACTTCCACTCTCAGGAAACAAAAGCAGAAGCTTAAAGCACATGATTTTTCTGCACAGGCCAGTGGAAAGTTTCTGGTAAGATCAGTTCTAAGCTGTAATAATGATTTCAAAGCAAATGTGGCAGTAATCTTTTCTAAGGAAAAACAGTCAGCTCTACGATGCAGAATTTTGGCTGAATGTTTTGACTTCCCAACACTTTAAACCCATGTATTCTCTTCTGTGTGTTAAAAAATCAGATTTGTGCATCCCCCTTAAGTCTCATGTGAATTTATTCAAGGCTTGTCTGTCAACTCCAGCCATCTCAAGTATTTGTCACTAAGAGTAAATCTTACACCAAGCACATACAATCACACAGTCACCCCCCTGCACACAGTACCTCAAGAGTATTACAGTGTTGGCTGCCCCAAAAGACAAATTTTGTGACTTGCTAGCCACTACCATAGTAGTTGTAGAAGGCATTTGTATTCAAAACCTTCTAGAGCTTTGTCTTTTCCACAGTGTGCCTAGAACAGACAGGTTTCTGCAGCACATTTCCAGTAAATGAGTCATTGCCCTCCCCAGCCTGTGGATGTAGTGCAGATACCTGCTAAAGACAGTCTCGCAGTAGAAGCAGTCTTCCTGGATCTACCCTGAATCTAGAGGTTTCTTATTAATGTAATTAACTACTTAGTGAGTCACTACAAAGATGCATGTTACAGGGAAATTAATGACATGCTCATCTGTTCAAAGAAGACTGGCCCTTGTGACTGATTTATTTTTTTTTGTCACTGCAGATGACTTATGAGAGGTTTCCTTAGTGGGCTTTGAGGTTCAAGAAGTGGTAGAGAGGGTAAAATTTCTTCCATATCAATAATACTATTGCAAGTTCTGGTGAGAAATGATCTTGAAGTTATATGAATCTGTTAGGGAAGAAAGGTCAGGCTGCTGTGGTATGAAAGGATAGACGGGTACTCCTCACATTTCAGAGTAAGGTTTGCAAGCCCCTTAAATCGCCTAAGACTTATGTACGAGGTCATGAAAAGGTCCTGTTAAGCTCAGTGTCCTTGACTGATAGTCTGGCAGTGGCCCTTAATATGGAGGCACATGAAAGGATGCAGTCATTGGGCATGTACATAACAACATTTCTTCAGTGTAATGTCCTGTTCTTCAGTAGCTTGCAACCCAGACTTTCTCATCTGCTGCTGGGATCTTGTTGTTTAACAGCATTTGGTAAGATTTTTATGTTCAATGAATTCTTTCTCAAGCTCACAATACTTTCAACATTGTATAGAGTCTGCTGATTTTTTATGTTTTGACTAGGTTGTGTACAGAGAAGCTCCTTTGGTTTTGTTTTAAACTGATCATTTCACTGGAAGTTTTCTGGTGCTGTATGATGAAAGTTGTTATCAGTTATCCCACTTTCATTCCCTATCCCACTTCCATTCCCTATCCCTTTTGTAAGTCTACAGACCTTTTTCATAACCTCTGTTTGTCCTTACATGTCTCATTGGAAGAAGTGTGGTCTATTGCTCTTCCTTCCAAAACTATTCTTAGCTTGAATCATGGCCTTTGTCTGCACCTGAGCTCCTTCAGAGATGGAGAACCCAAAATTGCACGTAGTACTTGAGAACCAGGATTGCATTGTGAATTTATGTCGATGTTGATCAGTTTTATCACTGTATTCCTGAGATCTCTCTTTTTGAGTGGCATTAGCTAATATTCAGGGCCATACAAGGGGTATCTTAACGTAGAACTGTCTTTTCCCTATGTACTTTACTTTGCAGAGCTGAATTTTGTCTGGCACTTTGTAACAGTGTCAGTAGGAGGATGTTCACTAATCCTTTGCAACTGGATTTTTACTTTTCACTGTTCTGAACCAACTAGTGTCTTCAGAAAACTTTTCCTCATCCACACGGTCCCTGAATCACCTCTGAATACAGTGATCACAAATCTGTGTGGAGATTGATGAAGTATGTGGAGCTGAACAAACACATCTCTTGTTTTGCATAAACCTGGAACTTTCTACCCCATGTTACTGCTGAAGTTGTAGTGGTAGAGCAGATATGTAGCTTTGATATTTTCTGACTAAATGTCTTTAAATATGTCTTGAAAGGTCTAAGCCTGTGGGGATTTTTAATTGCTTTTCTCCTAGTAGATATGTCTTTATTTATTCAAACCTTAAGGACTGCATTTAGTAGAGATCCATAGATGTTAGAGAGTCCTTGTTGACTTCGCAACAGGCTTTGGAGCAAAGACTAACTGTGCACTCAGAAAAGTTAGCTGAATTTTAAATACCCTAGCAGATCAGCAGAGCAGTGCCCATTTATACCAGCTGGCACTGACCAGGTATTACTCATCTCCAGCAGATCAAGCAGAGCAACTGAAAACCTCCAGACTTTGTTTCCAAAAATTGCCGCAGGAAAGAGATGAAAAGGAAGAGATTCAGCTCAAAAGATGTGTACTAAAATTGAGGGCCTTAACTGTTCATCTGTGTGTTACAATGTTGTAACTTTAGTATGCCTTTAATTGCTGCAGCACAGAGCTACTAATGTGAAATCTTAGGAATTTATTTTAGTCTTCGTTCTCTTGAAACAATTGTGCCCAAATGTTTTCCATGCAAGGTAGTCCAGGTATGTGAATGGAAGGGAAAAAGAATCTCACAAACCCAACTCCAGGCCACCAATTACATGTAGAGCGATTAAAAACAAGGAGTTGTCTTCAATGTGACTTCCTGCTATAGCAGATAGTTTCCTGAAAGCTATACCTTCCAATTCTGGAAGCCTATCAGTCTGGCTCTTTGGTGACAGTGCATGCCAGCTATTTCCTGGAAGCTGTTTGTTTTAAAATACACACTTGATTTGGATAAAGAACATCAAGGCCTAATGGCAGGACATGAGTGATAATAATGTACACTGCAGTAGGGAGTTCTTTGCATCTGAGTTGGTATCTGTGTAGTCTCACTGAAAACCTGTACCCACCAAATTGTCTTTTCCTTCACTGTACTGACTTGGCAGCCCCTTCTTAGCACTGGCTTGCAGGATTTCACATGCTGTCCTGTAGACTGGCCTTGTTTTCTGACCTGGAATGCAAGCCATCCTTTGCACTATAAGTGTATGTGCATGCATTTAACATTTTGTTGGTATGGTTCTGATTATGGCATCTGTGTACTTAACCTGTGGAAAGAGAAAGGGGTGATCCTAACACATTGCAGGGTGCAGAAGACCATGGTATTATAAGTTCAAGGTTACACAGAAAGCCAGCTCCATCTTCCCTGCCAATGTAAACAGTCCTAACTGCTCTATATAAGAATGTTTATAAGAGTTTACTTTGTTTGTGCTTTGCAGTGACTTCTAGTTTTCTTCTTTCTCTTTCTGCAGAGACACCTTTCTTTCAATTCTTCCTTGTGGGATCTGTCAGAAACTGTGGAAGTTTTGAGAGAGAGCTTTGGGAAGCTTGTTAAAGAGGTAAGAACAGTCTTTGTGTCAGGAGCATGCATCACTGTGGTTGCTATCATAGCCTCTGATCAAGTACAAGAGGCAACTCAAAGTCAAATCCCTGGCTTGTTTTGAAACTTTTTCCCATCCTACAGCTGTTTTCCCAGTGTCGGTGGAGGCAGCATGCTCTTTGCAACCTCTTGGCACTTCAAGTTACAAATACCATAACAGGAATTGGGACATTTTCTGTAGTGATTTGCCTTCTCAGCAATGGCACAATGGTTGGTTGGGCTTGCAGTACATCTGTTGCCAGGTGGTGCCTCGCAAAAACTGCATGCTTGAGGCTTTCCTTTCTATTTTTTCCCATCCAGTTGCCAACCCACATCAGGGTTATTACTTGGTTGTATCTGCTGGGTTTCGTATGCAGTGAGCGTATGGTATGTGGAAAAGGTGCTGTGACTTTTATAATTTAAATTAGTAGTGGCAGGCTACTGTTTCCTCTTTATCTGTCTTGCTTTTTTGGGCTTTTTTCTTTCCAGTCTTGCGGGGCGCTCAGCACAATGACATCACGACACTAAACATAAACAGGGATTTACACAGCCAAACGGACATCTTAGAGACTGCAAGTATTTGTTTTTGCAGGTGAAATGATGGATTAAGAAAGAAAGCCCTGTGTACCTAAGTATGAATCAGAAGTCCAAATCTGAGGGGTTGGGGGGTGGGTGTTGAGCCAGAAATTCATCCTATTTTTTTTTGTCTGGCTCTGACTTTGAAGTGCTGCTATTAGTCAAAAACATTCTCTCCCTGGAGCAGAAATCGCAACCATCTAAGCTAAACAATGCCGCCGCCTCCTCCTCCTCCTCCCTTCGCTCGTCTTCCGTCTTTGCCGGAGCGCTCCGAGCTCCGCGCCCATGAACGGCAGTAACCTCTGGGAGCGCGCCCCAGAGCGGGTCACTCCAGGTTAGCGTGCGCCTCACTCCCACGGAGGGGCAGCTGCCGGGAGCCCGCACCGTGACAGCCAACAATTCCTGGCACGCACCCCTCCCTCCCCGAGTCCTACAGCCTTCTGCGCAGTCCCCTTCACGTGGAAATTAAGACGATTCCAGGAAGCAGGATCTGCTTCTGTCAGGACCATGGAAGAGCCTTTGCTGCTTAGCAGGGAGGCTGCCCTTCGGAGTTTGACTACAGCTGTTTCCTGTTACGTCATCTAAGCTTGGCTTTTTTTCTTGTCTGGGATAAAAATAATTGAAACCACGTGATATTCAGTTTGCTGATGTGGCCGAAAACATCCCAGGGTAATGTGCCTTTTGCTTGGCAGCTGTTTTGGGTAGGACTACCTTTTATTCTGCCCTGCTGTGCAAACAAAGGCAGCTTTTTGCTCTGTGTACAGCATGAGCTGCTCCAGATGGCTTGACCGAAAGTTACTTCTTATTGTCTGTCAGGCAGAATTCTGTGTGAAAAGGAGGGACTTGCTCCCTTGTTTCAAAGGGCAGCAGCTTGAGGGGGTGGAGAGAACTATTGTTTGTGCCATGTCTAGGAGCCCTTCTAGCAGGGAATTTTAATTAGAAAATGGTCTGAACAAAATATTTGTCTTGGAGTGTGGGGATTGATTGGATCTGTCCTTGCACTCTTTGGATCAGCTTCTAGGAGGGCAGATTAAACATCAAGAGCAAGGACAACTATTTAGAAACACTTAGGGAGCCAGGTCTGATGTCTGGGAGAAGAAATAGTTTAGTAACCCTTCACATTTGACGTATTTACTTCCAGAGGTGAAAAAGATCAGTTCTGCATGTAAACTGTAAAGATGCTGATGCCAAAGACGAAACAAAATTCCTTGCTCAAGATGTTTCAAAATAATATGTAGAAATGTATTTGCAAATGCAATCTCTCTTTAAGATGGTTAACACTTCATATGTTCATGGGAGTTAGCTGCACTTCCTATTTGAGTACCTTTGCTCATTGTGTTAGGGAGTTTATGGTGACTTTAGCTGAAGCAGCTGCCTTTTTGCTGAGCAAAAATGAGCTGTTTTAGCTAAGATACCAAAACCTCCTCAAGGGATCCCTTTGAATTTGAATCTTTGAATTGAACACTCAAACTGTCACATCTGAAATGCAGCCTTGGCCATTTGGGTGAGGAATCATTGAATTCAAAAACCTTCATGAACATATGTAATAAACAAAAATGCTTGCATGACAGTTTTCATTCATGTTCCATGATGCCGGTGTCCTGTGCCTGAACCTGTGGAGCCATATTGAGTGGCACCAGGCTGCAGGCAAAGGCAGTGGTGAGTAGTGAGGAAATGAAAGTACACTTGAATCAGTCAAGCTGGACATTTTGCACTCGGGCTTTTGCTGTTCTCACAGCTGTCTTCCATTATATCAGTGTGTCATATGCTTTTAGGCATCAGAAAATAGAGGCCCCTTCTGTAGGAGACACATAGTAGCTGTTGCTTAGCATCCAGAATTTTTCTCCAGATGTTGGCACATCTAAAACATGCACAGTGCTACAGATGGGTCACACAAAGGGTCAGGTTTACCTCCCATGGTAAGGCCAAAGAGTTTTGAGTGTGCTTTCCTTGGGTTAACTTGCACTGAATTGTTCCAGCACACTGCTGCTTTCAGCATTGTTGCTGGCTGGCTTTACCAGCTGTCTTAGTCTTTGGTTATCTGTCACAAAAGTGACAGACCAGTGCAAAGTGAGCAAAAGTGGCAGATGGTCTTGACTCTGTTATTGTCTCTGAAAACAGGACAGTTGGAGCACAGCATCTGAAGTTGTTCTGAGACACAGTTGATGAGCAGTTACAAATAGGTGTCTCAGCAGCTCTGCTTTCCCTGTTTAGTGCATGTGTCTGTTCTGGACAACACAGTAAGAATATCCAAGTTAATGTAACCATCCAAGTCAAGAAATCAGATAAAATTTTAGAAAACTCTTAAAAAAGGGATAGAGAACCAGCTGATACTATACAAAACCCTTTGATACGGAACACAGATCTAGGCTCTTGTTCTCTGAAAAGGGTTAGTAGAACTGGAATAAAGTTGAGACGTCCAGTTAGGACACAGAGAAGTATAATGGCTTTCACAAAAGGAACAAGGGAATAGGCTGAGACTGTTCAGCTTGCAGAAGAGATGAGTTCGTGATATGACAAAGACCTATAGAGTTGAGTGGCAAGAAGTGGCATGAAGAAGAGGTAGGGATTGAATGTTCACTGTCTCTTGCAGTAAAAACAAAAAACAAAACCACATGGCACCAAATGGAGCTAACCATAGCCAGATAAGGAGAGAGAAAAGGTTCTTTCCTGTGATGTTGGATGTTAAATATTTGCAGATGTTATAAATTTACGAGTTTACCATAGGACAAATTAATTGAGGGTTAGGAAATAGAAATTCCCTGAGCTGAAAATAAATGGAAGTTGGCTGGTTACTTAGAGGAAGTATCTTAGATTCTTGCCTTTGTCTTATTCCTTCATAACACCCACTTACTGTCACCATCAAAGAGGTGATGTTCTGACATCTCAAGAAGGGGGCTCTCAAAGCAACCACACAGTGTAGCATGCAAACAGTGCTCATGCAGGTGGGTTGCTTTTCCTGTTGTGGTGATCTTGGCCATGCCTGAGTATGGCAACATTAATGCAGTGAGTATCTCAGGCTGAGGGCAGGGCGTTTTTGTTTGTGACATGTTGCAGGTGTATTGTCTGGGTTATGCCACTCAAATGAGTCTAGAGGTACTAATAGTTCTAGCTGGTTGTATGTTGTCCCCTCAGGCCTGGTGTCAGGTCAGCTGGCCAGGAGAAGGCTCCTTGCTGCATGCAAAACTTATGCTGTGATTCAGGCTCTTGGCTGCAGCAGGGCTTGTTTCCAAGGATTTCCTGGGAATGCTGTTGACAGTGGGGCAAGGAGTTTCTGGGGCAGGGATAAGTGATGCCAGTCTGGGAGGTCAAACTGGCTGCCTGGTGTAAATCAGTGGAGGCTTGGTGGAATTGTGCCAGACGACATTGCTGTGGCCTGTGTCTCATCCAGTTTGTGACCCATGAGCTGCAGTCACTTGATGTTATTCCTTTAATTCCTATTCTGATTCCAAGTACCCCACCCCACCTGTCCTTCTGAGGGTACTCCACTGGAATGTAATCCATTGTGCAACCAGGAGGATAAGCAGCTTCCATGTTAGAGGGCAGGGAGGCCAGGAGCCACCCACAGGACTGGAAGAGAATACGCAAGAGTAAAGAACTTGGCAAGGATATATTCCAAGTACTTGCACAGAAGAGACTTCCCTCTACAGTCTCCCACTGTGGTGGTGGGGAAATGTTTGCCCTGGTTCTTACCCTCGATGTTGTGTTCAAGGGGATTCTCATCTGTTAAAAAAATCTGTTCTGTGGCTTGAAGGTGCATGTAAAGAACTTTTCCTTTTACTAATCCTGTTTGATGCTTCCTTCCATTCTTTTCTCTACCCTTCCCCTCCAGCTGCTGAGTATGAAGAGCTGGAGTGACATGAGGCAAGAGGTGATGTTCCTGACCAATGTGAATGCCTCAAACTCCTCTACGCAGATCTATCAGGCTGTGTCACGCATCGTGTGCGGCCATCCTGAAGGTGGAGGGCTCAAAATTAAATCCCTCAACTGGTATGAAGATAACAATTACAAAGCACTGTTTGGAGGGAACAGCACTGAAGATGATGTGATTAACTTCTATGATAACTCCACAAGTAAGTGTAACAATGGTATGGTCTGAGGTCCCATCTACTTCATGATCATCATCACTAGCGTTTTCCAGGCTTCCACAGATGAAAGCAGGTGGTCCTGAGGGACATATTCGCTGTTGTTTTAGAAAGGCATGCACATACTACTCCTGCATATGCCCTTAATGCCAGTAAGTTATCAACTTTGAGAGTCTCCCAAAGACCTTCTGTAGAGTCCACAGAAAGCTGTGCAGTGGACCTACTTTAATGAGAGAGGGAGCACTGTCATGTGCAACCTCTGGAAATCTGACCTTTTCTAGACAAATTTTGTTTGTGCCGTGCGTTGGAGCTGTGGGAGTGTTGCAGAACTAGTGCTGTGGCTCTTAGTATTGTAGGCTGCCTGGATGCTCCTTGTTCACTGGGCAGACAGTGCAGGCTTGGGCTAAAAGGGGTTTTTTGTGGGGCTTTGTGGTAAAGGAGGGGGTTTGTGTCTGAAAAATGCTTTGCTTTCAGCTTTGATTGTTCTTGAAGCTCTAAGCCTTCTGCAGTTGCCACTGTGCTGTTCAGCTGCTCATCTTTGCACTCTTCCTCAGCACCCTACTGCAATGAGCTCATGAAGAACCTGGAATCTAGCCCGCTTTCCAGGATTATCTGGAGGGCATTGAAACCCTTGCTCATTGGGAAGATCTTGTACACTCCAGATACACCAGCTGTAAGGAAGGTCATGTCTGAGGTAACTCTACCCCTGTTCTCTGATAATGTAGCATTAACTATGTCCCCTGACTGTGCAGCTGATCCTCTCTAGCTAAACTGGACCCAAACACAAGGCTAGAAAGGATTGCCTGCAAAAGCACAGCCTCTCTAATCTCTCACCTCCCATGTACTTACTGTTGAAGGCTCAATGCACCCTCTCAGCCCATGATGGGTCTCTGCCAGCTTTTGGAAATAACCTTCCTCTTCTCTTTGTGACAGGTGAACAGGACATTCCAGGAGCTGGGTGTGTTTCGTGACCTCGGGGGAATGTGGGAGGAGATAAGCCCAAAAATTTGGACATTTATGGAAAGTAGTCAGGAAATGGATCTCATTCGGGTCAGTATGCTGTCCTTGCCAGAACCACCACTGTTGTTTTTTGTAATAAGTGATGAAATATTTATTTTAGATGGTGCTGAATTGGGCAGATAAATATTATGGATGGGACCTCTTCTTGAAAGAGATCTTGATTGTACTTGATCTTGCTTGGCATTCCTTCTTTCATGTAACAGTCTCCTGCAACCAGGAGCAGTGCACATTTAACACTCAATTCTAATCTGCCTCTACTGGAAAATGTATTGTTTTGTCCACAGTGTTGCCCTAATGTGTCATGAGCACTTCACCATGGTTCCTCAGGTGTAGCTCTGAGGGGTGGTTCTTTGCACCCTGTGTCTTTGGAAGCGCAGTGATGTAAAACTGGCATCAAGAAACAGAGGGACCACTGTAGTTTTTTTCAGCCGCCTCTGCAACACAGTTGGTTGGATATCACAGTGCACTTTCTTGTATACAGAGGCTTCCCCAGGTTTTATAAACCTTGAAATTCATTCCTTTTTTACCCCAGTGTAATGCTCTGCTGAATAATCTGTGACGTGCCCTGTGGTACTTCTCCATCAACATGACGTACTGAAGCATCAGAGACAGTTGAACAGATTGTTGCAAAGTTCAGGCAGAAAGTTGAGGTCCAAAACATTGATTTGCAGTGATGTCCTCGGATAATGTTCCTCCTATATATGTGTATATATATATATGTATATATATGTAAAATAAAAACTTTTTTTTTTTTTTTTTACATTTTTTCTGAGCCTTGTGCTTTTATGTTTTTTTATTTTATGTTACTTGTTCACCCTGTTGCCTCTGGTAGTTAATTATTGATCTTCCCAGCAATCTGGTCTTCTCTGTACCAGTGTAGTAACAGGAGTCCCTTTGTTGTCACCTGTTGACATTCACACGAGCAGGAGTACTTCATTGTCAGGGCCTTGGCAGCTCCCAGACAGCATCCCCTTCAGTTGCCATGCTTCTGGGTTGACCAGCCATCACCTCTCAGCTTTCTGGGTTGTACAATCAGTTTGGTATATTTCTTCCTGCTGACGGAGAGGAAGGTGCCTTGCTTGCCCATCCCTGCCCCTTCTAGCTTGATGCTAATGTGCCTGTGAACTTCAGGAAGGGTGATGTGTGCCCCTAGGTTTAAGGAGCTTTAATGTTGGACTTGAACAAGATGAGGTTGAGCCATTTTCCTGAAGGCATGGTGGCAGAAGTTAACCTTGGAGACCAAATAAGAAGAGAGCACAGCACATCCAATTCCTGTTTGCTTGGATTTCCTTTTTGTATGTTTTCCTTTGCTGGCTTGGTCTGTTCTGTTTTTCCAGTTTGCAAAGCTGTTTTTGTAACTGTTTGACCTACTACTTTCTGGTTTTCTGGTAACAGCAGAGTACGGAGAAGCTCTTCACCTCTCTTTCATTTTTGTTGTGGCAAAAAATCCACTTCTTATTCTTAATCACAAGGATTCTTTCCATTTTCTATCTTGTGCACGTTTTTCTTTTTATCTCCCTGACTTCAGTTCAACTGTATCCTTTACAATTACTGTTCCCTTCCTGCCTGGCCTTATATTGTCTGCCCAGTGGACTGGTTTTTACTTCAGAGCAGTAGTGCTAGGAACTGTGTATACAGTAGCCTGTCCTCAAAAAGCTACCAGTTAAACTGGGTGAAGAAAGCACTGTCCCAGACAGGAGGAAAAAGGCAGGACATCATTGCTGTACAGGACTGCTTCAGCCAGCCCTGGTGGCACAAAAACAAAACATGAAAATCACTTGGCCTCTGGTGCTGGTGTTTCTGCTCACAACAGTGACTATTGAGCCATGCCTCAGTCGCTTTCCATCCCAGCCAGGAGGAGAGATTTTTCTGGGAGAAGTGAGCAGAGCTAGGCAACTAGAATTAGCCAAATGGATTTCTGCTGAGGAAGCATCTCCCTCTTCCCTGGTTTGCATGTGTGGGGTGCAGAGCTGTGCACAGCTCTCTGCTGCCCTCTCCTTGGGAGAGGGGTGGCAGGACATGGAGGCAGCCAGCCAGCCTGCAAAGCACGCCGAAATGGTGTAGCTGTGCCGAGGGAGGCACATCCTTCTCAAAGGGAAGGTGAGGGGAAGGATGCCACTGTGCTGATCCTCTCAGTATGACAGAGGGCCTTTACCTGCACCTTTTTGACAGCTGTTTCTGTGTAGTGCTTTTTTTCATTATGAGAGAGGAATCTAACATTACTTCTCACGACTATTTCTTCTTTGGAAACAAAATACTTGCAGACGTTGCTGAAAAGCAAAGCCCTCTGGGACCCGCACTTGCCAGCTTCCAACTGGACAGTGGAGGATGTTGCCCGTTTCCTGTCAAACAGTCCAGAGGAATTTGAGACAGAAAATGCCTCTGTGTACACCTGGGTGGATGCCTTCAATGAGACAGACCGGGCTATCCAAACCATCTCCCGCTTCATGGAGGTGAGATCCTGTTAGTGTGGACAAGGTGCTGGGGGAGGGCAGCTGCTTGATCTCCACTCATGCAGTTGGGTGTTCTGGAAAGGGAAGATAGGTGTTCCTCCATCCATTTGCTGGATACAATCAGGCATTAATAGAGATGAGTAGCATGTGAGAAAATTATCTGTTCTTCAGATGCCAGTATAGATGCAGGAACCTAACCTTAGGCCTTGTTTTTGAAGTTCTTGCTTCCATCACTGTGTGTGGTTTCCTGCCCTTCTGTTACTGGGTGACTGAAAGCTGCCACTGTCTCCAGCAGTGTAGCAGCTCAAACTTCAGTCTGGGGTTTAGCTGGGGACTGTGGTGAAGCTAGCAGCTGCTTTAAACTGAGGTAGCGAAATGAGTTGTACTTTTTGCTTCAGCAGCTTGGGAGATGAGTGCAAACAGAAGCAGGCTGTGGCTTGTTAAGGGCCTGGTCCAAAGCCTTAGAGATCTCTCCACTGATGTCTAGAGGCTTTGAATCAGCCTTGATTTATTGGTAACAGATAGAATAAGACTATATGTGGAAATTGATACTTGGATGAGATCCTGTAGGTAATACTGCAGTGCTGTCTAACCTCCTGTACAGAAAATTGTTTTTGGGGGTATTTCTCAGTGATATATATTTGACTGGTAGGTGACTGTCAAGCAGGAAGCAATGACAATTCTTGCAACATGCTGGGCTACAACAAACCATTGCAAAAGAGTCTGATGCTGTTGTCATTTTCTTGGGTGTGACATTACCATTGGAGTGTTCTTTCCCTCCGCCCCACAACTAAACAAAGTATGTTATTATTTGGCAGTGTATCCCATAAATGTTTCCAATTCTGTCCCTGTCTAGTGTGTCAACTTGGACAAACTGGAGCCTGTGCCCACAGAAGTCCGGCTCATTAACAAGTCATTGGAGCTTCTGGATGAAAGGAGGTTCTGGGCTGGCATAGTCTTCACTGAAATAGCTCCTGACAGCACAGACCTTCCTCAACATGTGAAATACAAGATACGCATGGACATTGATAATGTGGAAAGGACCAACAAGATCAAGGATGGGTGAGCCCTGACATCCTTATGTTTTTTCTTACCAAGGATGGGGTGAGGAGGATTTTTAATGGAAAGGTCTTGTTCCCTTGGTGCAGGTACTGGGATCCTGGTCCCCGTGCTGACCCCTTCGAGGACATGCGCTATGTCTGGGGAGGCTTTGTCTATCTGCAGGATGTGGTAGAGCAAGCCATCATCAGGGTTCAGACAGGCACGGAGAAGAAGACAGGAGTTTATGTGCAGCAGATGCCCTACCCATGTTACGTGGATGACATGTATGTATGCAGGCTGCTTCAAAAGCTCCCAGGAGAAGGAGCTTGGGAGGCATGGGCTTTTGTCATTCCTCAGGCATGGTTTATGTGAGGAGTGAAGAGGCAACCTCCACAGTGTTCCTAATCCCTAGAATTAGGGCACTCACATGGAGGATTTATAATAGGTAATGACTTAGATTCCTACCCAGGAGAGGGACTGTGAGTACTGGAGTTGAACATACAAGTGCCTTCCTGAGGTGTGACCACATCCCCACACCTGATGCAAGCAAATATAGCACTGGGAAAAAAAAGCAGACAGATAGGCACAGTAGAGGGGAAAGGAGGCAACTGAGAGCAGTCCCCACGTGAGGCAGCTTTTCACCCTGCACTTCCACTGAGTGACAATTGCAGCTCCAGCTCCCACTCATAATTAGCAATGTGCTCTAAACCCATCTGCCTCACCTCACGGTGAGACACAGATCCTGTGTCAGGCTTTGCACATCAGCTGCTTTGTGCAGTGATGCCTTTAGCTGCCACCTTGCTCTGATAGCCCTTGAAGTGGTATCTGAAGTTGCAGTGATCTATCTCACTCAGTTCTCCTGGCCCCTTTCCTTCATTTTCTCAGATTTCTGCGCGTCATGAGCCGCTCCATGCCTCTCTTCATGACACTAGCTTGGATCTACTCAGTGGCTGTGATAATTAAGGGCATTGTGTATGAGAAGGAAGCCCGGCTGAAAGAAACAATGAGGATTATGGGACTTGACAATGGCATCCTTTGGTTAAGCTGGTTCATTAGCAGCCTTGTCCCTCTCCTGATGAGTGCAGGATTGCTGGTGCTGATCCTGAAGGTGAGTTGCCTGGTTTGACCTGTGGCAGCAGACTCTAGAGCCTTTAGAGCCTGCTAAGGAGTGGTCTGCACTGACACACTGGGGAGGAGTTTGCGGGTGTGTGTTCACTAGTCACTTTTTGGAAACTGGATTTTGGAACAAGACTGTGTGGCCGAAAACAGCATGAGGGAATGTTGTAGATTCAGGTCTCTTGAAAAGATGCTTCTTGTACTGCCTCACTTCTGGGAAGGCTGTTGTGCAAATTGCAGTCCTGTGTCCTCCGAGCAGCACTTCTCCAGAGCTGTCTCTAACAAAGGTACCTTGGAGAGCCTGTTCAAAACCTGA
The DNA here is from genome assembly GCF_001522545.3 of Parus major. NCBI lineage: Eukaryota > Metazoa > Chordata > Aves > Passeriformes > Paridae > Parus > Parus major. The sequence continues at coordinate 42,871,189 of NC_031799.1, forward strand.
TGCACTTGTTGTTCTCCTGCCAGATGGGGAATCTGCTGCCTTACAGCGATCCTAGCGTGGTGTTCATTTTCCTCACAATCTTCGGTGTTGTGACTATCCTCCAGTGCTTTCTCATCAGCACCGTGTTCTCCAGGGCCAACCTGGCAGCTGCCTGTGGGGGCATTGTCTACTTCACACTGTACCTGCCTTATGTACTGTGTGTTGCCTGGCAGGACCACATCAGCTTCTCACTCAAGATTTTTGCGGTGAGTCTTGATGAAACTCTCCTGGGTACTATTGCATGGGGGGAAGTGGCAAAGTGGGGTTAGTTTGCAGTGTAAGAGTCTATCAGGGTTGGGCTTCATAAAGAGGTTTACTCAACCTGGTAGAAGCTGCTGGGAGGGTTTTGTTGGCTTTGGTAGTAGAAGTAATGCAGCTGGACTAAGCTGCTTTGATCTCTGTATGCGGTGATACTGTACCACCAGACATGCAGGCTGAAGGAAATGCCTGCCTTTCCTCTGCACGCCACTTCTTACCTGTCTGGAGAAGGGTGACTGTTAGCAACCTGCTCCCTTGCAGAAAAAGCCAAAGAGTAAGGAGAAAAACAAGCAATTCTGGATGGAGGTCCAGTAGAGATTTTAGGCCTCTTGGAACATAGACCAAATCTGCCACTCCATATCTGCCAATACAATGACAGTTCTTGGAAATTTGACTTTTCATATGGACAATGTCCCTTAGCCTTGTGCTACAACTGAGATGCCTAGTTGGAGAGTAGATGCAAAAAACTCAGTGTTTGTTCATGCCTCCCATTTTCAGAGCCTGCTGTCTCCAGTAGCCTTTGGTTTCGGTTGCGAGTACTTTGCACTGTTTGAGGAGCAGGGAGTTGGTGTTCAGTGGGACAACTTCTTTGAGAGCCCATTGGAAGAAGATGGCTTTAGCATCACCACATCAGCCGTCATGATGCTGTTTGATACCTTCCTGTATGGAGTCATGACCTGGTACATTGAATCTGTCTTCCCAGGTGAGGTCTGCTTCTGAGGGATAATCATGTCTTAAGGCTTTTAAATAAATCCTTTTCATTTACTAAGCTGCAAATTTGGCCCATTTTTAAGCAGAGCCATATAAAGGTCATGGAGCAATACCAGCCACAGAGCAAGGTTGTTGCTTGCTGCTAGCAGTGAGTGTTGCCCAGCACCAGAGGCATGATCCCATTTTGGTCATGGCTGTTCTAACCCCAGAAGCTTTGCTATACTTCATTTGTTGCCTCCTCTAAAGTTCATAGACTGTGCTGCAAGAGAGAAGTTAAGAGTATCAGTACCACATGTGCTACTTAGCACCTTTCAGCACAGGATTTTTAACCCTAAAGTGAAGTTAGGGGTCTCTTACACAGAGTCTGTCAGTGTCTTCATATAGAAAGATTTCTTAGTCCTGCCTCGTCTGGAGACTTACTGGGGTTGGAGTACTTCCATTCTTGTCTTGAAAACTAATAAAAGAAAAGGGACCTATGCACTCAGGCTCATGTAATGCTTTTCTTTTTAGGCCAGTATGGGATTCCCAGACCCTGGTACTTTCCTTTCACAAAGTCCTATTGGTTTGGGGAGGAACCACAGGACAGGCAGCACCGCCATCCTGACCAAAAGGGATCTTCAGAAGGTAAGTGCTGGACACAGAGCCTTTCTGAAGTGGAGTGTTCAGGTCTGCCTTTTTTGGACTCTGTAATGAGTCCAAGGACAGCAGGAGCAGTACTGGCATGGATAGGTGAAATTTGTTACCCTTTTGGTATCACAATTTTGGTATGCTGATCAGGTGGGTGCATCCAGATAAACCTAAGGTACTTTGCCCACCTGAATACAGCTGGGTACTCTAGGCTCATGGAGTTGGGAAGGCCTTGTATTTTTGCTTACCCTGATAACACTGGAGATCTCCAGCTCCCAAATTAGCCCAGGAGAGAGAAAATAGCTAGACGACAACTTTTGTGGAAAATTCCGGTCTGTGAGAAAGAAATGTGGCCTGTTCTTCATCTAGCTCATTTCTTCACAGGCTTGGGAGAATGTGATGTCTATTAAAACTCCCATGCAAGTTTTGTTAAAACCTATCATGTCTCTCTGCTTTGTTGTGTTTTCTTCCAGTCTGCAAGGAAGAAGAGCCAGTGCATCTGAGTCTTGGTGTTTCCATCCAGAACCTGGTCAAGGTTTACCGTGATGGCAAGAAAGTTGCTGTAGATGGTCTCACACTTAACTTCTATGAAGGACAGATCACCTCCTTTCTGGGACATAATGGAGCAGGGAAAACCACTACCATGTAAGAAAAAAATAATGCTTTAAGACAGTAGGGAAGTGACTGAATATTGCAACTCCTATCCATACCTAGCAGAGGTAGCCATAGAACTGCAGTGTGCAAGCTGGTGCACTGCCAGAGTGCCTCTGCTGATTTAGTCTAGTTGTGCTGCTGCCTTACAGGTACATGGGACTGGAACCACAGGGGGTTCAGGTTGAGGCTGGGTCAAATGAATCTGTAGGCAGAATTTTGTAATTATGTCATTTGTGATTCTGACTTAACACTGAAAGAAAGCAAGTTGGTACTGAAAGAACTAGAAGCTTTTAGAGGGGAAAAAAAAAAATCTTCCAGCAGCAATATGAGTGTTCTTTGATCACCCCCGGAGCTTATTTGTGCTTTGGTTTATTTAAAATCCATTAGTGAGATGTTATTCAGGCTACTTTCTTGATATGGGATTTCCCCAGGGGTTCCATCCACTCTTAATTCAGCCACTCACTAGTGGCTGATCTGTTTCCTAGAGCCTGCTAATCTGTTCTATTTTTCTTTCAGGTCCATTTTGACTGGCTTGTTCCCCCCAACCTCAGGTACAGCCTTCATCCTGGGCAAAGATATCCGCTCTGAGCTTAGCACCATCAGGCAGAACCTGGGTGTATGTCCCCAACACAATGTGCTGTTTGACTTGTGAGTATTATCTGGGAGACGCAGGGCTGGTGCTATCCAACAGAAATTTGGGTTCCCTAGGATACAGCAGTGGGCTTTCAGCTTTGACAGGCCTTTTTCCGTGTGTGCATGGTGAGAGACAATAGGGTGGTGTGTGGGATTGGTACAGGAACACTCTGTTTATTAGCACATTCCTAAGTGCCTGGGAATGATCAGCAAGGGCTTATACTTTCATCTTTTGTGTCTGTTAATAATCTACTCCACTCAGCTAGGCCAAGTGTTTTCACAGTGCCTAGGGATTTGGGTTGTTTGTGGTACTGTCAAGCACCCTTAAAAAAGGATTATTTACATGGGTGCTGAATAGAGCCACACCCTGAAGTCAGGCCCAGGCTGAGTGTACCCAGTCTGTGGCTCCTTCCTGAAACCTCAGCCCTAAAAGATGTTTTTCTGAGCAAACAGAAATGCCTGCAGTAATGCTAATCAAAGGGACTAATCCCAGCATGGTGCACTGAGCTGTGCCCTGAGGCCGCATTTGTTCCCTAGGCTGACTGTGGAGGAACACATCTGGTTCTATGCTCGGCTCAAAGGGCTGCCGGAGAAGAAGGTGAAAGAGGAGATGGAGCAGATGGCAACAGATGTTGGTTTGCCTCACAAACTGAAAGCTAGGACAAGCAGGCTCTCTGGTAGGTTCAGATCTTTTACATTTCTCAGCCTCAGAAACACTCCACTGCCTTTTGCAGAGGCTGTGTTATGGACCTTGATGGGATCTTGCAATTATATATAGACTACTATACAATTAAGCATTTAAGGAAATCAAATATTTAGTAAGTACTTAATCTGTGTATCTTAAGAAACATCACAATCTTGCACAGTCTTAAGCTATCTAATGGCCATAACAAGTCACACAGTTTCTCTGAGTATTTTGTACTTGTTTCCATCATGACATAGTTCAGCTGCATTTGCTGTGTGTTGTCCAAAGCTTACTAATATATTTGGGGTTTATGAATTTAAGCGAGTGTGGCTTGGACCATAGTCTCCGAGTCTCTTGATATTTGTGAACCATATGTGCATTCCTTATGCTGACTTCAATTGGTGACCTGGAGTGTCCTTCTCCTTTGCTCAGGAGGGGCTGAATTCCTGTATCAGTCTGTACCAGATACCAGAGGGGCTGAGATGCCTTTGTCTTACTCAAGTGTCAGTACAGACTGCACATTTGACTTTGGGGAGGGAGAGCAGGTGACCATGGTTGACTTTAGTACTGAGGAATGCAATATAATTCCTTGCTTTTGCCTCTGGAACACTTCTGTGGAAAGGGAGTCTCATTATTTCTGTAGCTCAAGTTCTGGAGACCTGTGTTTCAGATCCTCAAATATGTTTAGGCTTCCAAGCTGATGATTTGCTACCCCTGGTGCTGAGACAGTATAATTCACTTAAGGAAAGGCATGCAAGGTGTGGCTCCCTGCACTAGGAGGAGAGTTAGACTCCACTGAGGAAAGACTACACAGATTAATTATGTACCATCCAGAAAGTAGTGGGACCCTAAAGGCCTGAAACAGCAGCAGTACTTGTTTTCCTCAGTCTGCTTTCTTTCAGAGAGCTTATTATCTACCTTGCTGCAAGTATTGCTGTTCCACTTATCTCTGCATCAGCCTGAACACCTCTTTCTTCTTGTGCCTGGCAGGTGGCATGCAGAGGAAGCTCTCAGTTGCCTTAGCATTTGTCGGTGGCTCCAAGGTTGTCATTCTGGATGAGCCTACAGCTGGGGTAGATCCTTATTCTCGCAGAGGAATATGGGAACTGCTTCTGAAGTATCGGCAGGGTATGTCATCTTTTTTTCTACTCTTAAAAATTGCATTGTGGAAGGCAAAAGAAAATCAATCTCTTTCATGACTTTTCTCAAAATAGCAATTTGTCTTTGCAAATTTATTGTTTCCTGCACCAAGGAATGAACAAAGACAATGCAGGACAAGGATGCTCAGATCTCTCAGTTGTATTCCTTCCTCTGCCTATTCATGTCAGCATTCATGAACCAACTTTTTTACTGAGTTATGAGGGAGGGCAGGTAAAGTCAGAAAATCACCCTTGGTGTTCAGCAATGTTCTGTTCTGCTCCATGCAACCAACCTTCCAGACATGAAATTAAACCTACCTTTGCTGAGCACAAGAGCCAGCAGATGGTGGGGGAGAGTAAACCCATGATAGCAATTCTGAATCTTCGCCATATTAGTCTTGTTCAAAGGAGCCAAACTTGTAGCATCAACTCCCCCATCCAGCTTCATGGCAAGATATATTGTGTCTCTGGCATGGCAACACAGTATTGTTTGTCTTACACCCCTATCTTCCTTGCTCTCTTCCAGGTCGCACTATCATTCTCTCCACGCACCACATGGATGAGGCAGACATTCTGGGGGACCGGATTGCCATCATTTCTCATGGCAAGCTCTGCTGTGTTGGCTCTTCTCTCTTCCTGAAGAACCAGCTGGGAACAGGTTATTATTTGACCCTGGTCAAAAAGGATGTGGATTCCTCTCTGAGCTCCTGCCGAAACAGCAGCAGCACAGTTTCCTATCTGAAAAAGGTACAGCTGGACTTTTCTGCTCGTGTTTATTCTTTCTTCATAAATTCTTAGGCTTTTTATCTTAGCAGCTAAGATTTTCCATGGTAGAATGTCTGAAAGGAAAATCCCTAGTTCTTTGAAAGAAATGTTACCTGTTCTGTGGGTACTGTGCCGGACCACGTCTAGTTAAAATGTTGCATGGGACATACATCTCCGTTATAGTGTCCTTCAGTGTCTGTGGTCCCAAGCTGATCAGAGAGATATGAAATAGGTGAAGTACACTGTTGTTACGCTCCTATACCCGTGATCCCAGCATCTGTTTGACTTGGAGTGTAGAATCTGGTGAGCCCCATTTTGAATAGACAACAGGAAATAATGTTTGTCTTCTCTTTTGTGACCAGGATGACAGTGTCTCCCAGAGCAGCTCTGATGCTGGCCTTGGCAGTGACCATGAAAGTGACACACTGACAATAGGTGAGGCTTGGAAAATAATTTAAGATTGAATCCCAGTTGACATTGCTCTGTAGCTCACCTTGGACAGCTGCCTTAACCTTGTTGGTCCAATATAGCTACAGTCTTGAGACAATTATTAAATTCACAGTGATGGTATTTTAAGTATTGAAATGCTCTTCTTGAGTGAGACATTTTAAATTCAACCTATCCTGAAAGTTAATAAGCAAATATTATGTAGTTGTTTGGCCTGTTAACAGTAGATAATGTTGGTGAGCTGTACATCAATGATTTGCAGATCTTCCAGTAGCATGTACAAGCTCTCCCAAGTTCTGGACATAAAAAGTATAGTCTGGCTTTGGTCTAGGCTTGTGTTAAATTAAAAAGAGATGGGACTTTTCATAGAAATGAGCTTCTTTCTAGAGATGTCCTATCTGTCTTCCTTTTCTTCTGGCAGGATTTTAAAGACTAAGCTTTTTTCACGTAATGATCAGTAACCAGAACAGAACTATCTTTTACATATGTTTTTTTTCTAGATGTCTCTGCAATTTCAAATCTCATTACAAAACATGTTCCTGAGGCAAGACTGGTGGAGGACATAGGTCATGAATTAACCTATGTCTTGCCATACAAAGCTGCTAAAGAGGGAGCTTTTGTGGAGCTGTTCCATGAAATTGATGACCGTCTTTCTGATCTTGGGATTTCCAGCTATGGCATCTCTGAAACTACTCTGGAGGAGGTTAGTGAGCTGCTGATTCCTGTTTGTCTTAAACTAGGTAAAATGAATCATGGTAGAATTAAAAATAAGATGAAGCCTTATTGCTTCCTGTAAAACTTGACAGAACAGGCAGCTTTGCGTTCCTCTCCAAAATGGATTGTCTTCTGCCTGTGTAAGTGTGTGCTCACAGAGGTGTGCATTAAAAACTGAAATGTGGTACAGACAAGCATGGACAGGTCCTGTGTACTCATTGCACTTTGCTGTGATACCATGTGTAGGTTGGCTCCAGATTTGGCTTCTAATGTCTGTGTTATTTTTAGGGATACTTTGTGTTGCATTTAGCTGAAAGCATACATTTCCGTACTGGACACATACATTGGATAAGCAATTTAGATATATGCCCTTGTCAGGAATTTTTTTTATTTCAGTGTTTGTTCCATGTGACTGTGTTCCAGCTGCCAAGTCACTCTTTTTTATCACAGAAGTATCATGCACATTATCTCTGTGGAATCTTCATTTGTTTATTTTAACGAATGACAAGAGAAACTGAAACAGTGGTGTTGTCACTTACTGAAGTTGCCATCTAGGTCCTTCACAGCTGTGAAGACCTTGGTTTTTATCTTTGAAAATTTGAAAATGGGTTTTTTCTGGTTTAGGATAGTCCATGGGTCAAGCTCCATGAAGGTGCCTATTCAAGCAAGAAAACCATTGTTGGACATGGGGAAATATGAGATTCACCAAGTTTAGTTACTAGGTCTATTTCTGAGATGTGGGAAAGAGCTCATGTTTGAGATGACCTGAGAACTGATACTAGAAAGGGGGAACAGCTGGTAGTAGTCTGGCTCCCAGAAACTGTAGAGAAGCCACAAAGTCCGTATCTACATGCAGAGGATAAACTCAGTGTCCTCAGGTCTCTCCCCAGTCTCACATGGCATCTTCTGAAGCAGTACCCACAATATCTCTCCTCTTTTGATTTTCACTGACACTTACCATTCCTTTCCAGATCTTCCTGAAAGTGGCTGATGATAGTGGTGTGGATGCAGAAACCTCAGGTGGGTATAGTTGTCTCCTACAGAAGTGACATATGCCAAGGTGTGACAGACCCTGATTGAGACTGAATTGAAGCTCTTTTGTCCTAGTATTTTTAATGACCTGCTATAGCTGAGTTTAGTGTATTTAACTCATGCTTTTATGTGCTGTAAAGGTCAGTTGACTCAGTTGGTAGCATGTTTATTTTGTAATACTGAAGAGTTTCTAGTGTTTGAGTATATTGCAAATTAGTTGCTGACACTGTTGTGTGCTCTGAAGAACTCCTGACACATGAGACCACAGTAGGGTCCAAATTACTTTCTCTGAGATTAGATCACTGCACTGAGTGCTCATAACAGCAAATTGCACTTAAAGTCACATGACTACATAACACTCAAGTAGCAAGTGAGAGTTTTCTTAAAATGAGAGCAGCTTGCTGTTCCCCTGTGGGGAAAAAAAAGAAGTGTCAAGTGCACTAGAAGAAGTTTCTGGGACATCACACAAAGTATGGTGCATAAAACATGATCCATTGCAGAATAACAGTCTTGGTTTTGATTTTAACTGCACTGAAGTCACTCCAGATCAACTCTTTGGTTTGCAAATGGAGGACATGTAAAATAAATGTTGTATTGCTTTGGTTTTTCTGGGGCTAGCAAGTTAACTGAAGCTAACCATAACTGCATTATTTTCAGATGGTACACTGCCAGCCAGAAGGAACAGACGTGTGTTTGGAGACAGACAGAGCTGCCTTCGTCCATTTACAGAAGATGATGCATTTGATCCTAATGACTCGGACATAGATCCAGGTATTGCTAGAATTCAAGCCTGTCTTCTTCCTGTGGATACCCTTTCATATGATAACTACTGCAGATCTGAGGGCTGCCAAAGGAGTGGTCATGTATTTGCCTTTAGGAATAGTGGACAGTGCGGGATGCACAGCCTGTTCAATTCTCCCATTCAAAGCTCAGAGATAAGGGAGAAAATACATTAATCTAAATTTCTTTTGATATTGCTCCCGACTGTGCTCTTTGGTTTTTTTTTTTGGTGAGTGAGAGTGGCTACTCCAGACACACCTTATGTCTTCAGCACAGAAAGCATCTCTGAACTTTTGAATGAGGGTCATTTCTTCTTGCTAGCAGAATCCAGAGAGACAGACCTTCTCAGTGGCATGGATGGGAAAGGCTCCTACCAGATGAAAGGCTGGAAGCTCACTCAGCAGCAGTTCATGGCTCTGCTGTGGAAGAGGATGCTCATTGCCAAGAGAAGCCGGAAGGGCTTTTTTGCCCAGGTGAGAGCCTCCAACATGGGCAGAATCTCTCAGCAGGGACAGCTCTGGACTGTGTATTATAGTCTGAGTTGATGGTGGGCTAAAATACCTCAAGGGAATGCAGATAACCAAAATTAGCCTTCACTGCACATGTGGGCAGAAAGAGGCCCCGTGCAAGTGAAAGGAGTTGCATGATAAACCATGCAATTGCAATATTCTTGCACAGCAGGATGTAATTTTGCCCTTGAGAACAGCATTTGCAAGCTCAATCATCTGCATCTGAAGTGAATTCCATGACTGAATGCTCAATGACAGATCTTGCATTGGTGTCTAGAACTGCTTTGGTGTAAACAGCAAAAGTATTCCTAAGAAACTTTGAAAAAATTTTGATCCAATAAGTGATTCATACATAACTTCTGATGCGTCTGGAAACATTTGCTCAAAAAAAGGACTTGTTTTTTCCTTGCAATTTCAGATTGTGCTGCCAGCTGTCTTTGTGTGTATTGCTCTCATGTTCAGCCTGATTGTTCCTCCTTTTGGGAAATATCCCAGCCTGGAATTACAACCCTGGATGTATGATGAGCAGTACACTTTTATTAGGTATGTTTTGTGTGGCCGATAAATTATCTTCTTTGCAAACTTGAGTTACTGAGTTCCTTAACAGGTTGCATTGGGTGTTGTGCTTATCTCAGAAAGACATTTTAAAAGAGAGTCATGGTGTTTTCTTCTTCAACCTTATATGCCAGCTCCAAGTGCAGGCAAAGCCATATCCATTTTTGAATGATGCTATGATTCTCCTAATACTGTGTACAAAGACTTGGAATGTGTGTGTGCTCTTAGGCCAAGCATTCATCAAGGGCAAATCCCCACCCATATCCTTTCACTGTGCTCTTGGCCTTGCTGTTGCTTCTTTTGCTATGTGCTTGTTACCACACTGACTGATAGTGTTTTTCTGCTGTTCCCATAGCAACGATGCTCCAGAAGATGCAGGCACTCACAAGCTCTTGGATGCCCTTCTTGATAAGCCGGGATTTGGGACACGCTGTATGCAGGGACATTCCATCCCGTAAGTAGAGCTCTGGTCTGGGAGCAGGCAGGAAGCACATCCCTGGTAGCTCTAGATTACTTCAGGAAATTATAGTAATTACATGGCCAGAGCAGGATTTAAGCCAAGAGAGTTGTAATTACATTCAGATTTTCTGCTCAGAACCTTTCTCAAAAGTTGCCAGCCCTCAGTCTGGTGATCAAGTGAGGTTTGAGTGCAAGTCCTTGCTTACAGAAATGGAAAGGAGAGAGCAAATGACTGAAATTACTGTTTGGTCCTGAACATGGTAAAGGACATATTTATGTTGCTGCATGTTGTTGACTGTAGTTATTCCCACTCCATAATCCCTTTTTTCCAGCTGTAGTAGATACCTGAGTTAGCACCCCACAAGCACCAGAAGGAGTGAAGAGCCAGGCAGCATTTGTGTTGTCTCCTAGCTCTGCCACCTGACTTGGTGCATGGCCTTGGGCAAGTCACTAAGATCTAGTCTGTGAATGTAGAAAAGGTATACACTTTAAGAGTCCAGGATGGTGTGTCCAGAAGAGTTGCCGCTCATGTTCACAGGATGATGGGGAGGGAGGGAAGGTGTCTTATTTATTGGCCAGCAGTGGAAAGTAAGCTGCATCCTTCGTAACAGACATGAAAGCTGAGCTAGTCCACCAATGGGCCATGGGGAAAAAGCTGCCCACTGCTGCCTTGGGGAAGAGCAGTGTTTTGATGCTCCAAAGGCAGAAGTATTATCCAAGAAGTCATCCAAGAAGATTGTCTGCTGTGATCTTAAAATCACAGGATATCACAAAGTTGGAAGAATCCCATGAGAATCATTGAGTCCAACTATCTGCTTCTCAGAGGACTACTTCAAACTAAACCATGTGACTAAGAGCATTCTCCAGCAGCTCACTGAACTCTGGACAGCATGCCTGCTGGGACTGGCTGAAACAAAGAATTTAATTATAATGCAAAGAGGGGAGTGTCTGGCACTACTCAGTGTTGACCAACATCAGTTTCTTTGGCAGTGGAATCTGTTAAAAGCTGCAGTCTGATCTGTTGCTCGGAGCTGTTTGTCTCAGTGAGGTGAAGCTCCTTTAAGAAACACACTGTCTCTTCTGGGAACTGTGGAGTTTGATCTTTAAATGTCTTGTAAGCAAAGGCCATCGTATTTGTCTTAAAAACTGCTTTTTTCTTGCCTCTTCCCAAACACAGAGACACTCCTTGCACTGTGGGGCAGAAGGAATGGGTCACTGCTTCAGTTCCAGAGTCAGTCCTGGACATCTTCCTGAAAGGCAACTGGAGCATGGAGAATCCTTCCCCATCTTGTGAGTGCAGCAGTGAGAAGATCAAGAAGATGCTGCCTGTGTGCCCCCCTGGTGCAGGGGGCCTGCCACCCCCACAGGTAGGAGGGATCTCAATGGTACTGCTGTGAGGAATGCTCATGAGGGGCAGAGTGGCTAGGTGTGATTCTTGCATGCAGCATTGCACAAGATTTGTTTCGCTCAGCACCTGTGTTTTCTGATAAGCATTTATCTGTGTTTTCACTGGTGACACCAGCGTGAGCAAGACACAGCTGACATCCTCCAGAATCTGACAGGCCGCAATATATCAGACTACCTGGTGAAGACCTACGCGCAAATCATTGGGAAAAGGTATGCTCCCCCTTCCCTCCCCAGCAAACACTGCTTGCTCTATGGGTGATGCACAGATCAGGAAAATAAGCCTGAGCAGCTGGAACTCTTCAGTGAGTTTAGTGACCCAAATCCCCTCGGGTCCTCAGACAGCCCTGATCCTCAGCTCAAGTGATGTTTCTGCTTTGTTAGTGATTCTGTGTGCTGACCCTCATAGGTGGATTATGGGGGAAGCCTAGGGATGATGAGGAATGGTGGGAGCTATATCAGATGTGAGAAGCTATTGCACTCTTTTCCCCAGCCTGTTGCTTTGTTAGGTCTGTCTCTTCTCTGGTTCCATGTATTACATATCTATTCTTTTTTCTCTCTGCAGCTTAAAGAATAAAATCTGGGTGAATGAGTTCAGGTGAGTTACTCCCTTTTCCTTAGCTTGTATGTGTCCACTAAAACTGGAGCGTAGTATTTAGCAGGACACATCCACCTGCTTTTCAGTTTGTCTTATAGGACTCTTAACTGCCAGATGTTGGAGGAAGATGTTTGAGGATAAACTAGGACAACCCCAGAGCACTAGGGTCTGCCTTATGCAGAGAGCAGTCTTGAAAAGATTTTCATGACCAGTGTGTTGGTACTGTTTTCTGGGAGGTGCTATTCTTCCAAGCAAGGGCAGCAGGGAGATGTCCTGCTTTGCCTGCAGCAGAGAATACCTGCCTTTATTAAATGGGCAGCATGCTGAGCAATTGTGAAATGAGTATTTAACCCCAGAAACGAAGTGCAGAAGACTTCATGGCTAAGCAATCGTGTAGGAAAATAAAAGTCATCCCTTCATGTAAGAGTAGCAACACTAGACTTGGGTGGACTGCAGGAAGAAGAGACACATGGAGAGGGATGAGGAGTGGCATTATCTGGAGGTCAGTGAATATTCATGACTTAGCATCACTTTCTATCTGAACTTTTAGATATGGTGGCTTTTCTTTGGGAGCTAGCAGTTCCCTCATGCTTCCTCCAAGCCATGAAGTCACTGATGCCATTAAGCAGGTGAAGAAAATTTTGGAGCTGGCACAGGTGAGCAATTGTTCCCCCATAAGCCCAGGATACACTAAGTCTTGTTACTTGGGAGATGACTTGGAAGCCATTAAATAAGGAACATGTGTGTGTTAGCTGTGTCCACTGAATTCTCCCCACTACCTCTGAGTTGGGATCTCCCAGGCTGTTGTCTGGAAGTAGCAGAAGGCTTGAAAACATGCTCAGCTAAAGCTTACCCAGCCCATGTTCCTGATGTGGATTCTGCCCAACACCAGTTACAAGCCAGTGGGGATTGCCTACATCTGAATGTTTTGTGGCAGGACAGTGTGGGCTGTCTTGGGAAATTAAGAAGGGGTTGCTGTCATCTTCAAAAACTCAGTTTAACCTTCCTGTGTTATGTCTGCCCTGGCTCACTGCCCCAGGAGAATCTGGGCCACTGTTTTCCTCTGAGACTGCCAGCCTGTGGGCTGCAATGTCTCTGAAGGTTGCATGCAACTTTGGTTAATACATTTTGCTGGGGAAAAAAAGACATGAGATTGACCCTTCTTACTGATGAGAGAAAGGAAAGGGTGAAGGGAAGCTGCAGTTACTCAGCCTTCTTACCACCCCCAGTTTGGAAAGCTGTCAGAGCTATGAAAAACATTGTGTAGTCTCTGCTAGACCCCAGGGCATGAATAAAGGTATTCTTAGAGGGGAAGTAACTGTTTCTTTGCTGTTTGCAGGGAAGTTCTGGGGATCGGTTTCTCAACAGCTTATCAAGTTTCATGAAAGGCCTGGATACAAAGAACAATGTGAAGGTAAATTAACCAATCCTCATTTCTGTGCCTGCTATTTGAAACTCTGGTGACTTGGAGTCACAGCAGTTTGTCTTGGAAAACTGTGTGGACCAGAGTTCTCTGTATTTGCTAGTGGAGTAAATGTAGCTTGTAGTTTTATGTGGACTTCTTCAAAATCTGGTTCTGTGGAGTCTAGGCCTAAATACCAGAAGAAGTTCAGGGCTTGATCAGTGATAGCTTCCAGCAGCCCCTTGTGCTTATTGATTAAACTGTGTGTTCTGCCCCTCAGCAAGCTAGCTGGAAGGATATGGAAAGAAATATGCCCTTAAGAGAGGAAGGGATGTTCTGCAGGGCTTAGGAAGCTTTTGGGTCGCTGATGTACCTGGTGCCTTTCTGATGATGTTGTGGTGTCTTGTAGGTGTGGTTTAACAACAAGGGCTGGCATGCCATTGCATCCTTCCTAAATGTGATCAACAATGCCATCCTTCGGGCCAACCTCCAACAGGGTGAAAACCCCAGTGCTTATGGAATCACTGCCTTCAATCACCCACTCAATCTCACCAAGCAGCAGCTCTCTGAAGTAGCTCTGTAAGTTGTGACATGAATATGGATGGGTTTGGGCTCATTGCTAATGACTGGAAACAGGCAACTGGAAGGTTTTGGACTCACTGGTAGATAGTCAATGGCCTCTGCCATTTAGGCTCTAAATATGCAGGCCTTATTTTTTGTGTTCTGGGCAGGTGGCAACCTGTGCTGCTGAGAACTTGCTGTTGAACAGCACTGCTGTATAAACTTTGTCTTTGAGTCCCTGGAGGCTGCAGTTTCTAAGAACCAGTCCTTTTCAGGAATCAGACTTTCTGCAACTCTAGGAAATTCCTCTCAGACACCATCACAAAGGTGTCTCACCATGAATATGGTCATTCTTTTGTCCCCACCATTTGACTAGGAAACCACTACTAGGTCCTGTTGAGTTTTGCCCACTGCCTCAAGCTGGGGGCACATAGTAATGCACACGGTTAATTTCACTGAGGCATTGCCTAGTCCACTCCCACTATGATCAGAGTCCGAACTCATAATCTGTGTGGATATATATCCTTCAGTCCATAAAACAGTGGCAGATGATGGGCAGATGCTTCTGAACTTTGAAACGGCACCAAAACAGGCAAACCCCAACAGCCCCAGGATATGGATTATGTGGGAAAAAAGTGGTGGTGATAAGGAAAACAGAAAGCAGTCTATTATGCTGAAGTTATTAATCAGTCTCCAGGTTGTGATGCTGTGCTTGAGATGCCAACAGACTGTGTATGTTCCCTTTGCCATATGGCTGGAGAAGAACTGTGCAGTTAAGAGAGTCTTGCATGGTAATCCTTTACTCAGGATTCTGGGTATAAGGACAGAATAACAACAGCAGCAGAAGAAATAGTTTCTGCCCTGGCCTGCATGAGCTGCCTCATTTCATCTCAAAGTACCAGCATACAAAGAATTTCCTTTTGTCCTTTTTTTATCCAGGATGACCACCTCTGTGGATGTCCTCGTGTCCATCTGTGTGATCTTTGCCATGTCCTTTGTTCCTGCCAGCTTTGTGGTTTTCCTTATTCAGGAGCGTGTCAGCAAGGCTAAACACTTGCAGTTCATCAGTGGTGTGAAGCCTGTGATCTATTGGCTGGCCAACTTTGTGTGGGATATGGTAAGGACTAAGGCTTGGCTAAATTATCCCCTGTTCTGTTTTTCCGGGGTGTCTTGAAGTGCACAGTGCAGTTTGGGCCAGTGGGCACCACATTATTTTAGTGAATAACAACTGTGACTATGACTTTTGTATTTACTCTCATGGGGCAGTGGTTCTCAGTGGGTCAAGGAATACAACAGAGGATGGAAGGACAACCATAAGCTCAATCATTAGCATTTATGATGTCACTAAAATACTTGCCCAAAAATGTTTGTTTGTGTAGCCCCTTGTTCTGCTCTGTCTAGAGCAGGTTTTCTCAACCTGTGGTGTTCTAAACCTCTGAGAGTCTAGTGACTACTTCTAGAGGGACCAAGAAATGTGTAGTGTATTATGGTTCACACATATGACACTTTAAAAAGTCTCCCATTGAAAACAGCTTTGGGAACACTGAAAACTTTTTGAAAACTATTGGATTAGAGCAGAAAAACATCTCTCCTTTTTTTGTGTCAAGAAATCTCTTTTTATGGAAAGAAATCTAAAGTCATGTTTTTCACCTTCCAGTGCAACTACATTGTTCCAGCCACACTAGTTGTCATCATCTTCATCTGCTTCCAACAGAAGTCCTATGTATCCTCCTCCAACTTGCCTGTGCTGGCTCTCCTTCTCTTTCTCTATGGGTAAGGGATTTCTCATCAGAGGGTGACTGGGAAGGCTCTTGGACTTGGGAGGTTTTTACCTGATGTTGCTGCCTTTTCTCTTGCCAGATGGTCCATCACCCCTCTCATGTATCCGGCCTCCTTTGTGTTCAAAATCCCTAGCACGGCGTATGTTGTGCTGACCAGTGTGAACCTCTTCATTGGCATCAATGGAAGTGTGGCCACCTTTGTCCTGGAGCTCTTCACCAACAATGTACGTTCTTCCTCCTAAGGAAAAAGGAGCCTAAGAGGTTCCTTACTGTCATGTGCTGCTACAGTCTAGTTCCATGTAGGTTACATGTTGCCTTTAGCAGCCAGATCTCCAGAAAAGCTAGGCCCTGGTGGGTACGCGTTAGCTTCAGCAGCAGTTTAAACATGGATTTTAGCCCATTTCTGGTGGAAATGGGCTAAAGCCTCCTTTAGAAAAGCTCACAGAGTAGCTAAGATGGTTAAGGAGCTCCTGAGATTGTCTATTCCAACCTTTTAGCAGGATCAGCTGCAGCAGTGTATTGGGTTTGCACAGCCTGTTTTTTTGCAGTGGGAGGCCAAGGTCAAACCACCACAAGCAGGTTGGTCAGGGCTATTAGATTCTAAGGTTTCCAGGGAGAGACTCCACAGTCTGCCTGGACAACCTTTTCCATTTTTCAATCACTCTTAGGGTAAAAAAAAAATTTAAAAAATAGAATTTTCTTATAGTCAGATGGAATTTCTTGTATGTTCTTAATGAAGGGCATTTTCCATGTATGAAGGCCATTTAATCACCCAGCCATTTAGTTGTGCTGAATTTTGGCTCCTACTGTAAATGCCTCTCTAGCTGTCTTGGGGAGCTTACACTTTTCACTTCAGATTTTTGACACCAGATGCCTTCTGGGGAAGGTACAAGTTCCTCTCATCCTTGTAGACAGCATAAGATGTCTTGGAAAGCACTGTTTGACCCACAGAGGTGCGGAGTGTTCCTTGTAGGAGGAGACTCAATAGACCCCATGGGAGTTACTTGTTGATTGTACCTCTTCCTGTGGGCGTAAGGACACAGTCCTTGATGATGGTTCCATATGTTACAAAGCCTATTCTAGCTCAGTAAAAATGAATGCATGCTCAAGAGATGAATACCTGGCAGAACAGGAACTCAGGGTGCTATCAGTTCAATCCATGGGCTAAGCCAGCTGGAAGACAACAAAGGGAAATGTATTAGAGCTTCCAGTGTGGGTTAGGGAGGAACTCCCTACAGCCACTGACATAACCTGTGCAAGTTCAACTTCCCTGTGTCCTCAGCCAGTAGCCTCCTTGCATATCATTGTTTGCAGACATTACCTTTTAGACTGAGAGTTTTTGGAAAAACCTTTTATTGCAGTTTGCTTGTGTTATGTGAGCAACACAACAACACTGACTGTCCAGAGGAGCCATGGCCCTGGCTCTTGGGAGAACATTTCTAATCCTTAGATTTTTGTGGGGTTGCAGTGTTGAGGAAGGGAAGGAGGGGTCAGTGACAACATGGATCACCCTTGGGAGGTGATGGCCGTGTTCTGGTCAGCTGGCTCACTGGCACTTGATTTTTTTTCTTAACAGAAGCTGAAGGACATCAATGACATCCTGAAGTCTGTCTTTCTCATCTTCCCCCACTTCTGCCTGGGCCGGGGACTCATTGACATGGTGAAAAACCAGGCTATGGCTGATGCTTTGGAGAGATTTGGTAAGTGAAACTGTGTATGACAGAGACAATGGCCTGAAAGGAACAGAGAAATCTATAGTCTGCTCCAGACAAGCTCCTCTAACTTTTCAGGAACTTAAAGTGCACAGTTTGCAGTACAGACCTGGTCAAACATGGGAAGTCATAATAGTCTTCCAGTCTAAGTTGTTAAGAGAAACTGGTAGATAGATCCAAAGAGTTTTGAGTTAAGAGCATTAAATAAAAATGGAAAAAGACAATTGTATGGAGATCATTAGGTCTAGTGTTAAGGAGTGGCTGAGGTTCTGGAAAGCTGGATTTATTATTTTTCTTTGGCATGCAGATGCCAGGCCTGAGTCATTGTATATCTGTGCTTTACTAACCTTTTGGAAAGGTGGGCTAGCTCTTTGGCAGACTGAATTTTCCAGGCCTGAGTCCCAGCTTTGCTACAGTAAAAAATGTGCATGCAGCCGCAGCTGGCCCCTTGTGTGGTCTAACCGTTCCCTCCTGCAACTGGCTCATCACCAGTTGTCCCAGTGCCCAACTTGGTGAGCTCTGCTGGAAGAAATGCTAGAGTGCTCCTCTTGCTCTGGAAATGTGATTGTACTTTTAATCTCATTTTGGCAGGAGAAAATCGTTTTGTGTCCCCTCTGTCATGGGACCTGGTGGGAAGAAACCTCTTTGCCATGGCAGTAGAAGGCGTTGTGTTTTTCCTCATTACAGTGCTCATCCAGTACAGGTTCTTCATCAAACCCAGGTAGGTTGTCCTTTCTACTGTGCTGCTACAGGCAGGTGAAGTTTTCATTGGTGTTGCCTGTGAAATTGGGAGAGTATTACCTATGAAGGCCCTCTCATTTTCTGATAAGGCTTTATCGTGTTGATTTCTTTAGGCCTGTCTATGCCAAGCTGCCTCCTGTGAATGATGAGGATGAGGATGTAACCAGAGAGAGGCAGAGGATAATTAGTGGAGGAGGACAGAGTGATATTTTGGAAATCAAGGAGCTAACCAAGGTGACAGAACTTCTGAATTTGTACTCATTGACACAAAACTATGCAGTTCACTGTGTCTTATCACAGGAATTTAGGGGGGTCAAAACTTGATCGAGTTGGAAGTACTGAATATGTACAGCTCTAATTGGAATTCTTTGACTTTGTCCTCATTGTTTTTTCTTATGGTTTCAGATTTACAGAATGAAGAGAAAGCCAGCAGTTGATAGGATCTGTGTTGGAATCCCCCCCGGAGAGGTAAGTTTATTTGTTAAATGCATTGTTAATTATTACTGCAGTATTTAGGAGCCAGCACAGGGTAGAGTAAGATCAAAACCACATGAATGTTCAAACTACACCAAAGAAAAGTAGAAGTTGAAGCAGTTTCTGTGTGTCTCTGCCTTTGAAGAAGATACTTAACTCTCAGTGTCTGGGACCAGATGCCAAACTCCAGTATTCAAGGTTTGTCACAGATAAACTGTGGTGACAGTGTATCAAGGTGACACCACAGTTTGTTCGTCTTCCCAGACTAAAGGTTTATACTTAAAATAAAAGCACAGAATGATTTTTTTTTTTTCCTGAAAATGGACTTGAGACCCTCTAGCTGTCCTGAGGGTCAAGTTTGCTTCTACACATCTTTTCAGTGCTGAAAATGGTGCAGATGGATCCTGTTCTCAAATACACTGTGCTCATTTATATCCCCAGTGCTTTGGACTCCTGGGAGTAAATGGTGCTGGCAAGTCATCCACTTTTAAGATGTTAACTGGTGATACAGATGTGACGGGAGGAGAAGCTTTCCTCAAAGGAAACAGGTGAAAGACAACGTATTTTCTCTGCTTTCTCCTCCAGTTTTAACAGCTTTTTTCCCCACATCAAAAGTCTCTTCCACTTTTCCTGGTTACAACTCCTGGCATCTGTTTCAGTCCTTGTTTGAGTCTGGTAAAGTATATCAGTCGCTTAGGAAGGTTGATTTAGTCTGGTATTCATTTCCGTGTAACAGCTCTTCCATGTTTAAATATAATTTTTTTAAGGACAGAAAAGGGAGAGAGATAAAAAGTAACTTGATAAAGATGGATTTCTAGGATCCTGTATTTTTGTTAGTTCAGTGATTCCAGAAACACTGTTTCACACTGTTTCAACATCTAGAATAGCAGCATATGCTCATGAAATCCTAACAAAGGCTTTTTTATTTTACAGTATCTTGTCCAACATCCAAGAAGTCCATCAGAACATGGGCTACTGCCCACAGTTCGATGCTGTTAATGAACTGCTAACAGGGCGAGAGCACTTGGAGTTCTTTGCACTCCTGAGAGGTGTTCCAGAGAAAGAAGTCTGCAAGGTAAATGAAACACTCTAGGACCCACCCCAGTGACCAACTTGCAAGTTCTTGCTTGCATGCACCCTCCCTGCAACTCATGTAATGTCATTATGTGAAGCTGTTGAAGATATGGTACAGTGAAATCTGCCCCCCTCTCCTTCAGGACAACCCAAGAGTTGCCCTGTTCTTTCAGTGCTGCCTGGAAAAATGTCCTAAATGGAAGGGCAGATAATTTGGGTCCTGCGTTGTCATAGTGGATGTTCTTCTCCACTGAATAACTTTCTTCCTATTAGAATTTAAGGGCTATGGAGCTGCAGGTCATGCAGAACTTCACTTACTGTCAAATGTTACTTCTTCAAAGTCCCCAGAAACAAACACTCTACAGCTTAGCAGAAGCCTTGTTCCGAGTTTTAAAAGCTTTCTGGTTGATCATGGGGCATCAATAAAGTGCTGCTATTTCAGCATTCAGACATGAGGTTACAAGAACTGTCTTTGGGCAGTTGATGACAGCTGCCAGTACCATGCTGCACCCTTCTCAGTTCTGTTTTCTGGAATTAACGGTTTTTGAGACAGTATGAGGCCTGAGTGCTCTACATAGATGATATCTAGGGTATGTCCAAGTAGCTTGAATCCTTCTGTGAGAGTAGACATGATGGGTGGAAACTGCAATCTCCTTCCAAGATTGCTGCCAAGTTCTTCCATGTGGTGTTCTCACCAGCTCCATATAAAAAGGGACCCAGTTCTGGGTGTGATTTGTGTAGTAGCTGGGTTACATATATCCTGATCCAGAGGTGCACAGGGTATTTCAAAACCCGTATTGATGCCACATTAGATCCTCAGGTGAATGGCCCTTCTGAAAGCTGCTTTTGAAGCCAAAGCTTTTAAGAAAAATCTCTTTGTGCAGATGCTTGATTGAAGGTGGTGGTGTGCTGTCTGTTGTAGGTTGGCGAGTGGGCAATTCGGAAACTGGGCCTCGTGAAATATGGAGAAAAATACGCTGGGAATTACAGTGGAGGGAACAGACGCAAGCTTTCCACAGCCATTGCCCTCATTGGAGGGCCACCTGTGGTGTTCCTGGTGAGTCTGCAACCTTTGCTCATCAATATTTTTCTCAAAAAACAGAAAGGTTGAAATGAAGACTCATTAAAAATCCGGTGCATAAATTACTTTCTCATTTTAGAAAATGAAATCAAACTTGCTTATTTTCAATGTTTCATAATCAGGAATGGACAAGTCGTTTCAAAGATGAGGTATTTGTCAGTAGAATGTAGCAGCATAATTTGTTTTTTGTATACATTTTGCAGGATGAGCCAACAACAGGGATGGATCCCAAAGCACGCCGCTTCTTGTGGAACTGTGCTCTGAGTGTAATCAAGGAGGGGAGATCAGTGGTGCTCACGTCTCACAGGTAAGTAGCAGTGCACTTGTGTCATACCTTGGCTTTTACATTTGCCAGGGCTGGATGCTAAGCTCAGCCTTTCTGCTCTGCCCTTCATTAGTAATGTGTGCATTACTAATGAAGTTATTTCTGCCTGCAGCATGGAAGAATGCGAAGCCCTGTGCACTCGAATGGCGATAATGGTCAATGGGCGGTTCAGGTGTCTGGGCAGTGTCCAGCACCTAAAGAACAGGTAGGTGTTTTATTTTCGTTTGTACCAAACAGTTTGCATTTTTAGGGAGGTAGAGCTAGGCTTGGTTCCTCATGCAGCATTTCTGTTGCTAATCTGACTATAGTAAATGCTGCTGGAGTTTTAGCCCACTTGTTTTTCAGAAGCACTTAACTCTTGTACTGACATTTTTGTTTGTAGGTTTGGAGATGGCTACACCATAGTGGTGAGAATCGCAGGAGCAAACCCAGACCTGAAGCCTGTTGAAGAGTTCTTTGGGCATGCTTTCCCTGGAAGTGTCCTAAAGGAAAAACATCGGAATATGCTGCAGTACCAACTTCCCTCTTCACCATCCTCCCTGGCCAAAATATTCAGTATTCTCTCCCAGAACAAAAAGAGACTCCACATAGAAGACTACTCCGTTTCTCAGACCACACTTGACCAAGTAAGTTTTTAGTAAGTTTTTAGTAGCCTGGATGCCAAATGCTTCTTTTGTAGAAGGAGTACATCCACCAATTTAATGCACCTATCTTATAAAGGCATTTAAACAAACTAGAGTACTGAATCCCAGGACTATTTCAGAGTGTCCAGTGCTTGAAATCACATGAATTAATGAAATACTATGGTGGTGTGTGACATGGCCTGTTTTTCTTGTAGGTTTTTGTAAATTTTGCTAAGGACCAAAGTGACGACGACCATTCTAAGGACCTGTCATTGCACAAAAACCAGACTGTGGTAGACATTGCAATCCTTAACTCCTTCCTGCAAGATGAGAAGGTAAAAGAAAGTTGTGTGTGAGCCAAATTCATCAAAGAAATGATGAGCAGAATGCAAACTTCCTTTTCCTGGGATTGTATATTCCCAAAGAAGCTAGAGGAAAAGCAACTGGACACTCTACTGATAACCATTCAATGCAATGCAATTCAATGCAATGAAAACAATTCCTTTACAGGGGCAGTGCCTCATGGAGTCGTCTTGTACTGTTCTCCAGTGAAAGACTTGAACTTAGCTCATTACAGTATAACTCTGAAGCTGTGGTAAAGCACCCACTAGATGCTGTGGGCTTTCAACCATACTGTATCTTGTTCTGTACAGTATGTTTTTATTAGGGTTGCTAAAATAATTCATTGAGGAAACATGGCCAGTGGTTATTTGCAGATATTTTAGACATGCATGTTTAATCTTTAGAACATTCGTGTCAGGAGTGGGAATGTGCTGGTGCTGTATCCATTGCTGGCAATGAATGCACCAAAACAGTCAGTGGCAAGAAGAGTCACCGCTAGTGTTGAAGCCCTAGGTTGTGAAAACTTACCTGACCAGCCGGCTTTCTCTAGGCTGGTGTAGGTCACTGGTGACAAAGCTGAAGCTACAAAGCAGTACTGTGCCGGTGGGATGGCAAGAGACAGGCCATCATTACCGCACATCTTCATCAGTAAGTGGCGATATGGAGAACTGTGAACCCTCCAAATGCATGATTATCCCACCAGCATCACAATCAACAGCGTACTTTGACTAGATGTTTGTGCAGTTAAGTACTTTCCTGCTCCTTTGAGGTACTGTTGCAGCTGCATGAACGTCTAGTAGGAAGAAGTGGGTGAGAAGCAGACATAGGGTTTGGACCACAGCAGCAAACTCAGTAGTTGTACAAGCTGCTAATGCCAAGAGCAAATTCTAAATCATGACTGTCACTCAGATTTGTAATATCTGCTCTTTAACCCCTGCTTTGCAGCAGAAAGGTACCCATCATCTGGAATTACTGCTTAGCACAAGCATGTTGCTGTTTCTGGCTTTGCCAGATAAAACTAGAAACGAGATGTAGATTTTTTTTTTTTTTTTAACAGTATTATTTATGACTTTAAATAGATAAGTAGCATAATTAGGGATTGAAAATGCTTTCAGTTGATCTTTGTAGCCACGGTATTTCTTTACATTATGCCTGTAATGCTATGCTGTCTTTCTATCCCTGTGGTGGATAGCTGCATTCCTGATCTGACCATGTTCCAGATTCTAGCAATCAGCTGCTATCTGCAAACAACTGCAAGTTGTTCACCTAAAATTTTCCTGTTTGAAAACTGGTATAACATTAGTGTGTAAGTTTCTGCTTCTGTTGTGCAGTGTAGTTTCAGTCATTAGGTGATCCCTAACTGGAGAATACACCCTTATTATACATGTGACAAACAACTGTTTCAGTAAAAATCCCCCTGAAAAATACGAGAGTTCAAGATAATAGTGCTACAGTTCATCAGTCAATTTTTCAAGTTTTACAAAACCAGATTAAATATTAGAGGGGAAATTATATAGTAAACAACCAACGCTTGTTCACATTGTACAACGGTCATGGGAGAGTATGCTTTTTGGGCTCCTCTGTGTTGCTTTTACATTCAAAAATTGGTTCAGTAATGTGGTCTGAACACAAGTGCAGTTCCTGAGCTGTTCCTGTATGCCATGCCTCTGCCTTAAACACCCACACAGGTTCTGCACTGGTTTTGATGCTACTCAATGAATCAGTCATGGACCATTTTCTTCTGTGAATGACCATAGCAGCCCACCAAATACTGAAAAGGCTGGCATGAGCCTGAAGAAGATTAATTACATGTTTCCAAGTGTACTTGGTAACACTGACCAACTCAACATTTTTAAAATGCAGTTTAAACAAGTTCCTTGTCCCTCTGTGTCCTGCCTTGAGTTAAGTAAGAGCTTAGTACAGGCTCTGCTGAAGTGCCTTTTTCACACTTTTATTTTATTTTTTTTTTATCTGTATAATTCATTGCTGAGGGGATTGAGAAAAGGAGTGTAATGGGGATTGGTTTACCTCACTTAAAACATGCTTTGTTATTACCTTTATGACTTTGTCACTCTATGGGGATGAGTTACAGGGTGACGAATACGCCAGACTTCCAAGTGCAGAACAGCAGAGCTACAACCACGACTACTCCAGAACTATGTGGCGGTATCATTGAAAGAAATAGCATGTACTGGAGTCTCACCACTGCTACAAGTCACTATTACAAATCCACATTACATTACTGAAGTGAAGGGCTAACTTTTTTGCACTGCACCAAACTAGTGCGTGCAGAGCTAGAACGAGTTCTAGGAGGATTTAGATTTGGTCCTGGAAGGGCTGTGGTTTGCTCTTGGTAACTGCTCATTTAAATGATTCATGTATCAGTAAACAACAGTTACATGGTAATACACTTTCCTTAGCCCACAAAAAAGATTCTTGATTTCTTTTGCCCCATGACTGTCATGCTTACAGGGTCTGCTATCTGTGACAAAATATTGCAGTAAATGTGGATATTGACCAGACTACTTCACAGCTCTGATCTGCGTTGTTTGTACGGAACATAATGCAACACTGGCATGAAGAATTGTCATGGAATACGTTCAGACAGCCACTAATTTTTATTCATTCAAGTATGTGTTTGGGAAAAATCACTCTGGAGTCATACATATTATATGAACCACTCTTGATAATGAAACTACACTGAGGTGTTAACTTATTTTAAACTTCAGTACTATTGACATGTGGCATCCCTCTTTGTAGTACATTTGTATTTCAGTAAGGTGTTGTTGTATTTCCCCCATGGTTAAACAACCACTTTTGTGCTTATCTTTCCCTCCTGAATTATAGTTGGTCCTTCGTTCCAAGCACTTTATGCTATCTGTAATGGGATCTATTTTTGCACTGGAATATCTGTTAACTTTGCAAAAATCTAGAGAGATTTCACAACTGAAATTTCTAAGTTAAATCCTTAAATGGACATTTTCATTAAAAACAAAACAAAAAAAAAGTATATATATTTGTATTTGCTAATATCTGTTATGTGAAGTATTAAAAGGCACTCTAATTGCCTTGTATTAAGTAAAAAAATAAAGCTGTTATAGCACCACTGGTCTTCACAAGTGTAATTTTTGCATTTTTTATTTCAAGGAGCACTGCTAGAAGCTTCTGTTTTGCTTGGTTTTATTTCGTTGTGAACTTTGATTCATGAGATTTCAGTAGCTCTAAAAACTAGTATGGAGTAGATACACTATTTTCAGGTAAATGAGGACATGCAAGATATAAAGTAAGTGCTACATTAAACTTCTAAAGTTATTAAATAAAAAGGTCTCTAGCAAGTGATTGGTTAACTGTCAAATCCAACTGCAAAGCATAACAAACTTCTCTGGATGTTTAAATCCCAACTCAAGTACCTGCCTCTGAATTTTTATTACAGAGCTGTGAGCTGCTGATTGTTCCTCCTTGCTAAAAACACCCTATACAGTTGATTTTGAACAGCAGTTTACAAATTAAAGCAGAGTAACAGTGGGATTGCTCAAGGATAAACTGATATTAAAATCTTATCTGCTACTGCCTTGTAGTATCACCATCAACCAAGTTCCAATATCTAACCAATTCCTGAAGTTGCACTCATCAGGAAAATTCTGCCTGAGTTAAGAAGCCAATTAAAATTTCACAGAGTCACAGAAC
Source organism: Parus major (assembly GCF_001522545.3). Classification (NCBI taxonomy): domain Eukaryota; kingdom Metazoa; phylum Chordata; class Aves; order Passeriformes; family Paridae; genus Parus; species Parus major. The sequence continues at coordinate 42,897,001 of NC_031799.1, forward strand.
ATGCTGAGTTGGAAGGGACCATAAAGGATCATCAGGTCCCATTCCTGGCCCTGCACAACATCATCCTCAAGAGTCACACCATGTGCCTGAGAGCATTGTCCAAACACTTCTTGAACTCTGTCAGGTTTGGTGCTGTGATCACAGAGCCTGTTCCAGTGCCCAACCACCCTCTGGGTGAAGAAGCTTTTCCTAATACCCAGCCTAAACCTCCTGCGACACAACTTCAGGCCATTCTCTGAGGTCCTGTCACTCACTGTGTGCCAGAGAGACAAGATCAGTGTCTGCCTCTCCTCTTCCCCTCAGGAGGAAGCTGTAACTGTAATGAGGTCTCCTCTTACTCTCCTCTAGGCTGAAGAAACCAAGGGACCTCAGATGCTCCTCATTTTGTTTCCCCTCAGGGTTCTGCACCATTTTGTTGACCCTTTCTAATGGCTTAGTATCTTTCTTATATTGTAATGATACATTAGGATTTTAGCTTTTATATTTTTCATATATTTGTAATCCTGCAATTCTTTAGTGCCTAACTCTAAACTCCATACAGATTGTTAGCTACTGTTTTCCCATTTTGGTCAGACAAAACAATTCCTCTCCAGGCATGGGAATAACAGACATCTGTTCAGGCCCCAAAAAATGTAAACAAAAATGAGTTGGGGGGGGAGCAAACATAGGGTAAATGACTTCATTACCTGGAGCTGTAATTAGAAGATAACCCCCAGTCTGCAAATGGACCAAATACAAGTATGAAAGCCTGTGACCTGTCATCTATTTTTAGGTGTAGCCCCTGGGTGAGGGCTCCAGCTGCCTGAAATGTACCTGAAGGCCCTTCAATAAATGTAACTGCTTTTTATTCCCAACTTTGTCTGGCCTCTGATTTTAGGTGCCAAAAGGCATCAGTGGCACCCCAAACTGTCCCCAGCACTGGAGGTGAGGCTGCCCCAGAGCAGAGCAGGACAATCCCCTCCCTTGTCCAGCTGTTATGCTGTGCCTGATGGACCCCAGGACAGCATTGGTCCTCCTGGCTGCCAGGGCACTGCTGGCTCACGGTCAACTTGACATTGGCCAGGACACCCCAGGGCCCAGTCCTGCTGCTTTCCAGCATCTTGTCCCCCACCTGTTGGTACACCCAGGGTTTTCCTTGCCCAGGCACAGTATCCAGCACTTTCCCTTGTTGAACTTCATGTGGCTGTTGATTGCCCAGCCCTCTTAATTTCCTTGGTGTTCTGTTTTGATCCCATGTCCAGCTGGCACCTCAAGATAAAGTACACCTCTAACATCCTGAATGTTCCTTATTCTCAATGCTGATGTTAAGGAATAGTTTTAATTAAAAAACAGAACAACCAACCAACCAAAAAACCTCAGTGAAACTTGAATTCTTGCCTGCAAATGAAAAAAAAAAAAAAAAAAAAAATCTTTAACTCTCTCTTCCCATTTTTCAGCCCATGTTTTTGTTAGTAAAAAAAAAAAAATCTTCCTTTGAAAGAACAGTTGTAAGGCCATATTCTAAACAATATACTGGCTCATCAGGTCTTTGTACCTTAAAAAGTTGATCTATAAAATGTAAGATAGAAGTCTCTGAATTTGTGTTTGTTCCACCCTGAGAATGCTAAACATAGCCTAGTGAGAGAGAGAGCACTGTATGAAGACAGGGATATAGCAGCTGAGACCCGTTACACTCCCTTAACTACAGCAGCCACATCCCATGCATCCACCTTGGGCACAAACATAATTTAGTGCTTTCTGTGAGATCTTAAGGCCCTATAAGAGGCAGTAATCATTATGCAAACTGCACAAAGATACTTCAGTACTCAATTGCTCATTGCAGATCCATGATAAACATGTAGAAAAGCCTCCCAAGTGTTCTGCAATTTCTAGTCAATACCTATAAATTACAGAAGAGGGTGCTCTGTACTACTGTACACAAAACAGAAGTTTGACTTCTCAGCCCATGAGCCCTCTGTCCTACTGCTATTCACTCCAGCTTACTGGTTCTAAAGCAATTTGTTGTTGACCAAAAGACAAAACTTAGAAAATTAATATTGTACTTGGAGAATGGGATTTATCATCTCACAGCTTAAAAAGAGTAGGAGCTTGAGCCATAAACACTAAAAATTAATGCTTTCTGCTCATTTATTTAGCTTTTAATAGTCTGACAAAAAGTATTTCAAAGAATGTCAGAACATGTAAATCAGATGAGTCTGATGACACAATTGAACAAGAAGGACTAATCAGCTTCAGCACCCTAAGCAAGTTTTAAAATACCTGAGGCAAAGCTTGTGTGGATAACTCACAGTTTTGAGGCAGTGTTTAATGAACAATAAAGGAAAAGGCTGAAATGAACCATGACATGTTATTAAGTAAAAAGGATTTTTCATCAAAGTATATTACAAAAATTATACCATCCCTGTCTGAAATGCTGGACAAGAGCACTTAACTTACTCAGTTTGGTAAGGGATCTAGCTATGCAAAAAATTATGAAGAACTTGGGAATTAAAACAGATGATTGGTGAAGCATGGTTTGTGTCATGATATGGCTTGAGTTCTTTGTCCTGGAGACATAGGAACATCACCATAAACTTCTGTTTAACAATTGGTATCAATTGTGCTGATTTACATTGCTAGTGGATCAGTATTTTGCATCCATTTTTTGTCAGCTGAAGAACAGCTCAGCTCATGAGGGTATGGGGATCCATGTCACTTGCTGACAGCACTTCCATCTTGTCTCTCCTGCCATCACTTATGTCCTTTAGAAGAAGGTTACTTCAGTGGTGAGCATTCCAGGGGAATCAGAAGCACATTTTGCTGGGACTCCAAGAATCTGACACTGTCGCGCACTAAAATTAAATGCACGTTTAATTAAGACAGTATTCCAATGAAAAGTAATACTTTTCTCAGCATGCATGCAGGCAACACAAGTGAGTTCTCTAGATTCATCATGTCTTACCAGCTGCTACAACTCTGGCATCTTCATGGGCACGGTGTCTTCCTGCTGCCCGGTGATCTGGGCTCTCATTCCACCATAACACGTGAACTGAGAAAGTACAAATAAAGTCAGCTGAGCACTTTTATGCTGCAATACAACACATACTCTAAGTCCTAGCCATCTGCCTTCATCTGTTACAGATGCAGTTATCAAAAGCAATTCTCCAGGCATCCCACCCAGTAGTGGGATGATCTTTTACTGAGCCATTGCATGGTTTGACTTTAGCATCAGATCTGAAAGTCTTTTAAGATTGTGGCAACTGGCTTACGTCTATAATCCAATACACAAAGTTGAGTTCAAGGACTGTTTACAGGACTTTGGTGATCCACACCAACATTTTCAGCGAGCTGGCCAATCCTGATCCAGGACGAGGGCTTGCCCCTCTGCCTCTGCCCTTTCCCATGCCAAAGTCTGTATCAGAAGTTGATGAGTACCTGTGTTAAGTAATCCATATTCTGTGTGGAAAACACCTATCAGGCTGGTATATCCTGTGTTGATGTGAGCATTGACTGCAGCTCGAAATGCTTCACCCCACAATGCTGGCCCACCAGGCTTCATCTGGAAAGTAACCCATTCATATACACCTAGAAGAAAAGGCAAACACTACCACAAGGAAGGAAATACAAATTAATACAGCAGATCTTGAACTGTGTCTCATGGCCACAGCGTACTTGCTGTGAGACCAGTATGACGTTTCCCTGTCATTTGGGGACAGCAGGAAACTGCCCCTTATTCCCAGCACACACAAGAACTCACAGCTTCCAGAGGCTCACAAGAGCACAGGCTCACTAAATGTAGTTAGTTCAAGTGTAAAGCTAAGTATGAGGACCCTGAAGAAGAGAAAGCTTCACACAAAGCCCAACTTTACAATTTTCTATGTTGCATGGAAATATCAAGACATTCAGCCTACTTTGCAGATACCACAAGTGTTCATACTTGTTTGAGGGATTTTGTAGCTGCTTGAACAATGCTGGGTGTCTTTTCTAAGACTGGTGATGTTTTCTGGCATTGTGGAGGTTTATGAGATTACAAACCCCTTTGACTCCTGGCAGTTGGTCACAGTAAGATCTGACAGCATAGCCAACACAGCAGGACTAGTTTAGCACCTCTGCTGTGCCAAGCGATCTCCCTTATTTGTAGCGAAAAGGCATAATTTGCAAAAAAAACTCCAGTCCTTCTAAAAGTTACTTGTCTTCTTTCTGTTCAGGTAGTTACTTCCTATCATTGTCGCTGGCACAGAAACAGAAAGCTAGACACTTGCTACTTGGCAGTGTCTGGTGTCACTCTCCAACAACTGGCTGGAGATAAACTACAACAGTGTTTGAAGTCGTCTCTCCAGATTTTAGAGAAAACAGGACTGCTTTCAAATTCAACAGTAGCAGCATAAAATTCAGAATCCTGGGGAAATAAAGAACAAAGATTACTGTATCTGGATATGTACTGAGGGCTGAAGCAAGGTCTGTTCCCTGTCACTTCATGCAAGAAAGCCTGCCAATGTTCATATACGGAGGAACACTCAATATTATTAATATCAACTTTGCTACAGAGAGAATTAAAATACATAGGGACATGACTTCTACACTTAACCTATGATTGTTACAAAAAACTGTTCCAAAAAGGGAAGAACTGCAGAACTACAGCTTGGTTACTCTCATCTCTGTGCCTGGCAAGATCAAGGAGAGATCCTCATGTTTGACTTTCATGTATCTTTAAAAACGTAGGAAATCTTTTAAACTTTTTGTGAAAGAAGCAGTAACATCAAAGCAAATTGATAAGAGGAAAATCTCTGTGAAAGAGAATGATTATCCAGGAAATGCCCTCTCAGTGATGGACAGACAAAGGAAATCTGAGATGGCTGCTCTGATCACTACTATGGCATTGCCATTTTGCATGTTCATTTAGCAAGTCACAATCCTGATCATTAACAACCTTAATGATCAGCACTCTGTCTGTTATTGATGCACCTTAGTGAAAAATCCTTCTGAAAATCTCTGTCTCTCATCTGTGTTATGTCACCTTTTCCACTTGGATGCATGTACATGCATTTGTTACATAAAGGGAGACAAAACTATGCAATACCTGGTTTGAACTTTAAGCCATTTTTTGTTAGTGCCGGTTACTTGAATCAGCAAAAGAAAAGATAAGCTCACCCCCTTCCTTTGGAGGTTTCCCAAGTTGACACCAGGGCACCAGGTAAGCAACCTCATTGTGCTGCTTCTCTATCAAGGGGAGAGCTGCAGAGATGAATTTTCCCTGCCAGTCTTTGTCATTTGCTAGTGCATGCCGGACTGCTGTTCTGTGGGCAAAATTATCTGTAAGAAAGGAAAAAAACACATGAAAAAATGCATATAATGTCATGTCAGACTTAATCAAAATGTGTAATTACAAGAAGGCAAACGACATCTAGTTTTGAAACTGGCAGTTTTCAGACATCATATTAGCTCAAAGCAGATGTGGTAAGTTTCCTTTAAATTCTGCAAAACTTCCTTTAAAATCTGCGTTAGCTCTCACATTAAAATGGATTCAAGCAAAATGAAAATTTCCAAGAAAGTTTACAAAGGAGTTAAAATAAGTTAAGCAATTTTACTGTTAAAATAGATTTGAACATGGCAATTGCAGGATCTACTGGATGTGGCAACAGTTACCAAGGATAAGATTTGGAGAAAGCACAGTGGATATGGAAATGAAGTGGAAAAAAATAAAAATCAGAAGTAATAGCCTATCAAGAAAAAAAATAATAAATGCGGCTTGGCTTATATAAAGTGACATTAAAACTGTAGAATTAATGTTTGTGTGTTCCGTTACACAAAAAGATGTTAAATGCCCAAAAGCTAAACTTTTTCTTTTTTTTTTTCTTGGAAAACAAATCCACTTAATTAAGAGCATGAATTTCAACTGCTTAGGCTACAGTGGCATCTTAAGCAATATATTTATGCAGACAGCTCCCAACATTACAAAAGAAAAATCCAGCATCTGAGAATGGGAAGAACCTTGAGACATATCAGTATCCTGGGAAAAAAAGAGGTAAACATAGCAATTACGGAAGCAGGGGTCTGATGAATCAAGGAGGAAGAATGTTGTGAAATTTGTTCATTTCTCAGATAATAGTGTGGTCTCAGGGTGGGGGGAGAAACCATCACAATTAGACATGTAAACTACTGTAAGGAAACAAAAGGTATAAGTTTTGCCTTAACTTTGCATTTTAAAGGTTTCTCATAGATTTTTTTTTAATTATTTTTTTTTTTATTTAGAGATAGTAACAATAGCCAAGACTGAAATGTTCTGAGAAGCAGGACAATTTTTAAATTCAAGTGAACTCAAAATATTGACAAATGAATGGCCCTCTCTTGAAGGAAAACAAAGACATGGCTGCCCAGGTCATGAGAAATGTTGAGGGACTCAATGTCCTTTTTTGCCTTGGTCTGCACTGGCAAATGCTCCAGCCAGACCACACAAGTCACAGAAGGCAAAGGCAGGGATTGTGAGAATGAAGAATGACCTGCTGTAGGAAAAAATCTGGTCTGAGACCATCTAAGGGACGTGACGGTGCACAAATCAATGGGACTCAATGAGATACATTCACAGGTCCTGAAGAAACTGTCAGAGAAGGTGGCTAAGCCACAATTTGTTGTATTTTTGAGAAGTTATGGCAGCCCATTTTTAAAAAGGAACATAAGGAAGAACTGCAGAACTACAGCTTGGTCAGTCTCACCTCTGTGCCTGGCAAGATCAAGGCGCAGATCCTTATGGAAAATATGCCAAGGCTCATAGAAGACCATGAGGTGATTTGTGACAGCCAACATGGCTTCACTAACAGCAAATAGTGCCTGACTAATTTGGTGGCCTTCTGTGATGGGGTTACAGCTTTGGTGGATGAGAGAAGATGGACTGACATCAGAGGAGGTGACAAAAATAATTCAAGTGCTCAAGCACCTCTCTTGTGAAGACAGGCTGAAAGAGTTTCGGCTATTCAGCCTGAAGAAGAGAGGACTCCAGGAGACCTTACAGCAACATTGCAGCACCTAAAGGAAGCCTGTAAGAGAGCTGGAGAGGCACCTTTTTACAAGGGCATGTAGTGATAGGACAAGAGGGAATGGCTTTAAACTGACAGAGGGTAGACTGAGAATCACAGGATGGTTTGGATTGGAAGGGACCTCTGAACATCACCTAATTTCAACTCCCTGGCCATGTGCAGGGACACCTGCCCCTGGACCAGGTTGCTCAGAGCTCTATCCAGCTTGGCTTTAAATACCTTCTGGGATGAAGCAAGATTTAGATTAGATATAATGAAGAAATCCTTCACTGTGAGAATGTTGAGGCACTGCAGCAGATTGCTCAGAGAAGGCTGTGGATGCGCAGTCCCTGGAAGAGTTAGAGGCCAGGCTGGATGAGGCACATAGCAGTGAAGTTGAGAGGAACCAAACAATTTTCTAAGTCTATGCTTCCACAATTCATCCCTCCAAAACAAAAGGGATTTCCCTTAACTGAAACAGGTGTTGTGACGGAGCTGGACTTCAACGAGTGCAGTGTGTCAACATGCAGCTGGACTGCAGCAGGCGTTCAAGGGGAATTATACCGGTGTGCCTTCCCACCCCTCTATAACCCAAGTATCACTTCCCTTGGCAAAAGCACAGCCAGCACACCTAGCTTTTAGCATAATAGTAGCTTTTTTTGGCTCACCTGCACCTTCCACGTCAAAACTAACTCCAACAACCTAAAAAGGTCATCATACTGCAAAAATCACATTGATAGCAAGGTTAATGCTGCAACAAAAACACTTTGCACACTTGAGAAGTCAGACCTGGTGGAGCGGCTTCCAACCTCAGTACAGGCCCACTGCAGAAGGAGTTTAAGCATGAAAACAGCATAATCATTTTTTTATGTGAGTCACTGGTAGTCTGAGCTAAAATACAGTAAAATTATACATGCATATAAACACACACAGACCGCATATGCGTGCATATTTCCTTTTTTCTACTAATTTTGAAAGTTTCAAGACGTTTGCGGAAATGACCCTAAGTTAAAAATATTTACCATGAATGAAACACTCAGCCACAGTTCCTCTGTTATACCTGTTTTGAACAGAGACTGCTGTTCAAGAACATTTGTAACTTTCTCATCCCAACACATTAAAGTTGTTCTGACAAGGTCTGAAGCGTTCTTGTCACTAAACCAGTACAGGAGCAATGTTATGGGGGCACCTCCCTACAGTAAGAACAACAAATAAAAGCCAGGAAAGCATTCCCCTCACCTTCTTGCCCGGGAAACAGGGGACACAGAGAGAGCAGAACAGCGCAAAGGGATGCTGACCATACCATACTTCCAAACGTGGAGCACCCTGTTCATCGCTCCCAGCTCCGAGTACCAGAATCCCACCAGCTCTGAGTGAGCTGTGCGAAAGTGAAAGTACTTCTTGACCAGTTCCAAAAACTCCTTCATCTTTGCTGGCTTAATATCATATGTGCGAATTTCGTAGAAAATGCCATTATTTTGTCTGGGCCCTGTAGCAAGGCGTACCTGAAACAAAATAGTAAAAAAAAATAGTAAAAGTAATTCTCAAGGCAGAAAGTTGTTTTCTGCCTAGTATTTTTTAATTAATGCAGAACTACAGAAGGATCTTTTACAGCAGGTTGGGAGAGGAGCACTGACGCCGTGACATCCACTACAAAAAAAATACCTTTTGACACTTTTCTTTGTAAGTAGTAACAATGTCCATTATTTGCCATTCCTTTTGGCAATGCAACAGACTGTGATGTGTCATTTATTTGATGCACTCAACTGTTTAATTATTAGCTCATAACAAAGCAGGATTTTCCTTTTCCTCTTCCTCAGGAAGTCAGCAGCAATATGCATTTGGCTAAACACATTATTCAAAAGCAAGGCTGCTGAGATGCCACCAAAGAGGAAGCAACACCAACATCTGCCTGTGCTGCGCTTACCCAACCAACTCATGCTACTGCATTGTGTTTTCTACTTAAAATCTTATACCAGTATTAGCAAATTACATATTATTGGCAAATGAAGGAAAAAGATACCAACACTTGGGAAAGAGTGATTCATTCTAACACATGATTGCTTAAGTCCACATCCTAGTTCTTTACTGGCTGCTTCCCAAGGGCTGATCAAGAACAGTTTTTTTGCTCATACTAGGTAAAACCCTCTGGGAGTCCCAGATTAAGTGTACTTTTGCAACTGCCTCAATAACCTGGAACATGCTACTCACCTCTCAAATAAAACATGAAAAATTAAGGCCAAAACACAGCTTTGGCCATAGCCCATGTTTGCACAGAGGCAGCTACAGGATGGATTTTGGACATGTCCTATTTCACAAGAATCTGCAGGCATGAACACCATTAATAACCAGAACATAATTGTTTATGTTTAGAATTTACTTTATCATCCTATCCACTGTGAATCTAGATGTTCCATGTCCACCACTAAACCATATTCTCAAGTGACATATCTACCTGTCTCTTGAATACTTCCAGGGGTAGTGACTCCACCACTCCCCTGGGCAACCTGTTTCAGTGCTTTACAACCCTTTCAGTGAAAAAAAAGAATTCTAATATCCACTCTAAACCTCTCCTGGTTTAGAGAACTTGAGGCCAGTTCCTCTAATTCCATCACTTGTTGCCTGGAAGGAGAGCCTGACCCCGGGCTGGCTGCAGTTACAGGTGGTCGGATACGGAAGGTGCAAACCAAAGGCTTTGTTCCTCAGTGGCCCTTGCAGCATGACACATCTAGTGCTGGCTGCTACGAATCACCGCTCCTTGGGGCTGTTATAAACCCCTGCAGGATCCTGGCACAGTGGGAAGCCTGCATGCAGTACCGAGCCATTCCATATTGCATTTATGTGGGAAATGAGAAGCCCTGAAGCTTTCTGCTTAGGCAGACACTGGGACACTGCAGGACTGCTTCTGTTCCAGACACGGGCAACGGAGCTGGTGAAGGGTCTGGAACACAAGTCTTGTGAGGAGGAGCTGAGGGAATTGGGGCTGTTTAAGCCTGGAGAAAAAGAGGCTCAGGGCTGACCCTATCCCTCTCTAGTTGCCTGAAAGCAGGGTATAGCCAGGTGGGGGTCGGACACTTCTCGCAGGCCGAGGACAGCGACAGGATAAGGGGTCATAGTCTCAAGCTGCAGCGGGAAAGGTTCCGACTGGACATCAGAAAGAATTATAAACAGAAGCAGAGATGGGACATTGGAATGGGCTGCTCGGGGACGTGGTGGAATCGCCGTCCCTCGAGGCGTTTAAGGAAAGGCTGGACGTGACACTTGGTGCCACGGTCTGGTTCCCAGGCTGGTGGTGTTCGAGCACGGGCTGGACTCGCTGATCTCAGCAGTCTTTTCCAACCGGATCGATCCCGTGACCGGGGGATGGATCCCAAAGGGCCCCACACGGCTCTGGGCAGGGCCCGGCGCCAGCCTCGCCACAGACGGTGTCGCGACAGCGCCAGGCCCCGCCTGAGGGAACGAACGGCCCCCGCCCGCCCCGCGTCCCCGCCGCTACCTGCGGGCCCGAGCGCGGCAGGGCCAGGCGGGCGGCGGCGGCGAGCGGGCGGCGGAGCAGCGCCGGCGGCAGCATGGCGGGCACGGCCTGGCCACAGACAGCGCCCGGCCACAGACACCGCCCAGCGCCATGGGGGCGGTGCGGGGACCGGCGGGCCCTCCCTGCTGCGGGCGGGCCGCCGCTGGGACCGCCTCTGCAGCCCGGCCCGCCGCCTGCGCACAGAGCCGCCGGTGGACGCACCGGGGGCGGGCGGAGCAGGAGGAAGGAGGCGTAGCTGTTGTGGTTTTCAGCTCCAATAGAGATGAAGCAGACCGCGGCTTTCCCCGCCTCTCCCTTTCTTATCCCCTCACATCGGTGGAATGCGGAGGAGAATCGAATTAAAACTTGTATGCTGACATGAGAACTTAATAATTGAAGCAACAACTACAATAACAGCCGCAACAATGTCGTTGCTCACCACTCACTGTCTGAGCCAGGCCTTCTTTTCCTGAAACCAGACCATCCGCCCTTCCAGGTAACTCCCCCCTTTTCATAGAGTGAGCATGACGTTTTGTGGTGCGGAGCATCCCTTTGGTCAGTTCGGTCACCTGTCCCGTCCGTGCTCCCTCCCACTTTCATCTGCGTACTGCCTCCTGGCAGAACATGAGACAAGGGGGAAAAAAAAAAGTCCTTGACTTAGGATAAACATGACTTGGCATAATACCAAACCATCAGTGTGTTATCAGCCGCATTCTTACTCCAAATCCAAAACAGCCCTGTAATAGCTACTGAGAAGTAATTAACTCTATCTTAGCTGTAACTAGGGGCAACAAATTACCAGGCGTCCGTGCCTGACATGTATCTGTGCCTCCGTCCGTGCACTTGAATACAATAGAAACTATCCTAACTGCTTTAGGACACCTGGGATCTTCTTCCTCTCAGGCTGCCCTGGGGCAAAGCACTCAGTAAGATCACCCACACCCCGGGATCAGACTTCAAACTGATCAAACCGATCACACTGATCCTCCTTTGCAGAACCAAACTTCAAATTATGCAGATACAAATCCTTCATCAGCAGTTCTCTCCATAAGAAAGTCACATGGCACTCCTCTGTGGTGTTCTTTTAGGTGAAACCAGAGGTGCCAGCAGTGCACAGCACCGGGAACTCTCACCCCTTTTAGAGCTCTGGGTCCAACTGCATACTTCTAATCACACAGTTACCAAGGGATGAGATTTTGTGTGGCTGACACTATATCTTCACAGCATCAAATATTGAATAAGATGAATATAAAGACAAAATTTCTTCTGGAATCAGAGTTTTACTTGGGAGACAAATCAGCTCCTAGCAAAGGATGCTTTATGGAAGACTACATAAATTTACAAGGCATCTTTTATGATTCCTCTTAATAGGGGCAGGGAGGGACGTTTGTTCCTCTACACCAAATAATTGATTTTGAGTGTCTCTGCAAGGAGTTAAATGTGATAAGAGCAATTATGAATTTATGCCTATGGAGCTTTCATGCTTTTTCTCACAATAAACAAGTTTTTATTTTCTTAAAGAAAATTCAGGAGGAAAGATTGTCTAAATTAAAAGATGATAGAAAAAGTTGTTTTAACATACTAAAAGAGGAAAGAATTAAGCACCTACATTGTGTGTTATATGTTATTTTGCAAGTGGTTACATTTGTTATAGATTTTTTGCAGTATGGCATTAAATAAGTCTCAGAGTTTCTACAGCAAAATCACATAATCACAGCATGACATGAAGTGTGACTATTGACGCAGTTGCTGCCAGTTTAAAATTGGTTTAACATGGAAGTTTTTTTTTTTCACTTATGAACAAATTGTGTTTCAGCTGAAGGCAAAGAATAGGATGGCAAATTCCAAAATATTTAAACTTCTCCATTGTTTATCTCATTGTATGGTTGAAATAACATTCTTCATAACCATGTTGTAGTGGAATATTTCTTCACATTTCTAAAAGATTTTATATTTTATTGTTTGAACATTTTCTGGGTTTGCTTTCTCATCAGTAAAGTTCACAAAAGCCAGGATTTGAAGTGAATAGTGATAAAATGCAGGTTTAGTTCTTGCTAACCTGAATAGCCAACAAGAAGCTTTGATTTTTTTTTTTTGATTTTTTTTTTTTTTGTATATTCAGGGAATACAAAAGTGATCATGATTTTCATAATTGAGCATTAACAGTTCAAAACAGTGCGGAGTCAAAATGTACAGAACTGCCCTGGAATTCAATGAAGGCCTGCAATTATTCCCTGAAACAAGTCAGTGAATGTTTTTACACAGCAAGTAAATTTGAGAAAATTGCAGTCAAGAAAGTGACTTAGATAAAATTTGTTGAGAAGATTGCTCTTTCACCTCTACGGTTTTGCCTGGAATTTGGATTTGCTATACTTCTTGGTATTTTCTCATTCATATTCTTCTAGAAGTCCATGGGTTTGTGTTTCTGTGTAGATGTGGCAGAGACAGAGGGGAAGAGAGAGGATTGTAGCTCCAGCTCCTGTCAGCCACTCGAAAGGCTGTCTACCAATATACAGAATGGTGAACAGGAGCTGTGCTTAACAGACAGGTTGCAGATGGTACTGAACATCTGGGAATGACACTGTTGATCTTGTGGAAGAACTCATACTGAATAGTATCCTGTTTTTGATGGGACGTTTTTAGTTTGGTACTGAATTCACGAAGCATGTGCTATGTGCAATTTATGTAGCTGTGACTGACAGAGCTGCCCATGTACCAGAGGTTTATTATAAAGTTTTCCTTCTATTGGAAGCCAAAGCACCATGGAGACAAAATGTGAGGAGGTGATTTGTGCACATTGTAATCCCTGCATGCAACATTTTCATCCATTCTCATTTTCTCAAGGAACAGGAAACACTTTTAATCTTACCTTTACACATCCTGTGAATGTGGGCAAGGTTTGGGTAGAGGTTATACTCCATGTGAGATGCTGGTAATGGAAAAAAGGTACCAAAAGTTTCAATACTTTCAAAAGCAGCTGAAATTTACTTTGTGACGTTTCTTAAACACAAAATCAGAGTTTTGGAAAAGGAGAAAGCACAATACCTTTTCCTTAGCTAGAGGTATGTTCCCATTTGCTTCCAGCAAATCGTAGCTTCCAGACTGCTATTGCACAAGTGATAAAACAAGGACATTTCCTTCTATTTCTCCATAAATCTTTTAGCTTGAATTCCTTTCTCAGAAAGGCAGTTTTCAAAAGTACAGGAGGGTATAACGCACTGTGCATTTTCTTTCAGTAGCAGGAGGGTTTCCATTACATAGTCCTGTGCTATTTATAGGCTTGAGAAAGGTGTAAACTTGTTTAGTTTGTTAGACACGGGCTTTATGCTGTTAGGTTTTCACAAATCTCTCATACTGAGCGCTTCCCTTCCTCTCTCTCAATTTGCTACTGTGTGAGCAACCAACAAGTGGTTTCCTGCTATGCACACAAGGCAACATTCCTGAATGTAATGCAGCCTCTTGGTATGTTCCCAGTAGGCCAGAACATGTAAATATCCTCTGTTTTCCATTCTCTGAGCCATTCCATATGAAAATCTGAATAACAACTTAGCAAACTTGGTATTTTCTTCCCTGTTTTTCCTAGCCAATATGCATTCCTCATCTCATTAAAACAATCTGTATTGTGTATAAATATTTATTGTGTAGAACTGATTAGAATGCTTGAAAGAACCAATGCCATCTTTGTGTTTAAAAGGGGTAAGAGTCGCGTTAGTATTCTTTGTACCGACGGCCTGGGGATATGGTTGAACCAGAGTCATATGCAGGTGCTCTGTCAGCCAGTGAAACAGCGCAGAGAAAATTGGTTCCATGTTTTTGCTTTGCTGGAGAAGGCAGCAGGACAACAATGTAGCACTTTGTCTCTCTGAGAAGCAGGTCTGTATTGTTCCCTCTGGGTTTATCCACTTCACACCCAAATACATGCTGAGGTTTGACACATTCCCTGACCCCACCAGCACAGAGACCACCAGCTCTCTTGGCGTGCCTGAGACGCTGTCTTCCAGAGCTGCACAGTTGGAAGAAAAAGGGCAGAGCAGGTGCTTGTAGCTATGTGGAAGGGAACTAGGGAACTGCTTCATACTGCTTGTTTTTTTGGACACTTAGTTCTGATGTTTGTCATCAACTTCATGTTGACACTTCATGTCAATGCTTATATCAAATATTGGAGGAGATAAATTCTACTGTATCAAAATGCTCTCTGCTCATCTTACAAGCAGCTGTAGCACAAACCTGGTAGCAGGCCACTATGTCCACTTGAATTAAGCTCAAAATAAAACATTCATATATGTTCCCTGTTCTTTTTTTTTAGAAGGCCTCTTTCTTACATACTTCATTAATGGATTTTTCTTTTTATTTCCTGGGAAATCTGCAAAAGTTTAATGATTTCAGAAGAAGGACATGTTAAAGGCAACACACGTACTGAAATTCTTCATTTGTTTTTCTACAAATGTTTTTATTCAAATCCTCTGAATTATAGATATTAAAAAAGCTCTTCCCTGTCAACAGGCAAAAAATACTACAATTTTTAAAAACGGTATTAATTGTTTATGGTTATTACTTGACTACTCTAATTACAGTTGTTCCTTTCAGAATATCTACTTGGGCTTTGCAAATGATATTTTTAAAAACTGAGAGTGAAATATTCCTTTTAGTAAACCCATTTTTAGTTAATTGGGAAAAAAATGAATGTTCTGCTTGCATATCTTCACAGATGGGGTGACATAAGGTAGTTTCTCACACTGTGGATATTTAAAGCACAGTGCAGCTGAGAACTGAGCGGCCTTTGCTACAAAGAGCAGTGAAAGGATTCAACATGAGACAGAGGCTTACACAAGGAAGACTTAACTGGGTTGACTTTTTACTTCACAGGTACTAAGTAGCTCAATTAACATTTTCCCTAATAAAATTAAGACCTTAAATGATGCTGATAAATCACCCAGATCCTCTCTCCTTATTTAGAAGTCTCTACAGGCTTCTCTTAATTTGCTTCTCCTTTATGTGTATGACAAGCTTTCTTCGGGAAGCAGAGTGAGAGTTCCTCTAGGGTTTAGCCAAAGTTGCACTTATATTCTTCTTGTCTCAAATGCAGCACCAACATACACACTGAGACAAGGTATTTCTGTTTCTTTATTCTAGTTTGTGCAAAGTATGAGCTAGGTGGTGAGCCACAAAAAGCTGTCTCTCCAATCATCAAAATTTTACACCAGCTGTACAGTTTAGCAAACAAATAAATAGAAGTTAATTGACTACAGTTATCTTACTAATTACTATTAGACCTTCTACTGGTTAAATTATTCCCTCTCTTGTCATAATAATTAGTTCACATGCACAGATTTCTTTTCTCTTGAGTCAGTAGGTTTCTTTAGTTGGTGGGCTGTGAGTTGGTAGTCCCCCTCTCCCTCTGCCAGAATTACTTTTTACTCAGCTGGAGCTGGTCTCAGCACTGTTGCTGTGTTTGCTCTATTAGTTTCTTCCTTATCTTAGGAGTTTTGCCAAAAGTCCTTGTGGCACATAAATTTTGCTTTGTTTTTGCCCACTATCAGCAGTACATCCTTCTCCCCAAGCTTTGTTAACCTCCCACTAGCTCTGAAATTACTGAAGCATGTTAAGCTTTAAACCTTAACAAGGCAGTTCTGCCAACAAAGAATTTGTCTTTCTACACCTGGACATCATTCTGAACCCATGTTTTCTTGAAGAGAAATGAATGTAAGATGGGAGCTAAATATTTTTTTATGTCAGGCTCTAACATCTCTTGTATGAAAGCTGGTAAAGCCAGGTTGCATGCATCATTATTTCAGGGCCACCCCACCATTCCGTGGTCCTATGTTTTCTGTCTTCTATGCAGAGACCTGGCCATATTTAACTTGGAGAAATCCTGAGTTGTTTCAGCTGAGGAACAATATTGTGTCTCCTAAACTCCATCACAGAGGAATCAAGCAAAAATACCCCTTGCCTCAGATTTTTATAAAGGAAGAGAGAGGCCAATGTAAGGCAGCTGACTGGAGAAGGCACCTTCTTACCTTGCAGTGTCATGCCAGGCCCAGCCCATAGGTGGGGAAAAGACACAGACCTTTGCAGGAGTAACAAGTATGTGTGGGGAGGGTGTGACTGACCCTTGTACTGCCCCAAGCCTAAGGACAGCGCTGCTCATTTACTGTGGGACTCATCAAGCTGGGTGGAGATCCACGAATGCTGCCACATAGTAAGCATCTCATTTCTAGGTATTTTGTTCTTTATCTTTTTATCTGTGACCCACTGTAATACCAGTAATACTACTTATGACACTGACCCATGCAGCCTGCAGTGCAAGTCCCAGTGCCTGTGTTCATGAAAGGAACTCCCTGATGGCTGCACTTAGACTTCTTAGAGTTGCTCTTTTGTTGTGAGCTAGCTCCTCTGTCCTAATTCAGCTCCTGAGTTTGGGCTAAAGTCCTAGAAGATTTTTTAAAAATTAAAATTCAAAAATAGTGAGATTTCTAAGCAAGGCTTATTAACTCCAGAAGCTCACCTCTCCTAATTATTGATGCATTGCTTAGATAAACATCTCTTTCTTGTATAAAAGCAGCCTTGTCCCACTTGCCTGGAAAAGTTATTCCTTCTTCCACTCTCTGTAAATAACCTCTTTCAAGGCTTCCTTTGCCTGAAGTTGCATTGAAACGAGCACTGATAATAGGAGTCTGTTTGTGCCTTGGTTGCTCTTCCCTCAAGCCTTAAAAAACTTGTTTTTTTCGGTATTGCAAGATGAGAGGCTCCCTACTATACAATGTCTCTTGCCGAAATTCAGGAGGTTCTACTGATCTTTAGGGTAATGAGCTGCAGGTTGGTGGTAATCACACAGGACAGATTTGCAGCAGTACTTGTCAGCCACCTCAGCATCTATCCTGCACGGTGCTAGCCCTGTCTCTGTCCTTCTCATCTGGATGCTTGTGCAATGGGCACAGCTGAAGGCTGAACTACTTCATCTACTTGTGAGTGAGCTGTGGTTAACACAGGTTAAACATGCAGAGCTGGGGTATAGCTCAGTTAAATAATCCAGTGGGCTAAGAGGATGGAGACTGGGAGCAGAACAGACAAGTTCTGCCACCATGCTCCTCAAAGCAGTCCCTAGAGTGGTACTAAGCAGAGGAGCTGTAAGATTAAACCTTAGCACTCCTGCTATCACACAGGAGTGGCTGTAGTGCAATGAGTGGATGTGCAATGTGAAGAATGTTTGCAAGTGGGCTTGACTCGCCTGGGGATTGTTTACATCACTTTTATACCCCCTTTTACAAAAAAATAGAGGCTTCTTTTTGCTTGCTTATATCTATTCATGTGGGACATATTCTTTTAATAAAGAGTTAAACAAAGCTGGTGTCTTTAAATCTGCCCACACTATTTCAGAAAATGCTCTGAAATGGTGTTCTCTGTAAATGCTTCTGAAGAGAGATGTCTCTTAGAATTTAATGTATTAAACCCAGAACAAATCAAATCCTTCTTGTTTTAGGTTAGGAAATGTATATGAAGCTTTGATACAGAGTGTATCAACTAAGAGAAGGTGATTTTATAGAAAATTCCAGTCTGGAGAAAAAATCTCATCAGTAAGTGTTTTTAGTGATTCCATGTAGATCTCTCCTACAGTGAAACAAGAATAAAAACAACAGACTAAACTGGAAAGGCTCCTGTTACTTGTTATCAGCTTGTAGGAAAGAATACACCTATTATAGAGAGAATCCTCTCAGTAGGCTTGGATGGCTTGATATTGGGAAACTCATGGGTCACAGCAACGTTAGGCAAATTGGTTTAATCATTCACTTGGAGAGCTTCAATATCAATAATTATCCAGAGGGTTCCTGGTATTCCCCATGTTTACTTGGGAGCTACTGATATCCCACCAGTTTGATGTAGCCCTCTTGAAGAACTTCAATTTTTTTTTAAAACATCTGGAATATTTTAGAAAAAAGGTAAAATAACTTCTTAAAGAGGGCACCTGTCCACCTGGAAGACGGTCATAACAGTGAGCTTTTCCACCAGAATTTACAACATCTGCACAGTGTCCAGTTTTAAATTACTTCAGCCATCCTTTGCTTGGTAAAGCAAGTTATTTCTAGACCTGTCTGTCAAGTGAAGGAGCTGTGAACTGGGATTCAATTTGCCCAGGATCAGACAGACAGGCAGCAGCACAACCTGAGTTTGAATCCAGGTATTTGTAGCTTCCTGTCCCAAAAATTTATATTCTACAAACCTGGAACATTTTCGTCACACTTGATAACTTCAGTAATTACTGCTCAGGTCTAATGAGAAGGTAGACTGTTGCATTTTTGGTTTATCTGGCTGCTAGGCCTGTCTTAATATAAACGAGTTACACAGGCAGCAGGACTTACAAGGAATGCTGAAAAAAAGCCAGGGTTGTTTTAATTTAGAGAAGAGGTAACTTGGGGGTCATACGATCCTTGTTCATGTAATTACAGGAGTGCTTCAGGAGAGAAAGGTATAATCTGTTCTCTCTGCTGGATAAGATAAATGCAGCTGGCTGAAATTACAGGAAGGGAAATTTAGATTAGATGTTTTCCACTTGTTAAGATAGTGACACGTTTGAAAAGATTACATGGGAGAAAGAAGGATATCCAGGCCCAAAAATAACAGGGATTGTTAAAATTATGTTCATGCATTCACACATCTGGTATGGGCTAGATTAACATCTTTATCCTGTGAAATATAGACTACAGAGTAACAGTCTATGAGATATACATGGCTCATACAACATGCAAGGGCAATGGGAAAACAATCTAAAGATACCCCTTAGTCTTCACCTAGTCCCCTACCTCTACCCCCTACTCTGAGGCATTATTTGACATTTTGGGAGCAAAAATGCCATTTTGGAAAACCTTGGTCAACACTTTGACCAAATGCTGAGTAATTTACCCATGTGTTGCCATCCCTGCTAATGACTCTCACATCCTGTAATGCTTAAAGGCTTGTAGCCTTTTCTTCCCTTACTAATGAAAGTTGTGACATTTTTTGAACTACTTGACTTTTTCCTCCATCTTGTCTATGTCTACATGATGGCTACATCTTGTCTAAGATAATGTCAATTTCTGTGAGAAAGTAACTTTTATTTATACCTAAAGATTTTTACAGTCGTTTCTTAACAGGCAGATACTGCCAAGAGCCAGTCCTTTTTCTCTGAGCCTCCTACATTTTGAGTGGACTGACTACCAAAACAATCAAGGATGCTTCAAGATTAAACATTGCAATGCAGCTCTGCCCTCTATATGCCATGAAGAATTTCTTGCTGGGATCAATGCAGACACAGGGAAGAGTGAATTCACAAGGGTGAATGCCTTGCCATAACTCAGTTCTGCTGATCTTTTCATTACTCTTTCTCTATGATGCTGGGGCAGCAACTCAAGTGTTCACCAAAGAGCTGCCCTTTGGTAACCAAGAGCTCTTCCCTCTGCTAGCAAAGAGAATGAAGGAATCCTCTAGTTTGAACTGGCAGGATTTGAAAGGGACCAATTGTGTTGTTAGAGTTGAATCACCAAACTATGGCCTTGTTTGCCTGCTAGGAGGACACATGTATCACAAGGAACTTCTGCCCACGGTAACAAAGCATACAACATGCTTGTGAAGTTTCTCTTCCTACAGATTCACTCTTTCGGGCATATCTCTTGCACTTGTGTCAGTATTTCCCATCTACCATTAGTGTCCTGCTGGATATCTTTGGTGGGGAAAAAAATGCCTAGATGAGTGAATCTCTAGCAGTCCAAAGAGATGTACTTATCCCTGTCTTTGCCTTGGAACAAACATACATTAAGTGCTGATTTCCATTAAATTAATTTTCCCTGAGACCTCTGTCCTACATTTGTTTGGAATTATCTAACCAGTTCAAAAGATGCTATGGGAAGCAGACAGATGCTGCTGGTAGCACAACCCTATAAGCTTTTGTTTTCTTAAGAGAACCCAGCTAAAATAAGAACTGTTCAATCAAATTGTTGCTGCCTGTGTGTTGGTCAAGTTAGGCACTCAGGAGAAAGTCTGCACCTCAAAAACCAAGGAGGCCAAATCCAGCAGACTCCTTGGGGGAACACACACTATATGAATATGTTTATATTTTAGTATTTGTAGTATTTGTTTTTGTTTCTTTGATTAATATAAATTCCCTGTCCAGGCTAGATTGTGATCAGCAGTGCTCTCAGTACAGCTTCAGCTGACTGTGTGCAAAGGAGATGAAGACACCCTTGTGGCTGAAGAGCAGGACTGAGTACAGAAGGACTGGGGTCGGTCCCACTATATTGTTGCCTTCTTTTGGGACTAGAGGGAGAAGCTAAGGCAGTGGGTATCAGGATATGGCAAGAGGGGAACCACAGAATCTCAATACCAAGTATTTCCTTCCAGGTAACCTTTATTAGCTTCCTTGTCATGTGATTCATTGCCATTTTAGAAGTTAAACATCAACTTTTAAAAAATACCAGTTAGATTGAACTGTGAACTTTTTGGATTAGGAGCAATGTTACACAAATTTTGTTCTCTCTCATGGGATACACTACGTTAATATTACATTAATAGTTTTAAAAATAATAATAAAACTATTACATTAATAGTTTTGGGTGGTCTGTACTGTACCTTATTTACTGCAACATGCTCTAGTCTTTGACAACATTTCACTCTGTTCCTTTTCAGGATGGCTGTCATCCTCTAGTGCACTCCAAGCATATGCGTTTTCCCCATAGTTGTCCAGTCTATCACTCCAATCCCATTTGAAATACATAGTGCCTTAAAGGTAATCATCTTTATACCCTAAAGATGATTCCTGTCCATAAAGGGAGTTTTTGACTAGGGATTTGTCTTTTCTTAGAGAAGACCTTGGTGGCTTGAGATCCATTTGTGGTAGGTATAGTTGTGTGGTGTGTATACTATAATTTATCAGATTTTCTATGGGCTCTGATCTATAGGACTCTGATCTATAGGAAAACCCATGATTGTGGTGGCTATAAAGGCAGATTTTATACCCCTGTTCACTTCCACTATCTTCCTCTACTGGATCTGCAGCCACATACTTTAGCCAGATTAAAATGCTGGAGTCTATGCCCAACCCCTGCCAAGTCTTGTAAAGCAGTCCTTGGATCCCAGAGATCTTCTGGCTTTATTAATTTCAAATACAGCTTCCTAAAAAGTATAAAAGACCTTTGACAATCTTTTTTTGCCAGGTTACCTTAGTGCATATCACACAATGAGTCTCCATGTATTTGAGTGTTTCATATCCAGAAGAAATCCTTGGTGAGGTACTTGCAAATCCTCAGGCTGCATCAAGTGCAGCTGTATGGCTTGAGGTCCATAGCCTCAGTACAAAGATTACCTTTGTGATGTACAAATTCCATCCAAAAAATGCATTCCCTGCAGGAAATGCAGGGGGAATGCAGGAAATGCAAAAAGGATTCCTGTCATGCCACCAGATATTTTGATAGTTGTGTGTCATCATAAGACTGCAGTATTTGTTTTCTTTAGAGATCAAAGCCATTATTTAAGTAAATTACTTTAGCAATAATCACATTCCCATGGTGGGAAGAAGAAGGATTTTCCACTGTGCTCTTGGCTTTTGCTAACATCCAGTGCAAAAACTGCTTTTCACAGGTGTGTCTAAAGAACTGCTGGATGAGTTTGTAGGAAAAGCTGAGCCTTTATATTTTACCTACAGAAGAGTGATCTTCTCTTCATATCAAGGGAGACACTAACACATTTACAAATACTGATTTGCAAAGAGAGGCAAAAATCTTCCATCCAATTCAGAAAATCCCCTCAAATTCAAATCCAAGATGTCAGTCAGGTTTATTAATCTGACCTCATTGATTGAAAGGTTTTCCCAGTTCAAGAAGGGGGATGGAGGGACATACATGAGTGCCTCAGGAATATAATTCTCTTCTTTTTCCATCCAGTTCCAACAACCTGGGGGAATTCAGGCCCTCCTTGATGTCTCATTCTGCAGAGCTTACTCTTGGGGCAGCTGGGGTGGCTGGCTGTTTTGTGGCCACTTCAAATGTAGAAGATGCATTCAACACAGTTCTTGACCAGCTAAAAATGGGAATGGGAATCTGAGATATTTGGGTCCTGGATTTATAAAGTAGTGGTGTGTCTGTCTAATTTAATGTATGTGACTACCTGCAGTGGGACTGAAACACATGTTTAGTAGGGACTGAGAGGCGCCTGGCTGAGAGACATTTTGTTTATTGCCATGCGAAGAGCAGCCTTTTCATACTGAGCATAACACTCCCTTGCATCTGAGGTTCGATTGGGTCATTTAACTTCTCTACCTCAGTTGTTTCATCTGAGAAGTCAGATTGCTAGGGCTTGCATTTTTCACAAGTAGGAGGATTAATTCATGAGTGTGCACCCTGGACTTTAGATGAGCCTACAAGTATGAAAAACTATAATTAAGATTGCTTGTCCTGCACTTATAAACACTGGCACACAGCCTTATCCTGAGCACAGCTGACTGTCTGCCACTAGAACTTAAGGCAGTGAAGGCTGAATGTGCTCAGTAGGATTGGAATCAGACTAAAAATTTACTTTTAAGACAGCCATTGAAAATCCAAAGTTTGGGAATAACCAAGAGAGACTCCAAAGGCCAGAGCAGGCAGTGATAGTGTTCCACTGATTCCAGCAGGCCTTGAAGGAAGCTTGTATCTCTCACAACTGTCTCAGATAGTTACCACTTCCTCACCATACATACTACATCTTCTGCTTCTCTCAGAAAACAGGAATCCAGCAAGTTCTTCAAGCCAGAAGAGACTATTTCAGGCATCAAGGAAAGGGAAGAAAACAGTATGTTGCTTCTATACCTAGCTATCAAAACCTACCATTCTAATTAAAAATATATAAATGCAAAAACTTGTGAAGGATTGGAACACATGCTTGTGGAACTGAGCAGTTTTTTCTCTTGGGCTGACTTTTGAGTTGGATTTGATCTCGAGATAATTAGGGAGTTGTAAAGCTGGCTTGATGGAATTGTAAGAAGTCAATATGGCAGTGGATGAAATAAATCAAGCTTTTAGAAAGAGAATAAATAATGGTTTTTTTATTTGAGGAACTCAGGAGTAGCACATCTGTTCCACCTCTAGGTGTTGGATCCACGTGGTTGTGGTGATAGGAACTGATAAATGACAGGCAATGCCCACCAACACTCTCAGTTGTTCAGATAAAAACTGCTTTGGAGGAAATGGAATCTCCATGCTAGAGTATTGCATTGTCCATTTCACGCCTTCTGCATTCCTGGAAATAAGGGAAGGAAGAGATAGATGCTGTATAGCACCTACTCTGGCTTTTAGTACAGGCATCTGGGGTACAGAGAAAGATATATGCAATGGTGAAAACTAATGCTGTGGGCTATAGCACAGGAGCAGGTGAGAGCTGCTTTACTCAGTTGCTGACAGAAGAGTAAGGCTGAGGTGAAAAGTTTGAAAGGAGGTCTGGGGTCCAACTTTGGAGAAGAGCAAAAAATTGTAGAAGATTGACATGAGAGGATGTGAGTTTTCCCTGGTAGCCAGTTTTCCATCCACATATTCAGTGTGTGTTACACATGGGAGGCATATGCTTCCCGTCTTTTGATGCAAAGCTATGCCTCCCTTCTTGCTCTGTCCTCCCAGGCACCTCAAGGCTGTTCCTCTTCTAAGGCTTTCCATCCCTTCATATGACCCTTCCAGGCTGATATTAGCCCAGCAGGCTGTGCAGCAGCCTTGTGTGTTAGGCTGCCCCAAGAAACCAGCCACAGAAGAAGAAAACACCATACTCCCCCGTGTTTGCTGAAGCAGCCCACTGCACAGCAGACCATGGCTGTTACCATGGTGCTGCATCACAAGAGTGGCTGTCTCTGGTGTCACACTCTGGCTGACACATGATACTTCTGTCTCGAGTCTTTCTCAGTTTTGGCTCCTGTCCTCTGTTGTGGGAATGAATGGTGCTTTCCTTTGTTTAGAAAATCTGCTGAGAAATTTGCCAGCTGAGTCCTTCCAGGTCTGACCGAAAGCCAATAATGATCTGTTCACACTGGCTAGGCTCACTCTGTCCCAGTGAAATGGGCTTGTCCCCATTTAACCTTCTACCTGTCATTTGTGACTGATGTGTGTTCGCTGCCTGGGCAGAGCTGGGGAGGGATGTTGATGTGCCCATCCATTTCCAGCTCTCTGCTGTCAACACCCATTTGTTTAAGCAGATTGTTTAAGCAGAGGAAGTGATCTTATTAGTACTTCTCTTCAGAGCAATGTTTTTAGCGTTTTTGACTGGAGCATTTCAGCCAGAGGCTGCTGTATGAACATGCCAGAGTTACAGCCTATAATTATATCATTCTGGGGAGGAGAGTGGGGTGTTATGCTTTATGTTTGCTCAGCTCTGAAGGCTGCTTGTTGCATGTCAGTGCAACTGACAATTGTAGCTGCAGCTGTCCTTCTCTGAGGTGCGTTTTCCAGGTGTGATAGTACTGTAAAAAGCTGCTGTCTACCCTACAAAAAAAATGCCATTGAATAAATATTTTTTTTCCCCTCATGCCTCACTGGCTTTGTATCTGATGTGCAGTCTCAGTCCTCTGAAACACCTCTAGCAGGATAAAGAAGACACTCATGAAAAAGGGAAAATTGTACAGGAGACTCAAGGGGGATATGCCAGGGTCTAAGGAAGCCAAAACCACAAACCCACCATATTTTGGCTTTAAATGTATGCTTCCCTTGATGACAGCATACCATACAGTTACAGTATTTGGCATCTCCCTTTGGAGGTTAAGACCAGAAAGATTTTTGTGAGACTGGCTAAGGTTTCCATAGAAAGAATAATGTTCTGTAGAATCACATATATATTTTTTGTTAGGAGGGTAAAAGACCACCTCGACCATTTCTCTTCTGCTTAAATTACAGTATCTCCTCACCTGTGTGTTTGAGTGCACTTTTGAACACCACTGCTGATATTTATGCAAAACATTCTTTTTTCTTGGGGCTGATAGTGTAGATGTGCTACTTTCCTTATGAATCCATCTGGTTACAAAATGCAGGCACAATGTAAGGATGGCAGAAGGAATCAGTGAGTCTAGGGCAGATGGGGCTCTCAGTGGAAGACTCCTAAAAGTAGCCATGCTTAGGCAGAGTTTTTTCACTCATTTTGAGATGGCCTTTGATAATCTGATTCAACAGATGAACATCAGGTTCAGTGCTTTGGCCTGAGAAATTACTTCCTTATATGAGTCCCTTGCTTTTCTACTAGGCACTGTATTCCCTGGGAAAGAGCTAGAAGAGAAGTGTATGCCAGATTGACTTGTGGGGCTGACGATTCTGGTGTGATGCATGCTCCGTAGTACAAGGCAGTGTGTTCTTGTTAAGCTAGGGCTGAGTTAATTTCTTCTCAGTAGCTGTTACAGGACTGTGTTTTGGATTCAGCATGACAATGGTGTTGATAACACACTCTGATGGTTTGGTACTTTGCCAAGTTGTGGTTATCCTAAGTCAAAGACTATTCTTCCCTTGTCTCATGTTCTGCCAGGAGGCAGTACGCAGATGAAAGTGGGAGGGAGCATGGCCGGGACAGGTGACCGAACTGACCAAAGGGATGCTCCGCACCACAAAACGTCATGCTCACTCTATGAAAAGGGGGGAGTTACCTGGAAGGGCGGATGGTCTGGTTTCAGGAAGGGAAGGCCTGGCTCAGACAGTGAGTGGTGAGCAACTGCATTGTATATTGCTTATTCCTTTTTTTTATTATTGTTATTATTTGGCGTTATTGTTTTATTTTATTTTCACTATTAAACTGTTCTTATCTCAAATCTCAACATACAGGCTTTATTTTGATTCTCCTCCCCATTCCACAGGGGTGAAGAGAGGAGACTGAGTGAACAGCTGCATGGTGCTTAATTTCCATCTGGGCTTAAACCATGACACAGTGAAAGAACCCTTCCCTCATATTCTCACAAGGCCAAATCTATCTTTGCCATATGGATGACATTGCAAAGAAACCAAAACGTGATTCTGTTGTTTACCCTTCATGTGGCAAGTTGGGGGAATATTAAGAGTCTTGGTGATTTGATCCCTAGAAACCTCCATCTAATGATCTAATATGGCAAAGATACAGAGAAACAACAGCGAGCTCCTGGTGACTCCAGCCAGGGAACTGGCTGAAATTTCCTTTTCCCTGCCTCTGCTGTTGGTGTTCCTTTTTCTGGGGTATCCTGAGTTCCTAGACCCAGCCTCTTGCTTGCCTGTCAGGAGCAGGATGGCAGGCTTTCCCCCATCCAGAGAGAAGGCTAGGTTGTACCCTTAGTGTAGGGGAGCAGTAGGAGCAGGACTTGGTAGGGCTTAGTAGCCCAGGAACAAATGGCTATTTCTCTGTCACGTTTGGAGATGCTTGGGAAGAACATGGCCAACGTCAATCTGGCTAGAGCCATGGTCTTCACTCTGGCAAACTTTTAGTAGGGCCCCTAGGTTACACCAAGATTGCTGCATTGGGCTGCCATTTCTGGAGGGAGTTGGAAAAGAAAATATTTAATGACCTGTCTCAGCTGTGGGCTCATCAGCTCCACACAAACATCCAGGACCTGTGGGTGTTTGTTGGGGAGGGGATGGCAGCCTGTTCAGAAGGTTGTACCCACTATCTATAGGGGCTGATTTCAGGACTCTGCAGCCCTTCCTAAAGGGAAGGACAAAGTGACAGATTTGCTAGATGTGGGGAAGAGTAAGGGCTAAGATTAAGAGACGACATGACAGCAGAGACCCACAAGGTAAGCAAGAACCTTCCAAAGCAGGGATATTCAGCAGGATTTTCTCTGTTCTTCAGTTTGAATTGGGCTAATAAGGAGATTTCTAAAGACTCATTCAGCAGGGGAGGTACTAGTGCTGTGAAGTCCCCTGTTTTGGAAATAAATATAAAATTGGAGATCCCCACACTATGATGGATAGAATAACAAATTTGAGATTTCCCATCAAATGGTATAATTTTGGCCAGTTACAGAGCTACCTGGGCAGGGAGTGTTGCTCATTTGCTTTCCTCCCAATTAACATGTCAGATGGAGGAGGGAGTGATGTGAAATGTCTGGGTGGTTTCCTGGCCAGAGCAAGACTCTAGGGAATTGTCCAGGACAAGAGTCAGTTAACCCATGAAAGGGAAGTTTCCAGGAACTCTGAGTATGAGGCCAAACAAACCTGACAACCTGTGAGGAAAGAGCTGAGTGAAGAATGGTAATATTGTCATAGTTTGCAGCATACACCTTCTCACAGTGAATCTGGCTAACTAGCCAGTATGTTCACTGGCCCATTCCATGCTGTAGCTGTCACTGTGAGCCTTACTATAATGATTTATACCTGACTCTTTTAAAGAAATAATAGGAAAGTTACCATCTTTACACATGCCCAGTTTTTCTTGCACTCTTCACCTCACATCCAAGTTTGCTGTTCCCCTTGTGTTGCTGCAGCTTCTTTTCTGACCTTAATTCAATAAAAATTGGTTGTGATGGCGACTGTGTTTTTCTGAGTAAAATGGAAAAAAAAAATGTTTTCCCAGCTGTGTCCAGAAAATCCAGACGCATAAGGAAAATCCAATAAATGATTAACTCAGTCTTTCCATTTGTAGATAGTGGTGTTTCTGGATAGGCTTTTTAAATGATACTATTTTTTATAGCCTTCTTCTCCCTCAAGACAAAAGAGTCTCTTTGATTTGAAATGCAATGTCCTGAGAAATTTTCTGGTGAGTACTTGGCTTACTTGTGGTTTTCTGCCCTTTGAATAAGGAAAGATTATTTGGAAGTGAGTTTCCTGTACTACTTCCCTGTGAGGGGAGAATAATGAGCAAGATAGCAACTTTATTGGCAAAAAATTACAGAGTTTATGCATTGGTTACTCTTTGCAGAATGCTGATTTTAATACACTCCTTTTTTATTATTCCCTCTTATTTTTCTTTCTTTGTTATGGGGTAGTATAGTGAGGAATGGTATTTTCAGCTGTGAATTTTTGACCCAGACAATTAAGTTTGTCTTAGAAAGTGGTGGGAAGAGACTGGTGCCATCTGGCTGGAACAGGCACTGACACAGCAATGCTCAATCCATGCATCCACCTAAGTGCTGCTCTGCTGATGAGAGAAAGTACCCTAGGACCCCTGTGTTGTGACCAGACGCAGGTTTGACCCATGTGTTATAGTCAGAAAAACAGGTTTGGTTTGCTGCCCTGGTCTCACTCTGGTGCTCAAATGTGGGCTTGCTTGACAAGCACACTTTGGCAGCCCTTAACACTGCCAGTCTTACCTATTTTCCTGTTTTTTGACCTCCTGTTTTCTACTCAAGACTCTTTGCAAACAAGCAGTCCACTAGCTGTCCCTCGTGGTGCTTTTCATGCTTCTGTCTGCTGCAGCCACCAGCTTCTGAGACTGTCTTCCATTACCTGTGCTCTGCTCAACCTCAGCCCAGCACCCATGCATGTCACCCACCCTGTGTTGGCTCCCTGCTCCCCATCACTGCCTGTGGCTGGGGAATTCAGAGCACCTTAGCCTCTGCACAGGCTGGACTTGACTGTTTGCCACCTTCTAAGTTTTTTGGGTTTTTTTAAAATTTCTATTTGGGTTGTGTAAAAGTACCTGCTGTATGCTCACAACTAAATTCTTTAACAATTAAGAGTGCTCTCTAACTGTGGTATGTAGCTCATAACTACTTAGCAAGTTGCCAGGCTTTGTATCAGCTTTTTGTGACTTTTATTTTTTTTTAATATAAATACCTGGAAATTTATATCAAGCATTTGGACAAAAATACAGATTTCCTTCATATATGTACTAACCCTACCAAATTTCTCTGCTGATTGCCTGTTCACAGAAATGTTTTAGGATTTAATATGCCCCCTCTGCAGAAAACAATGACCAGTGGTGTAAGAAACACACATTTGTGCCAATTTCAGGACTCCATCACCCTCCTTTGCAGAGAAGCTAACCAAGATCTAGATGCACACATAGTAGAGGCTTGCAGGACCATCCTGCTGCAGGCTGGCAAATGTTGTCCTTTCCCAATCCTTCGGCACAGAGCTGCCTTCCTGGAAGCCTAAATGTCTGGGTGACTCAGACTAGATGCCTGGATCAGAGAGAATTTTTTTTTTCTCAACACAAATAGAGGGGGAAAAGCTCCAAACTGGAGCGTAGTGGCAGCGTCAGCCTCCTAGGTGCCCAGGGCAGGGGGATGTGCCTTGCAAGGGACATCACCAGCCCCTCAATCCCGCCCTTCTTTTGCTCCCAGCTGCCTCTTGGCCTGCAATTGCATGACCTCAGCCTGTCAGGGAAGAGGCAGGCAGAGTGCATCAACTCCCCAGAGGTTCAGGCACTGGGTGGTTTCTTTTTCCGCTGCATTAGCCATCTCAGACATAGCACAGATGGGGAATCAACAGCCTGTGCCCCCACACCAGCTCCTGAGGCCCCCAGGGTGTCTGACAGATGGGACAAAACCCTGGTGGGGCCAAAACGCATTTGGCATCACATCTGAGGCTGGGGGAGAGGGGTGAAGCCCTTCAGCACATCACCCTCCCCTGCCAGCGCAATTCAGCCACAGACGATGGGTATGGAGGAGCTGTACCACAAGGACCTCTTCAGGACCTGTGCCAGCAGTTTGAGAGGCTAGAAAGACATGTTTTCACCCACCTGTCCCCAGAGGACAGAAACTGCTGTACTGGAGTGCTGCTGAGCATCGCAGGGGCCAGGTCCTGTGCTGCTCCTGGGATGGATGGTTAAAGACAGCCCGTGGTGCTGGGGAGCAGGCGGGAGGCTTAGGATGGGGAGAGGGAAAGTTGTAGGGAAAGAGCAGAATGCCTTCTGGAATACAGTGTACACCAATGGCACCCAGATGACAGAGGTGGTGCAGTCTGCTGCTGGGTGATGCGAGTGTAAAGCAGGAGCACTACTGTTTGGGTAAACGTGGAGCTGGAGTGGTGAGAAATAGTGGGTTCAGTCTAGGAGAAGCAGTGTGAACTCTGCATGCCACAGCCCTGTTGGGAAGAGCATGGGGATGTGCTGCTGAACAGAGCCCCCAGACAAGTTGGAGGAGCCCAGAGATGGTGCTGCTACCTGTCTTATTGCCAGACAGGGAAAGTTTTAGGCCAGGGTGCTTCAAGCATTATTAGTCATACTTTCATCCTGCTGGAAATGGATTTTTTTCCCCATGGGACTGAAGAAAAACTGAGATGGCCCAGTGCTGGCAGGGAGAGTGGCTCTGGCACCAAGCTGTGAAGCCAGTGGGGAACAAGGCAGGGCTATGTTGTCTCCTAAGCCACAGAGCTGCTGCTCTGTCTGAGTGTGGTACACTTATGACAGTAACTTCATGGTGATGCACTTCTACCACCAACACCAACTGTCCAAAGCCTTTCAGAAGAGCACACCATTAGAGAACAACTTTGCCTACCAGCTAACATGCAAGTGTTTTTTGCCTATGCTTGGAATGAAGCAAACATACAGCGTCTTCCTGGTGCTGAGAGATTTTTCCAGAAAGCCTGTCCTCAAGTTTGATTGGTTAAAACCGAAGTTGTTTTCAGCTGCCTTTGAACAAAACACAGACACACTAAACTTACAGAAACTGACATCCTTCTTTATGCCAGCTACTTGTGCAGTTAACTCCTCTAACTGGGGTAATGAGATTTGGGGGTATTTTCTAAAGCACAGCTTTTGACAGGAAAACCCCACTTTTACTTGAAAGAACAAGGCTCTGAGGTTCTAGTTAGACAAATTCTAATCACGCGGCTGAGCGCTCTAAAACCTGACGATGCAAGAGAGCTTTCAGCAAACTATGAAAAAAACAAAAGTGGAAAATCAGTTTCGAGTGTTCAGATGGGGTTACTCTGGAGACATCTGTGCTCTTCTGCTTTCTGAAGTCGGTCTGCGAGGAGAAGCCCCAGGGCTGGAAAAGGCTTCTGCTTTTTTTTTTTTTTTGCTTTTTTTTTGCTTTTTTTTTTCCCCCAACAACTGCGATCCGCACTGAGGGGATTTAAGAGCAGAGTACGGCATGTCCCAGCCCCCGCGGGCTTTGGACGTGTTCCTGCCCAACACCGCTGCTGCACGCGGTCTAGGTTGTGCTTTTCACTCTATTGCTTTGCTAATCCTGATATAATTCCCCCCGCTTTTTTTTTTTTTTTTTTTTTTTTTAAATCTTTTCAAGGAGCACGTGGTGTACTCCCCTCCCCTCCCCTTCATCGCGCCGACCCCCGCCCCCCTCTCCCCTGCCCTCCCCTCCCGGGCCGCCGCCCCGCCCCGCCGGGCCCGGCCCGGCCCCGCCGCCCGGCCCGCGCCGCTCCGCGCCCACCGCGCTGGGGCCGCCGCGCTGCCCGGCTCCGCTGCGGGCCGGGGGGCACCACGGCCCGGCCCGGCACGGCACAGCCCCGCTCGGCGCGGCCCGGCGGGAGGGCGGCTGCGATCCGCCGCGGCCGGCGATGGGAGATGGAGGGAGCCGGCGGTGCGGTAAGGGACGGCGTGTGCCCGTGCGGGTGCAGGGGCTGCGCTCAGCCGGAGGCACTTTTTCCCATTTACTTTTGATTTTGTTTCTTTTTCCCTTTTCCTCGCCCTTTATTTTTTCTTCTATTTACTTTTTGTTACCCTTTCTCTCTTCCTTCTTCCTTTATCCCCTTTCCTCTTTCCTTTTATTGTTTTCCTTTTCTCCTCTTAATTTCTTTTTCTTTTTTTTAAAATTCTTTTCACGGGTGCCTTAAGGGAAAAAGCTCGGAGCCCGCTTCTGTGCTCGTAACTGCTAGATCCCGAGAGACGCCAGCTGCAGCAGGGAAGCTGCACTCAGGGCTGGGACCGCGAGCCTGCATATGGTGCAGTTCATTTTGCTTGTGTCTCCAAGTAACTTGTTTGTGTAACACATCAGCACTGTTTCTGCACTGACAAGCTCTCTTAACCTAGCTAAATTCTTGAATTAAACAGGACTTTGTCATAAAAGCCAGTGTTTGGCTGAGTAGTAGCATTGCACTTTCAGGGCAAGAGTGGTGTTGAGATGATTTCACCAAAAGTGTGAAACTGTAGAATATTCAACTAAACAAGCATGCTCTTCTCCAATTGAGGTGCTGTCTTCATCCTTGCTCCCGGGAACTGGAGCTATGTTTCTCAATGAGAACATAAGCATACAGTTGTAATGAGTTTGAACTTCACATAAACCTACTGAAGTTGCTAACTCCCATATAGGTGACTATTTCCATGCTATAAACATCAATTACCTGGCTCCCACAGGGTCCAGTTAGTATACTGTCAGGCAAAGACATATATATGTGTTTGAAGTGATTTGGGTGTGTAATAGGCAACTGCAAGAACTATTAGTTTTGTAGCTTCAGTCACACTTTAATTCTGTCTGTGCATAGGGGCATTAACACAGACAGTCAAATGCAGTATTTGTAATGATACTGGAGGTTGTGCACCCAGTGTTTGAAACAATTGTAATAGAACACTGAGAGTCATCCAAGCCTTTCTGGTTTAGCTACTAGAAAGAAGCCTCTTTCTACTCCAAATGCTTTTTCATCGGTCATATCCTTAGTTGATGTGTTTCAGCAGATGTTACCAGTTTAATGCTCTCAGTGAATCTGTCCTAGCTCTATTGATTTACACAGGGAGTCGGTTTTGGGGCATGTTTTTGGTGGGGGAGAGGTGAGGTTAACCATGTAGGAGACCCTGTGTGAATGATTCCATTCCATTAGAGCCCATTCACTTGGTTCTTCGGGGAGTGTAAGAACATCCTTTGTGGAACTGGTGATGTTAAAAAAAAAATCCAAGAAATTTACATGCTGCTGTTTTCAAAACTTGAAACAAGTTTTGAAACAAAAAAACTAGGACTTCTTAATGCACACAGAAAATTTTTGCGCAGCTGCTCTGTGCAAAAGTGGTTCTCTTGTGCTGTTTGTGCCTAAGTAGATTGTTTGGTTTACTATTTCCAGTTTCCAGTTTATCTCTGTGCCATCAAAGTGAGAAGGAAAAGAGCAGTGAAGATCTTCATGAATGTGCTAGCAGCTTTTTTTTTTCAGCAAACCCTTCTTTACTGTTGTCAAGGTGCGTAGCTGAAAGACGTGGATGTTGTTCAGAGTACTTCCCCTCCCTGCCTCCACACCAACACAGTCCTTTCTATTCTTGCCCATCACACCAGGGAAGTCTGGCAATTGATTTTGCAGCTTTGATATAAAAGATGGTTTGGGGTTTGATTCCTGTGGGCTGAAGAGGCAGGCTCTCTGCGGGAGAGCCATGAAGCATCTCTGCAGGCACTTGTCTCCATGTGTGTGCTCTTAGACAAGTGATGGAAGATTCAGTGTTAAGGCAGCACACCACCAAGTTGTATACCACACAAGGCCACCAGTGCTAAGTAAGGGTTCTTGGGCCGTGGCTGATAAACTGTCTTTGTGCATGCACAGTAGCTGATTGCTTGAAACCTGCTTCATGGAGAGACAGGCTGGCACACCTGCTGAAGGGCTAGAGTGATTTTTCTCAGGCATGTGTTTCTCTTTGGAGAACCTCTGTTTGCTTGCAGGTGTCTTCAGAGAGAGCAGGATGTTGGGGTACTTCAGGGTGCCGATTCAAAGGTAATTTAGATGTAGCACAATGTAGTGGCCTAGTGAAAGGAGCCCAAGAAAGGGAGGGAGGGGGGTAGTGTCTGCAGAGTAAGATTAGGTGGGTGATTCCCCAGGGTACTGGGGAGCCATCTGTCAAGGTGCTTTTCTTCAGCTGAGGCTGGACAAACCTGTGAACTGCTGCCAAAACTCAAAGATTGGGGCTTGTCAGAGTATCCCGCTCCACCTCTTTGTTGTGAGTGCTGAGGATCTCCAGGGTGCAGCAGCTGTTAGAGTTATTTGGTGTGAGTCTTGCTGAGCTCACCCAGCAAAGGTGGGAGTAATGTTCCTAGGATCAGCAGGGACACATGCCACCCACTATCCTTGAAGGGACATTCCCTTGCAAATGGTCCCTGATGGAGAGCTGGCTTCTTGTGGAGCAGGGATTTCTCGATGTGCCTGTCCCATCCAGACCTTATCTGGGTGGTTCATTGCATCCTGGTTGTAAAATTGCATGTGGCTCCTTCCCTCTGGAAGTTTGGCTGAGAAGGGGATGTGTGCTAGGAAGCTTCTCTGGACAGTCACCGTACAGCAAAGTGGGTCTTCAGATAGACAAATTTAGGTCGTGTGCAATTTGTGTCCTAAACTTCTGGATATCTTTCTAAATGGATTGATGGCCTCCAAACCCCATGATTACAGAGACTATTTCCAGTCATCATTTGTTTGTAGTGATGTGAAATTGGGGGGCAGGGGTGTGTTTGTGTTAGAAATAATTTTCTTCCGTTAGATGAAAAAGCTGTTTGAGACCAGCTCAAAGTGTGTGTCTGACACTTTCATTCTGGATGTAAGTGTTCCATTCCTCTCAGGAGTAGCACTACTTGAAGTATCCTTCTGCAGTAGGTTTCCAGATACTTCCTCTTGAGTGCAGCTCCTCCGTGCTCTGAGATGTTTCTTGCTGTTTTGCCAGCTTCTGTTGGAGACCACAGACTCCTATGATGCTAATGCATCCAAACATTTATTCTCTGCATTACAGAACTGAGTAAGGCAGGTTTGTGGATGGTGCTTAAAAGCAGGGTGGGGTGAGAGCTAGCCCTCTGGGTGCGGGGTAGGTTGCTACAGGGTTGAATCAGGAGTCAGAGGAGCTCTGGTATTACCTAGCCCTTGAAGCTTGAATGGCTCCTGAATTGACTGTACTTCCTGGATGCTGTTAGTAAAAAAACCTGTTTGGGCACAGGATCAGGCAGTCCATCAGAGTGTGAGCACTGCATTTCCACCTCACTGAGTACCTCAGCCACCAGTGATGGCTGTGGGAAGTGTGTGGCATTTGCTGTTGCTTCCTTTGCTAACTGCACAAAAATATTTTCAGTGTTGCAAGTGCTGGAGTAAACTAAAGGAAACTAGGCTGGAGCTGGCTTCTGAGGACGGCCTGCAAGGGCAGAAACACACTGGTCACTGCCACGTGTGCCAAGAACATCACGGTCATAGCCACAGCAACATCTTGCTGCCTGGTGGAGGGACTGTCTTACACAGGAGCAGAAGCTCATGATGATCATGATGAGTCCTTTCCAACTCAGTGTATTTTATGATTCTATGACTGAAAAGAGGCCCTTGTTTTGAAACTGTGATACTGTAGTGTGGGAGCAGTAAGAAAACAACCTAAATGACACAGATTACATAATACAAGCCTCCCTTTTTGCAGAAGCAATGAATGGGGCTTGCTTTCTCTTCTTGGCATGAAATGGCACAGTGGAAGAGGTAGCTTAAAGTGTACTTATGATGTTTTTACAGCAGTTTTCAAATGGGAAGTGTCATTTGAGTAATAACTGCATCTTCCAGGCTGAATGAATGCCAAGTGTGATGGCAAGATGCACTTAGGCCTGGGAAATGTCCTCATGTCAGTGCTAACAGAAGAATGCTTACCAGGGAAGCCCTGTTCTCAAGAGGAAACAAATTCTAGTACCACCAAGTTCTGGTTGTCATCAGCTGTCTTGTCTGTGGACTTGCTGTGACTTAATGAGGAAAAAAGGAGAGGTATTGACTTCCTCACCAGTGGGACATAAGTGCCAGCTGGCCTGTGTTGTGCAGCTTGTGGGGGATGAAACATCTTTGATGTCTTCTGCCTTCCTGCCACAGCTGAAACAGCCTGTTGACTTCTGACTGCTTGTGGGGCCATAGCTGCCTGACAATGCTGCAGTCCTTAAGGTGCACTTTCTTAGCAAGCAAACACACTTGCAACAATGTATTTCAGTTCCTGCACATCAGGAGAATTTTGTTGACCTGTTTTCTCCCCTCTGCCTCAATTGTGCCAGAGATAAGATGGCTCGCATCAAACTTCAGTCATATTTCTGCTCTAAAAAACTTCGGCTGAATCTAGGTAAAGGCTCAGAAAAAAAACTGCTGAGGTGAAAGCTGTAAAATGAATTAAAAGATGTACTATGTAATAATCATGCAGAATCAATAAGCTATGTCTAAGCTAGCAGGAGATACCTACCCCTTTTTGCATACACTGTTGCTGTTCTGTGGTTCTACAGTTTGCGCTTGCCACAGAGAAAACACAGGTTTTTACGCTTGCGCAGATGTAAATTCTTCCAGTGTAGAGTGGTCCGTCTGATAACCATCAGTGAGTGTGGGGTGTTTTTTTGTTCGTTGGTTTGGTTTTTGGGTTGTTTTTTTTAACCATTTGCTGAAATGGAACATTTTAATCACTTGGGGACACTATCTTAAACTATGTTTATAATATTGATTTGAAAATGAAGATGAGCTCTCCCAATACCCTGTCCTTCCATCAATAAAAACAAGTATATTTAGCTGGACATAAAGAATGTATAGCGCATGGCAGAGGATGCCATCTGTAAATTTTCAAGGGACAGCAGATGTTGGCTAGGGTTTTGGAAAAAATGTAGTTGCTTAAAGATACAGAACTAAATTCTGGTGGGCTCATGAGGCATTTAGGTATATTCAAATTTTAGCTTCCATGGAGCAGAAATCCATGTGGAGCAGACCTGTAGCCTGTCTAAACACTGTTCTGCCATCTGAGATGCCTAAAGACGATGGAAACACACTACCTGCTTCCATCCAGTTTGCTAAATATACTGGAACAGATTGAACAAAAACAGTAAATGTAGGATGTCTACTACATGCATCACTGAATTCTCTGGATAAAAGATACTGTCTTTGTACACTTTTTCCTAAATCATACCCCAATGCTCTTTGACATAACTTGGAATTATATCGAAAAAATACTTGCACTGTGGCTTTATAAAAGTTTTGGGTGTTTTTCATTATCTCTATGTGTTACATCTGAGAACACAGTGGTTCAGGCAGTGAGCTAAAGCCTTCTTCTCAGAGGGCTTGTTTTGATTCTTGCACATACCTTAGAAATAATGAATAGATAGCCACAGGTCCATACAGTATGCATCAGAAATCACTGACTTGGCAAATGCAATATGCTGAATGACCTTTAATGCTAAAGTGTAATCATACAGACTTTGAATTAATATGCTGTTCACAGCCATGCAGTTACTACTCAGACAGCGTCAGCCTGTGCATAATAAAAAGCATTTAATTCTGTATAACAGCTGACTCCTTCCTAACAACTTCAACCATGCAACAAAGCAAACATTTCTTTAAGGGGAGACAAACTCTACTGCAAGTCTAAAACAAGGTGACCAGACTGGAAAAAAATTTTACCTGCTTGATACTTCTGCTAAGGCATTAATTTGAGGTCTTTTTGGTCACTGTTCCCAGTTTTTTTTCCTAAGCAGCAAGTCTTTTGCTTCATTTCTGAACTCTGTTTAGACACTGAAATTCTGTGAAGTCTGCCTTTATGCAGGGAGATTAATTTTGATAGTATCTGCACCCTTTCAGTTTTGCTCTCTCCAGTCTGACTACTTCCTGTGAGGCTGCTCATAGTAAACAAATCCTGTAGAGCTGGGAATAATGGCACAGGAAGCCTGCAGTGCCCTGGTGCCTTTTGGTGAATCCCTGGGGTAAGCTGTGGAGTGTGTTGTTGTAAGGACTCAAGAGCTGGATGGTACCAAGCCTGAGGTCTGTCCAGTCCATGGCCATGCCAAAGCCTGGTGAGTATAGTGACTCAGTGCACTCGTTTGGACTCTTTAGCTTTAGCCCAGGAGAGCATGTATGTGGTCATGGAGATCAGCAGATGCTCAGGAAGAGTTCAGCTTAGAGATTCATGAGAAGAATGTGATTTCTACATTGTTAGGGATTTGTATCCCTTGAGCTTGTTCACCCTTCTCGTCAGATACCTCAGTGTTTTGGTTTCTGTGACACTGCTTTGTAAGGAGGTTGGTGGTTTTGACTACAGACTGTACCAGAAACTATGTCCTCTTTGGTGGGGTGCTGACTCCAAATACATTCTTTTGTCTTCTGGCTGTTGCATTAAAAAAAAGTGCTGAGTTGCTGATTGTTTTTTGCTTTTTTCAGACCCCTTTTACCACTTCAAGCACCTCTGCGACATCTCTCAGTTGCCTCATAGCTGAAAAGTCTTACATGACCCTCTCTGAAATCCCAGCTTCTCTGCTGGAAAACAGCTATAGGCAGTGCTCTCACAGAAGCCCATTCTTTCTTCCCCACCTTCTGGCTTTCTATACATTTCCCTGCAACTCCTGTTAGTTAGGAATCAGTTTAAAACCCAAGCTGAGATGCCTTCTCTTTCCAAACCTTGGCTAGCATAAAATTTTAGCAGCTCCAGCTGAGATTAAGCCATGCAAATCTCCTGTTCTTTTGAATTTCAATCTATTTTACTGGTGCTTTAATTCAAGAACTACAAACATGTGTATTTGTGTGGGGAGATGTGAGAAAAACACAAGTATGGTGTATGAGGTCACATGGAATTAAACACTACAACCCCTGCTAGTGGTCTTACTGTGAGCACTCACACTCCTCCTGTGATGTCGGTGCACTAGGTTTCACCAGTTAGCAAGTTTATTTTAATGCCAGCTTTCTGCATTCAATCCTGTTACTTAGGAAAATTATTTAAAACAAGCTCAACAGGCACAGTCTTTTCAGAACAATTGGTATGACCTGTCAAAAGCAGTGAAGCTTGCTAAGCTCTTGGCCACGCAGGGATGATGTGACAGCAGAGGCAGAGCTTTCAATGCAGGATTCTGTAAAGACTTGTCCATGACATTGTAACTTGCTGGAGAAGGTCTTAAAATCTGTGGGAACCTTCTGGCCATCATTCCTGCTGAGAGCATAAACTCACTGTATCAGGGTACTTGATAGGCTGCTGACAGGCAATTGAATGTTTTGCTGCTAGAGATGTTGGTGAAGCATCGAGACTGGAATAAGCACAGCCTGGGATTAGAAATGGTCCAGGTATGGCTGTGAAGTTCTCCATAGTAGACTGTGATTTACAGGCATTCTTCAAGGCTTTTTTCTGAGCTTGTGTCTCTCTGTCTCAGCTATCAGTTCCTTGTGAATGGTCCTTAGGTCCCTTCCAGGTGATGCTCCCTCTTAGCATGAGTGGTCTCTTGCAGTCCAGAATTTTGGCTGACTCTTGCTCCCTGAAGACTCATGCTTAAGCACCCATCCTGTTCTGCTTTTCCGCAAGCACTCCTTTCCCAGGTCTCCTGCAAGGAGTAAGTCTGTCTTAACAGCATCTGTCCTTTCAGGGAGTCTGAAAAATTCCAGACTGGAATTTGCCATTTAATTATCTGCTCTTTTGAATACTTCCTCCTTTCTGAACATTTTCAAAGAAAATGTATGACCTTAAGTGTGAATGCTATAGGAGGCATGGGTTCACACTGCTTCTTTGTGCTCAGACTGACCCATTCCTTGTCACAGCAGCTGTGGACACTGTCATCCCCTTCCAGTGAGACAGAGCCCAACTCTCCTGTCAGCTCAGCTGAGAATGGAGGTGAGATAGATGAGTTTGATGTTTTTCAGTTAAAGGTCTCTGACATGTAGGTATGTGTGTTTGTTTGAGACAAGTTAGGAGGAAATGTTCACCCCAAGACAGTATGAAAAGGAAAAAAAGGCCCTAAGACAAAACCAGTTTGTCTCAAAAAAAGGTCCCAACCAGAACCTCAGTGAAAATCAAAAGAGGATGCTTTGGTGCTTTTCTTCTGTGGAGAAAGGAGAAGCATATTCTTCAGCTATTTATGACTCATTATACCTATCTAAAAACGACTGGGATTTTTGGAGGGCAGTTCGAGGGGATCTTATGAGTTGAAATTAAAATCATCCAGAAAGTGAAACTGTGCTTCAGGTAAGGAACCACTCAGCTCTCATTGGGAGCTAGACACTGCTCAAGGGTGAATCTTAGGATTCTTGCAGATTCTGACCCACTGCTCCATTTCCACATCCAGACAGCAGAGCAGAGGCAGTGTGTGCTTTGTGCTGGGCTGACTTACCTGTCCTCAGCAGCTCCTGCTGGAGTAGCAGGAACCCTGTGGTCTTCGTATCCTGCTGCTTTTCAGTTCAGTGCTGAGACATGGATTCAGCAGCTTCATTCCTGAGCTGGCCTGAAACCACCATGAGCACCATGGGCTTATCTTAAAGAATCTCTCTGCTCCCTAAGCATGAAGCAGAAAGCCAGCAAGGTAGGACCTCTGTTGACCCATGCCAATGCTTTATGTGAGGTCAGTAGAAACTGGCCCAGTGTGTTGGCAGGAGGTCTGAGGAGTGAGGACTGCCAAGTGCAAGTTAATGCAGCCTCATAAATGTTATCTAAAATTCAGTGAGAAGCAAATGCAGTCTTCCTAACTCCTGTCCAAAAGCTGTAACCTAAAGAAGTAGGCTTGATTAAACATGTTCAAACAGGCAGAAACCGCTGTAAGAGTGATGCACAAATCAGTAGGAACTTGCTGCCTCTCTGCCCAGAGCATCACTGAACTGAAAAATAATATACCTATGGCTCTTGAGAAATGTATGTACAGCTGGGCTGATTTAAAGGGGATTGGTGCTCTAAGCGTCACCCTCTCCAGCAGTGACAAAGACAAGATGCATCAAAGGTGGTAGTTAAAGCCCTCTGAGGGAAGCAATTATGAAATGAGCTGACCTGGATGCAGATTTCTTTGCCCTTGAGCTGAGAAAGAAGGCTTAAGCAGGAGTTTTATATCCCTTTCAATCTTGCGCATATTTAATCTTTGTTAAAGCAGCTTGAAAGCACCATGAATGTTTGTCCAGCCCATTTCTGGGCTCCTGGTTTCAGGGCATTTTGACTGCTGCAAGGCTTTGGGTGACTGGTAGATCAAAAGAAAGAAAGGAGAGCACATGTTGTTTCTTGATTTGGATATTGGTAAAGCCATAGTCTTGAAAACTAGCTCTGACCTTAGAGCATCCACATTCTTTCCTGCTCTTGCATTCTTTTTTCATATTTCTTCTTTGAATGAAATATGATAAACTTAGCCTTAAACCTGGATCCGGACTTTTTTTTATACATTCTTTTAGTGCTCTGACAGCCTAAATAGATGTTAAATACAGCTGTTCCCATACCTAAGCCAGTATCTGTAATCCTCATCAACAGTGTTGAGCACTCCTGAAAATCAAGTTACCCCTTTCAGATGCAAAGACTAAGATCTTGCAGCCTCTGTTTAGGCAAATAACTTTGATAAATGATGCCCTATACACTGAAGCCCTATTTGTAATTTGACAGTTTATCTGTGTCTGTTACTGGATGATGCAGAGGGTGCTGTGAGCTGGAGTTCTCTTCTTTGCTTTACAATAAGGTACAGACAAATAGAGATCCTTAGAACATGTGTTTGCTGGCAGGGATGCTCAGTGCAGCAGATGTCTGTGAAATCTCAAAGAGCAAGGCTGAGGGCTGGAGAAACTGTGTCCCAGAGGGGTATAGATCAGAAATTCCTTACTGCTCAGGAACTGGATTGTTGTGTTAATTTCATTTTCCATTTAATTATCTATCACTGGGATTTGGCACCAGCTAGTTGTTAGCCATCCCATCCCTTCACATCCATCTGAGTAGGGTGAATTTTTGTCTGGCTCTGTAAGCTTCTCCTGTCTAAGCAGTTGCAGACAAAGCCTTCTCCTGTGTAGTCTGGCTCCAGCTATTCCTTTTCTAGCCCTTCCTGCCTCCCTGCCAGTGAATGAATGCAGCCCTGTAAAGGCAGGACAGACATGGAGATTTCTTCCAAGCCCATTTTGTCGTGCTTGTGATAGTCATCTTCATGCTAGAAAGCTCTTTCTCTGTTCCATCATGTCTTTACCAAAGGATTGGGTAGGCTGGTGTTACCATGTGCACCAATGTACTGGAAGCCCTAGTGATGAGTAGCTGGAATAGTGAATGATAAATAAATTAGTCCAAGACGTCTGTTTAAGATCTTCTGTTGACTTAGGGCAGAGTGGTGTTGGACTAAATCTTGTAGAACTGGCACAGTGCAGAAAGGTAGGAGAAGAAATGGGTGTAAAAGGCCAGGAGAACCTGGAGCAAAACCATTCTAGGGCATGGGGCAAGACAGCTATACGTCAATATGCTCTTGGAAGAAAGTGTAATTTTTGGACAAATGGCCTAGTAGTAATATATGGATTTGTCATTCCATCCATTTCTGATTAAAGAGCTGTTACTATGTGTTCCTGTGAATTATGTGTCTCTTGTACTTTGAAT
This sequence comes from Parus major, assembly GCF_001522545.3. Taxonomy (NCBI): domain Eukaryota; kingdom Metazoa; phylum Chordata; class Aves; order Passeriformes; family Paridae; genus Parus; species Parus major. The sequence goes on from NC_031799.1 coordinate 42,939,580, forward strand.
TTCTGGTTGTATCCTACGCTCATCCTGAGGTATTTGATAGAAATGCATAAAAGTTACTGTTGTCCTGGGGAACAGAATGTTCCATTTAACTTCCTTTTTTAAAGAGTGTTTTTGTAAGCTAATGCTCTCACCACCAATGTAAACTCTGCCATGGCTTGCTATGCCACAGCAATTGACTGCCTCATATGAATATAAAGTTTACTGAAGAATTTATAAAGTTACTTATTTATTTTATCTGTCACTTCAAACAGAAAAATTACAGTCTCCGGCTTGCCTAATAGGGAAGAAACTTAATGCTGACTCTAGATAGTTTTTGCATTACAGTTTATTGCTAGTATGTGCTTTATCTCAGAGATTTGTTTCGTCCCTACCTGTTCATAAAAGTATTTTGATCTTAGTCTTGTAATCTTCCTCTCTTCTGAGAAACTGGACCTTTACTCTGTCAAAGTGGTTCTTACAAAAAGGGAGCAGTGGGAAGGTGCTGGTGGCACCAGGCATGGGTAGACTGGTTGCTCAATCCATCTGTCCATCCATCCCTCCAGGTGTTCCCCTGCTCACTGGGCTCACCAACCTGTGTCCCCTCCCTGCCTCCTGGCCAGATAAGCAGGTTTGACTTGTGTGGTATGGTTGTAAAATGAAGCTGGGCTCTTGTCCTGACCTAGACAGTGGTGGTCATGCATGGGCTGCACAACAGGGATCTTTAGATACTACTCCTACATGTTTGCATACCTTATCCTTCTTCCCTTTTCTTTAAATCATCCTTGTTGTAATCCTTGTTCCTCACTTTCTCTACCCCATTCTCTTTTCAAAGAAACAGCCTGCTCCATTTATGGTTTTCCTATGGGTCCTAGTTTTAGAACATACATACTCAAATTTGGTATTTCTGATACAATTCCCTTGATATTTTTAACCCTAACTGGTATTATTGAGATAGTTGGCCAGTGCTGCTGGCCTTTCAGTGGGGAAGCTGGCTAAAGATTGGGTAAAGAGTAGTTGGGTGGTCTAACCTCTCTGTTAGATCTTTGTTCTTAATACTGAAATTCTTGAGTTCAGTGACAAGAGAGGTGAACTCTTCAGGTGGGCTGAGTTGGCCCATGTCTACTCTGGATGATTTTGGTGGTGACAGAGAGAAATGAATACTTCAAAAATGCTGCCTGAAGGGATTTCATGTTCCTTCTGCTGTTTTTTCACTGAAAGGTAGATAAGCTTTGTTTATTTTGACTCTAGGCAGAAGCACTTGTGCGGGATAATGACATATCAGCTCATGCCCAGAATGTTGCCAAGGCCAAATATGAATTTTTATTTGGCTTGGAAGAAGAGAAGCCTTCAGGAATGGGTAAGTGCTATTTATTACTTTTGTGTAAAAAAAAAAAAAAAAACCAAAAAAAATCTCTTAAACCACTCGGGGAAGTTTTGCAGAAGCTGCTCCTTTAATGATCCCATGAGGGCTCACTCACTGTGCTATGCTGCCCTTTGCAAGGACCATAGGACCCTGCTGGTGTGGCCCCAGAAAATGACAGTGGTTCCCCATCTTAAATTCCTGCCATGATGTGACATCAGGGACTCATGTGCTGGAGACACATTGGTGGAGGAAGTCCCTGCACTTCTCTGCAGTGGAGTTGTTTAGCCATGAGTTCTGCAATTGCACATGCTGAAACATGGCCATTTCTGCCTGGAGGTCCCTCCAGAAATGTGCTTTGTGATCTTTCTACAGGTAGAGTAGGTAAGATTTTAATTTAGATACATGAGGTGGTACCTGAACTGCTCTGCCCTCTGTAGTCAGTAATTCCAGAAGTCCAGGTGCATTATCTAATGTTATGCCTAAGGATCTGTCTTGTTCCTGTTGTCTTCTTGTAAATACATGGCATTTTCTACCTTTTATACGAGCCCAATCTTAGAAGAAAATGAATGTAGTTATTTGTTATATGTATCTATTCCTCTTGCCTTGTCAAAATTATCAACAAGCCCTGCCCTCTTCGACAAAGCATTTCCTCAGGCTGTTCTCTTTGTACCTTGATCCCTTCTAATTGCAAACTTTCTGGAATGTCACTTAATTAAAGAAGACTTGCTTCTTGCCAGAAAAGGGCAGCACTTTGTTCAGAAGCAAACTCATAGGCCACTAAACTTCAGTAAGAAGAGAAAAAACCCCAAAAACAAAACAAAACAAAAAAATTAACTAACCAACCCCCCCCCCCCCAAAAAAAAAAGCCAACAAACCAAACAAAAATAAAAAGCAGAATTTGAGTTTCTTCCTGGATTTTTTTAAGTTTGGTCATCCACTTGGGAAATCTGAATTGCAAAGTGGAAAAAATCCAGATTTCCAAAAGGAGAAGAAAACCCTTTGAAAAGCCCCAAACCAAAAGGACCTCATTTAGGAATTTTAAAAACTCTTCCAAATTACTGCAAAATGTGTATCAGTTTATTACATGAATCATGATGACCTAATTTCTTGCTTGGAAAAACACAGTGTGAGAGCATTGTCAGCAGGCATTGGTACAAATCCAGAGATTGGTATTAAATAAAGGATGCTGTGTCTAATAAATCCAAGTGAATCTATTGTTATCACCATCCAAAACAATTATCAAATATGATGGGTATTCCAAGCTAAGCACTGAGCTCTAAAATAAAAAGTGGCAAAGAGTAAGCCAGATATATTGACTTATGTGCCTAATTCTTTGTATTTTTCCTGTGCTGCTTCTTGCCTTGCTTCTGGATCTCCTCCTGTTCTTTTATTAATGAGAACCTACCATTAGGGGCTAACAGTTAGCAAAATGGGAGTGATTTCAAGGGACCCTACAGGAGGGTTTGTGAATATATAACAGTGGTTAATGCACAACATTTGTGAATTGTATCCAAAAACTGGGTGACATTGTGCCTACCCAGACTGGCCTCATGCAGTCACAGACAAATGCATCCTACTCCTCCTCCTTCTCTTCCAAGTTGTTTGACTGCCATGGATAAATGAGAATGGTTCTGCCCCTTATAGTTTTTCTTCAGGTGAGCAGGTTTTAACTGCTTATTAACTGGAGGTGAATAAGGACAGGGCGACTGAGGGGACAGTACGAAGTCAGGGCTTTTGTGCACCAAATCATGGTATTTTTTGGATTTGATATATGTCAAATATGTCATGACATATGCTTTTGGGAGAAGTAGCTATGCTTGAAAATCTTTCTGTTCTTCTGTGTTAAACGGGAAAGGAGAAAACACCACTAGAAATCCAAATAAACATGCAACTTTCTGAAGTTTCATTTGAAAGAAAGAAGACATGCTTTTTAGGGGTCAAAGTATGAAATATTTCAAGCAAATGAGTGACAGGGGCAGGGCCAGGAGAAATGTTGGTGTTTAAACTTGGTCAAGAAAACAACTTGTCACTGTGGGCAGTTAGGCTGAACTTTAATTTGTGTAACCTGAAGCAGCTGACCCGTGCCATGGCTGGCCTCAGAAACAGAACGCAGCATGTAAGCTGCTGAACGGCTTAATTACTACTGCCTTCTGGTTTATCCTTTCCTTTTCTGCCACAGCCATGTTACTGTAGCCCTGCTGATGCTGCTGAGGATACACTTGTCTTGACTGAGTACTAAAACACTTGCATCAGACAAGCCAATTCGAAAAGAAGGACCAATAATTGGGGGTGACTGTGGTAAACACTTCTATTTACCCAGGTGGGAGATGGCAGCTTTTGTTAATAAGCTCCCTTGCTGATTTTTACTTTCCAGGTTGAAGCTGCTGGTCACTTTCAGATGAGAGGGGGGAAAGTAAAAAGTTAGATGGCTTTAGAAGAGGTGTTTCATCAACATTATTCAAATGCTAATAAAGCTGTGACATGTAAAACATTTTCTCTCCTTTGCTGTCTTCAGTCTGGTTTTATCTGGGATATTTGTGATCACTGATCCCTAATGTGTTCTTGTCTTGGTCCTCTCCTCTCTTGTTCATTGCCCATTCTCCTGCCCTGGATGTATTACTCGGAGAAGAAGCAGGTCCAAGGCCCCAGGACCCTCCTGTTGTGGAAGGGTTCAAGACCACACATTTCCCTACAGACCCCTCCCACTGGGGGAGCGGGGAGGCTGCACCACACTTGTCCACGTGGCCCTGCACAGCCTGGCCACCTTCCTTGGCGAAACCCCAGCCTTCTGCCTTCCAGCAAAAGAAAATGTTTTTTAGGAACTGAATTTAGCTGGGTTGGACAAGACTTCTTCTCAGACTCACTGACATAAAAGGCTGCTTGTTGTATGTGGAAACATACATTCCTCCTCTGGAAACTGCTGTGGAAACAGTGATCTCTATTGAGCAGACTTTTCTTGAGGCTTGGCTGTGCTACAGGTCTGATTTTTATGACTTTGCCGTTAATACATTTAAATACCAGAAAGGAAAAAAAAAGTCACGGGCACATGACTTAGTCTTAACAGTGCTTCCTTGGGGGAAAAAAGTGGGGGATACTACAAAATAATTCCTTAAATAAACATGAAGGCCAAATACCCCATAATTCCTGTTATATGAGAAAATAAATCCAAGACTGTTGTTAGGAAGAAAATAGCTTCTTAAGATTAATAAACAGTCTTTTCTCTGATGCTTCAGAGAGAAGAGAAAGCTTTCATCCCTCCTGTGTACCAGAGGTTTAATCTCATCCTTCACAAAAAGGCCCTGTACAAATACTGCCCGTGTTGCTATGCAAATCTGGTCTTTCCCAACAGCTGCTGGAAGTAGCTTGGTTTTGAATTCCTGGTGAAACAAATAGCTTTTTGGAAAGCCTGTCACTTGCTGTTTTGTGCTCAGTGAGGTGTCATGAGGCAACTGAGCTCATTTAACATCTTGCTTCTGCCAAAAGAGATGGTCCCAGACACACGCTGCCACTGATTGTCTCATGCTAGTTCTTGTGCTCATCTGTGTGCTTAGCAAGCTCAAGACAGCAAAAACTGTGTAACAAAACATCACCCCCCCCCAAATAATGCCAAAATAACAATTCTAAAAAAAGGGCTTATTTTCTCCTGGCAAAGTGTGCTGAATCACCTTTGCAAGGGGTCAAACAATGCCAGATCTGACATGGGAAAGTAAATCAAACATGTACTTTGACCAATGCAACATGCCCATTCCTGAACCACAATGATAGGTATGATTGCTTTTGCTTTAGAATTTCTAGAACTTGTTTCAAGAACAAAGGAAGAGCACAATCACTGCAATTTTGTAAAAGTAAAGCCTTTTCAGGGTTCTATGCTGGTGATTTAAACAGTCTTAAGAAAATCATCCCAGTATCTTTGTGTAAAATTAGCATCACTGTCATACTAGATTGTCCTTAATCTTTTGCCTCGCTTATCTACTCGCTCTGTTACTTCAAGGCACATGTGTCCTGCTCTGCTGCATCCTCCTCACATTGCATGGAAGTTGCACCTTCCTGGTCCTCACTGCAGGAACTGCCCTTAGACCACAGGCACTCATTACATTGTTCTAGTGGTAGCCTTGACTGCAGTCTTGCCCAACCCCATTGCTCCAACCCCATTGTTTTCCATTCTGAGGCACCACCCTTTGCCATATTTTTATCTCTTGCTCTTTCCAGCTCCAGGCAATCCTGGAATTCTGGGCTCCCTGGTTTGGTATCTTCCTCTACAGCTGTTTTCCTTAAAAGGTGCAAAGCTGCATTTTCTAAGGGTTGGAGGACTGCCTGATTTTCGCATTAATTTTGCTTAATTACAGTGAAGGGTTGGCACATCAGATGTCCTGCAGTGTTTACCAGGAGCACACATAAGGCTGGAATACAGAAAGCTCGGAGCTGTGGTACCCCTCTCCACAGTAATTAAAATTCCATCATCCTCTTGTGCACACTTGACTTTATCAGCTTGTTGTTGTTTTTGTTGATTCTAGAGTCCCACTGCATTTTCTGATACACAGAAGACTTGCAGGAGCTTTTAAATCATAGTGTGTAATCAGTAGTTTTCTCATAAATATCCCTGATATTTGGCTTTGCTGATTGGCAAAGATGCAAAAAGAAGGTTAACTTTTGAAATTTAAGTCTCCGGAGGTATTGTATTAGAAGGTACTTTTCCAATTCAGTTTGTGCACTATAGGAGGTGATTACCTCTTTGGCACCAGCATGTTCACTGGCCATGCTGAATGCTCATCTTTCAAGCCGACACAGAGTAAACCAGGTCATTTTGGATGCTCTGAAGAGCAGCAAGCTCTTACAGTGCTGTCAGAGGAGAGTTGTGCCTATGGAAAAATAAATGCTAGTGCAGGAGGACAGGTTCCATTGTGTTCTGTGTCTTGGCTGCAGAGGTGGAGAGGTGGAGGGGTCTTGCTATCTCCCTTGAATTTCTGTGTCCCTCTTCCTGGGGCTGGGAGAAGCTGAGGCATGCTCTGGAGCTGTCAGGTGTGGTGTGATGGATGTCTAGGTTTCCAGTCCAGGGGAAAGGAAAACTAAAGGAGGCACAAGGCATTATGCTCAGTCCCTTGCTCCACAGGAGGAAATTGTATGTCTTGTGACCTCCACTTGAAAGCTGGATAGTTCAAGTTATCATAACCTACAGCTGTAGGGAGGAGATTACCACATCCTCAACTTTCTAAACAACAGAGTTGTTTGAAGGCCAAGGGTTGAGTACAAATAATCGTTAAAACATCGGCTGTTTGTTTATTGTTTTTTAAAGGTGCAGAATTAAGCACTCAGAAGTTAGGAAATGCCAGAGTTAAGGCAGTAAATGTCTCCCTGTCTGTGTTCTGTTGGCTGAAGCTGAGAGCCCTGCTGATGTGAGCACACAAATATATGGGGCCCTGGTGATGCTGGCAGTCTGTCAGTGTCTGGCCACATCAGATGCTCTGAGCACACGTGGCACAGGCTGAATTCAACTGAAGCTGGCAGGACTCGGCAGCACTTTCCTGGAGGAAGTTAGGCCATCCCCTTCCATCAGGTAGACAGAAGATGGGGCATCCTGATCAGTGGGCACAACAGGAGATGGTCAGAGAGTTGACTTGGCTTATTATGGGCACAGCTCCATTTTTACCTGTCACCATGGCCTCCTCTTCTCGGCCTCAGCCCCATCATCTGGTGAAATCTGCAGCACACCAGCACAAACCCTCTATTGTGCTGTAGTCTTAATTTCTGAAGCTTTCTGAAGGAAATGATGCATGTTAACATGCTGTGGATATGCACATGGAGAAGGCTTTTAAGTAAAAATTATGTGGGTAGATGCAGATCTGGCCTGGTATTGGACTGAAAAGTGTAACACAGAGTACAAGCATGTATTTTTCCCGTTCACAGTTCACTGCTTTAACAAGTACCTTCTGCCTTAGATCCCTACATCATTTACTTAATTCTATCCAGCTTCCTGAGGAAGGGAATCTCATTCACTGTGAGAGCCTGCTGAAAAGTTGCCATGCAGTGTCCAACTGCACCTTTAGCAACAAGCATTTGAAACCTGGGAGACACACATATTCCTCTGTGTCCTGTCTTTGTTTTAGCTGGGTGCATAAGTTGAGATCTGTCTCCTAGGGTGTTTCAAGACTAGCAAGCCTACTCTTAGCTGGGTTAATTTGTCCCAAACCCTGAAATGTAGTAAAGGATATCCTTTTCTGGTTTCTGGACCTACAAAAATCCAGAGTTTCTGAGATCTGTGCTTAGAAATGAGGGATTTTTAAAGCCAGTTTTTCTGGCTCAAAGCAAGTTTCCAAGGGTTTTGAGAGGATTCTTTAAAAATATAGTATTTTAAACATATAAGAGTAATTACAAGTGAATTTAAAAAGGCTGTAAAGTCGTTGTAGATGCTGAAACAGTCAAAGCAGCTGTGAGTTGTCACTGCTTTGGAAGTTTGTTCTTCAGGTGACGGCTCTTACAGAGCTTTTAAAGTAATTCTTGCTAATCGCTGTGTGTGTCTGCACTTAGAAAATCACCTGTTACCTGCTTCCTTTCTAAATCACAGCAGTAGAAAAACAGAAAAGCTCAGATTCTTTTTGGATCTGTTGTTTACATTTTGGGTTTCAGACTTCTCCAAACATAAGTCTTAAATCAAGACTTGAGATTCTCACAGCCATGTCATTCCAGAGTGTGGGACTTCAAAGAAGAAAAGTGCATTAAATATTCTAAGACCCACTTGCACTTTTATGTCAGGATAAGGAGTCGTTAGATACTCCCTTTGTACTCCCTCCTGTTCCTGCTCATGTTAGCAGCTGTTCCACTCTACCATTTTGCTTTCCAGGGTAATGACTCTTGGGACTGAGCTATCTCACTGACCATCTGTGGCCCATACAGCAATTTGTAGTGGATAATCCCTCACACTAAATCCTCTCAGCACGTGCTGCATGTTAGTTTTGGACTTTGTCCTGTTTTGAGCTTGCTGTAGGCCTGGGAATGACTGCAGCAAGGTGCTATCCTTCTTGCAACCAGGGGAAAGGTATAGGGGCTCCTTGAAGGACATTTAATTCAGTGCAGTTGGGGTTATGCAAGTGGTCCCAAACCCTGTTTTTACCACTGGGAATTAGTTAAAATCTGTGGGGAAAAATATGCAACCACATCACAGCATTGCTTTCATAAAGCTTTCCATCAGGAATAGGGTTAAAACTTGTGCAATTGTAAAAAAAATCCACACGAACTGTCAAAGAGGCAGAAAGTGACCCATGTATTTTACATGGTTTCTAAATGGTCATTGCTTTCTAAACACACAAAATTTACATTCTTATCCTAGTGGCTTTTCTCACTCTGTTATCCTAAACAACGCAGCATCATCACATCACTAGCAGACTCCAGCACTGGGATTTGGCTAGCAGAAAGATTCATGACAGATTTACCTAGCATGGGCATGGTAGTCCTGTGGCAGATTGAAGTTTCATCTAGCACAGCCTCTCGTAGACCAAATCCCCCAGAATTTAGGGAACTATGCAAGAGCAGTGGTGAGCAGTACCTTTCTGAGAATCTCTTCCAGTGTGCAGCAAGCTGTGGGTGTATGATTTCCTGAGCAACACACTGCCCCTGCATGCTTGCAGGGGGATAATTTTTTTCCTTGAACAAATTAGTTTAATTCCTGGGTAACCCTGAACCATTGGCTGTCACACCACTGTCTAACCTGTATAAGCATGGTGACTGCAAAGAGCAGGAAGCCTGTGCATGCTCTTGGGCTCTGTGCCAAACCTCCCAGTGACCACAGCAGGGAGTCCCTCTGGTTGTCTCTTTTTGGAGTGAGGGATCTCAGCCAAGATGGTCAGTTTTTCTGCAAGGGCCCTGCCATACCTCTCTTCCCCTCTATCTTCCCTACATGTTTGCTAAGGCACAAAGGCATTTCACCAGGATTTACTTCTAGGCAGCTCTCCGCAACCTCTTCCTTCTGTTTCCCTCTCGCTTTCACTCAGCTTCCCCATTTCCACCAACTAGTTGTTTTTACATAATGACACTGTAACTTTTGACAGGATGAAAACCTGGCTCTGCTTCTCCTTTCTGGAGTAAGCAAACTGCCCAAAAGCCTGGAGTGTCTGCAAGCTGCAGAAAATCCTGAGCCCAGTCCAGTGTGGATGTTTGCAGTCCAGTTACAAAAGCCCTGTGTTTGCATTATATTAATCCCCTGGGTTTGGCTATGCTGGCCAGGCAGGACCTATCGCAGCATGGAGAATGACATCATTTGGAAAAAGCCTTGCTGCACAAGGCTGCCAGAGGCTGTGCAGCATCCCTCCCCTTTTATAGGGGACGGCTGCTCCATCTCAGCAGGAGCAGGCTGCTTTATCAATTGGGATAGTTCTAGTGACTATAGAAGTTGTAACATAATGCAGTGTAGGACAAGGAGATATGTGTAACCCTCCTTGGGAGGCTGCAGTAGTTCTATAATACCATAAATCCTGTGATTTGTTCATTAAGCTCAGTCACCTAGAGATTTGTTTCATCTTAATGCATACATTGATTTTTACTTGCCCTAATTTGCCTTTTACAAGTAGTGGCAAGAAATAGCAGGAAAACGTAACTGATATGATGCTGCATGCAAGCTCACCCACGTGCTACTTGTGATCGGCGCAAGGAGCTGCAGAGACATAAAATGCAAAATGACTGGGCTGCTTAGTGAATGCTTTCAGCTCACTAATGCTGAAATGCCATAAAGCATCCTGCGTTCCAAAACCAGCACATGACTCTCAGCATCGCCATTCTGCCCGATTCTCCCCTTACGGACGCAGTTACAAAAACGGCAGCTAAGCACAGACGTATCCCTGGCATGCCGTCAGGCAGCCTTGCTGGAGGAAATTTTTTTTTCCCCCTGCAAGCTGCCAAGGTGGACTCCTTAGCTCCTGCGATAGACTGAATGAGACTGCAGTTCCCCCATCAGTTTCATAATACTCAGAAAGCATCCATTTACATCATTGTGTGCAGTGCAGGGCAGCAGCTGCCAGGAAATTTGAAACTATTTTGATTCCAGTTGACTAGAACAGCAGCAATTGAATTAGCTGGTATCGCTATAGATAAACTGATGATCTGTGCATTTTATTTCTTTGACCAATGGGTAACTGCTGGAGCTACAGTAACCTCTGTGAGTAAGGAGACTGTTCAAGCAAATATATCTAATTTCTCGAGCTATATAATATATATATATATATATATATTTATATATATATACTGTATAGAGAGAGACACTCACACCATTCTTTTTTAAAATGTACCTGTAAACAAAATGTCTGTCTATGCTTTTAACTTGTGTTTTGCTTCCTAGAATTTCCTTTTATTATGCTGTAGACAAGTTTGCTTGACATGGAATGGTTATTTACCTATGAAATAGCATATCTATGCCTGATTTAAATCATTAATTCTTTCAACGTCTAGTCATCAGAAAGGCTGCCAAATGCTGTTAGCTTATATTTGCCCGGTCTCAGTTTTCTAGTCACTCACCCCCTTTCTATTTTAGCTTTTTCCCTATTCATTTCTTTCTTTCTTTTTTCCTTTCTTTTTTTTTTTTTTTTTTCATTTGTTGAAAGAAGCCACCTTCAATGCAAAGTAGAAATTTGTGTTACCTGAAAGTGTGTGTCCTTTGTTTGTTTGGTGATGGGTATTTTTTTTCCCTGCGCATCTTCAGTGCAGTCCTTAAATTTTGTTGTTGTCTTTCTAGCCTTGTTTGTAATGCAGTCATATTGGGGGATGGGGTTGGACAGGATATGCCAGTAGCTGCAGCAAGACATGATGCTGTGGTGGTGGATGGGAATAAGGGAGGAGTTTCCCTTAAAGAGCTCAAGCTCCCCTAAGCTCTTCTACCTGAAATAACTCTGAGGAAAGGGAAAGGCTTTGCAATTTTGGGAGAGAGCGGTGGATTGGTCGTGGTTTTCCTCAAAAAATAGAGACTTTGGCAGTCATGTGCATGGTGGTACCTAACATAATGGCAACAGAACACTGCTTTGATGTCATATGATTTTTTTTTTTTTTTTCAATCAGAGAATCAGGCAGTATTCCTGCACGAAGGCAAGAATCCCACTGACTTGTACTTACATACAGCAGTGGTGTCAGCAGCAGTCCATCCAGAGGATGGCTGCTGACATTTCACTTCAGAAAAGGCTGTACATTTCTACTGTGATAGCACTACTCTCTTGGCCAGATGGAACACAGCTTGCAGGTGTGGCACAGGGGTGTATGTGTAAGCACTCTCCCTTCCCTTGGACATCTCTCTGTGCCCGCATATGTGGGTATGTGCTCCGTATGTGTACCTCTTCGGGAATCTGATGGGCTTGCCAGAGTATGAAGTTCAGGAGGAGAAGTAAATCAGAAACTTGCTCAGGATTTCTTTTCACCATCAGCATGTGGCTGATGGTAGCAGATGGGGGCGCGCAGCAGAGCATTTAGCATTCACCACGAGAAATAAGGTCCCCTCTGTTTCCCTCGTGTTGGTTCAGAAGCTAAGATAGCAATTAGCAGAGACGAGCCTGGCCCCTTGGCAGGATCTGTGTGCGGTGCCTTGTTAGGGCTTGGCCTCCGGAGCACATTGGCTGCCTCCCAGCCCCACAGGAGGCCCGGGCTGACGCTCCGGGCTTCCTTCCAACAAGGCGGAATGTGTGGGTTGGAGTGAGGCATGGGGGGTCCCAGCTCTTGAGGCACTGAGTATTGCTTTTCTTCAGGCAGTGCAGCCACGGAGTGTGGCCCAGGCAGTTGCCTCTCCAAGTGTTGTCCCAGGGCTGAGGGCACACACTGGGCACTGCTGTGAATGGATGTATCCACCAAGAAGGGCTTATGTTAGCATCTATAGTGACAGGCTCCCTATCAGCCCTCTCCTGAAGAGTCCCACCTCTAGACCATGCTGAGAGAGCGGCAAGCACTAAAGCTGCTGCATTAGAGAAGACCAGGGTTGCGGGATTACAAAGCAGCTTGGGGTTGCTTGCCTGGGGTTGTTCTGGTGAAGGTGTAGGGACGTTGTTACCACAGAGCATCACTGTCACATGTGAGTCTGTCCTGGTGGGAGTGTCCTACAGCAGCAACCTAGTGCCTGTGCCTTGAAAAGTATGGGCTTGAGATGCACGTGGGTGCTCTGTGGCTGAGTTGTGTGCAAAGGGGACTGTTTGCTGCTTCAGACACTTGGGAAAAGCACTCTGGGTGCTTTTCCACACCTGTTTGTTGGAAACCTTGCCAAGAAGACGAGCTGGTGATGCAGCTATGGACAGGGCATCTTTGCTCCTTACAGCTGAGAAAAGGTCCCTGCTTTGTCCTGAACAGCAACCAAGTCGTCTGGATGAAGCTGAATTCTTATTATATAGTGATTAAGTTAATGGCATGGAGATGTTTGGAGAACGCACTGGGGAAGATTCTGAGGCTTGGCAGGGTCCAAGACTGTCACTTAGATGCTGCACCACTCTCAGTGCAGCAGTATTTACCCCGTGGCTAGATACACTGGGATATACTGGCAGGTGCAAGCTTCTGCTTACCTCAGCAAGCAACTGGCACATAGGTAGTCATATTAATGCGATTCTGAACTTCTCTTAGATTATCCTCTCTTTCACCTTGAACTCAGCCTATCATTAACCACAGCTACATGGCTTTGGCCTCAGAAGCAGACCCTGGCCAGCCTGCTGGGAGCAGAGGTGGGGGATCAGTTTTCAATGCAGCACCTAGAGATGCATCTTGGGGCCAAACCATTCAAATGCAAGTTGGTGTCTGGTTTCAGAGCTGTCCCCCCTGATAATTTTTAGAATATGTCTTTAGGTCTCGCCACCCTGTAGTTTGATTCAAAACACTTTTATACTCCAGACCAGTTTCTTTTTATTTTTTTCTAAAGGAGTGGGACAAATACAGCTGTTGATGGTTGGCTTTTTTGTTGATGTTTTGGACTTTTTTCCTCCCAAAATCTCAGTTCCTCCTTGGGCTGTGATATAAGGTGGCCAATTATCTGTCATTACTAGATCCCTGAGATCCCTCTGCACAGATGGTTCTCTGTTACCTCGAAACAATGGGAGCCACTGGGTGCTTGGCACTTGGAAAATGAGACCACCCATTTTTGCTCCTGCTTTGTTTCCATCAGTTGAAAAAGCAGCACAAGGAAGGGAGGGGTAGCAAGGTTTTTCTGCAGCAGTGTATTTGCTGCAATAGAAACTGTGAATTGCTTGGTATGCATCCATCACTGCAACATGACCTTCTGCTGCCTGAGTTGTTAAAGGAAGAGGGTAGTGCTGGCAGAAAGTTGAATGGCTTATTAATTGCTTTGTAATTCAGCTAATTAGTTTTGTCAAGGCTGTAGAACATAAGGGGTGTGGCTGATTATCTTCCCAGTTTTTCACCTTTACAAGTGCAAATTATCTGAAAACGTTAAACCATCATGTTTGGTGTCTTATTTAAGTAAAACCATCATGTGTGGTGGGTCCATGCTGTGGATGGATGTAGACATCTGAATCTCTGCCTTCTTAGGCCTATGCGCCTGGCCTGTTGCCTCAGACTGTTCATGTGCCACTGGGACCTTTTCTTTAGTGTAGCAGACATTTCTGGCATTCCTTCCTCTGTAGTGCAACACTCCCAAAGTAGGGCTGCCCAAAAACTCCTATGTAAAATGACCAGCTCTGGATAACTGCAGTGTGAGAGCGTGCAGAAGTAAGTTAAACTGAACGGTATTTTCCCTGCAGGGGAGAGCGTTGTTACTTTGTTAGGAGCGGGCTGGGGAGGGAGATGAAGATTTTTGCTTTGTGCATGTGGTAGATAAGTCCAGGGTCTCTTTTTTTTCTTTGCAGGTAGTGGCCGTGGAAGCAGCAGTTTGCCTCCTCAGACCATCATCAATGAATTTCCAGAGTACGGCACTGTAGAGTCAAGCAGGCCAGCGCCAACAGCTCCATCGACGAGCCAGGCCGAGCCTGTAACTCACAGTCCAGAAAGACGGGACAGTCACCACCACGTCAGGCCTGTTCCTCAGTGCACAGCTCCTGCTGGTAATTTGAGGCCTAATGCAGGGGCAGTGCAGCTTCACACCCCAGAAGAAGGTCTGCAACCTGTGGGTAATCTCCCAGAGATTATGAAAATCTCTCATCAGCTAGAAGCAATAAAGGTGCAAGAAAGAGCAAATACTTCTCTCGATTCAGAGACGCCAATGGAAAAAAAGAGTGTTACTGGCAGCCAAAATGTGCAGGCAGCCAGAGAACCAGTTCCAGCAGGCCAAGAAAAACTCTCAGACATGCTTCTTCCATCTGAACGAACAGCTGAGGAAAAAAAGCATTTGATCATAGAGAAAGATCTGGCTTCAGTATGGGCTGGAGAAAAGCAGTCTGAATCCTCACAAGCCATAAGTAATAAAGCAGAGGAGGTCCACGCAGCTCAGGAACCAAGCTGTCATAAACAATCTGTGACAAACCTGGAAGTATTCAGCAGAGTGGAGAGGGAGACAGGTTTTGAGGAGTTTTCAGAGCACAGTCAAGGCAAAATGCAAACAGGTCTGGAGAGAAGGCTTGCTAAAGAGCCAGCTGCAAGTAAACATGTAGAATTTCAAGGTGTGGAGATCTTATGGCTTCAAAAAGCTGAGGAACAGAAAAGAAAGAAGCACTCACTGCTGGACTCTGTGTCTGTGGAGAGGAAGGCGTTCCCCAAGACATCCAGCCACCCTGTGTCACCAATGGTCTCCCCAGGCTTGCTTTCCTTGCCAGACAGTGCATGGAGTGAGGTCTGTGAAGACCCAAGGCTGGGACCTGCTGCCTCTGGAGCCACTCCTCTAGCACTGCTCGATGAAAGTAGGAAGGATGAAGTTTCTGTGAAGGACAGGAAGAACTCTGGTGAGGAGGAGAAGGCTGTGCTTGCAAGAGGCCAGGGCAGGTGAGCTGATTCTAAAAGGGGAGCAGGGGTCAGGCAGGGGTTCTTTTGTCTTGGCATGTGGCTTGTGCCTGTCTATTTAGGAGCTAATGAGAAGTAGCAGATACTTCTCTGCTGCCTGTGGTGTCCTGTTTACAGAAGTGGTTCATAGTTGGTGGTTGGTTAGTGCCTGAAGCTGGTACTGAAGCTACTTCACACTATGTTACTGAAGTTTGCAGTCCATCTCAGGTTTTGAAACATAAAGATCAGAAGTCTTGCTGTTTGCACAGTGATGTCTGTGTGATGAAGCTTCTGTAGCAGGTGTAGTTGGGATCTGGACATGTCATGTAATTAAAATACAGTTGGCATGCAGGCCTGGCCATATGCACCTGAACAGATTTTCTGGTTTCATTCAGAGTTCATGCAAGAACAGTGTGAGAACCTTTGAAAGGTTGGATAATAAAGACATTTTATCCAGGGCCATGTAGATCATAAAAGAAAAGACATTTTATCTGGGGCCATGTAGCTCATAGGAGGATAAATGCTACAATACGTGCTTTCTATATTACCTACCTAGGTATGTTTATATCATTTAGAAGTACATATTGCAAGAATGGCATGCTGTTTTGCATCCTGATTTGCTTGCTTTTCTTTCCTGATGGACATCTCCTGACAAAACAAAGGGTTCCACTGGTGTGCTCTGAGCAAACCATGCTGACTTTGACATGGAGAGATGTTTCCTGCTGAGACGACAAGATCTCTACAAGGGAGGCTCTCCTGCCTCTGCACCTCTGGATCTGTGGAGTTTTGCTTTGGGATGGGATTACTTGGGCATGGGATTACTTGAGCTGGCTACCCTAGCCTCTGTCATGTTGAGGAGCCTCACAGTATTTGGTACAGCGGAGAAGAAAACTGAGGGATGGTATACCTTGCATCAGCAAGCAGGCTTCAAATTTCTCCCTTCAAATTTGGTTCCCCAGGCTCCATATTTTTAATTACATGGGCTTCCTTTTGCATTTTGGAGTGATTTCCTTCAGCTTTTTGCTGAAGACCCCAATCCTAGGACTGCAGAGATAGCAAGTTATCCTTCAAGGGCAGAGGTTCCATCTGGATACACATCTCCAGCATGTGCAGCCTCTGACATGGCACTGGTGCTAAGATAGATGTTACATATTGTGTTTTTCTCTTTGCAGGTAAGCAGCCAATATAATCTGTTAGACAATATTAGGCTGTCTCCCAGCCCTCTTCTTTTACCCAGAAAATAGTTTCTTTCTGTGTCCCTGGAGAGGAAGATGATGCTCATAAAGAGGGTAGTGCAAAAGAGAAACCAGCATTTTACCTGCAGTGCCCTCTGTTGCATAAAGCTGTGTTCAGCTTTTTGCTCAGAAAGGTGGAAGGTGATAAGGGTTGCCAAAAGTCTAGACTTTGCCCCCAAGCTGAAATGAGTTGTTTCTGGTTAATTTTCAGGATGGTGGAGGAGGGGGAAGCAGCCAGAGGAGGATACGAAGATTTCCTTGGGCAGAGGCACTCTGACGTCTCCACTGATCTGTACAGCTCACAGTTTGAAAACATCCTAGACAATGCATCTTTGTACTACAGTGCGGAATCGCTGGAGACATTGTACTCGGAGCCCGATAGCTACTTCAGTTTTGAGATGCCACTCACTCCCATGATCCAGCAGCGCATGAAGGAGGGTGGACAATTTTTAGATAGGACATCAGCTTTGGGGCAGACAGATGTCCCTGATAGGGAGGTCAAGGCACGTGGTGAAGGCATCGCCAATGGCTTAAGGGATACAAGCGAAACACTCTTCAAAGGAGATGTCACAGAAGTCCCTCGTCTGGAAAGGTAAAAGTAGTGAGTGAGCTTTCTATGTGCTTGGAGATTGTTCCTCAGTCTCTGTTTACTTCAGTGTACTGTCACAGGGTGTAGTTTTGCCTCTTAACACTTCAAATTTTCTACAGAGAATCATTTCCAGGGTGACTGCGGGAGAGAAATGAGCCATCCAAACCTGTCATTCATAAGAAGAGTGCAAATTTACATTATGAAGGTTTATTAGGCAATGCTGATGTGTTGATAAAAGTCTGTCTGATACTATCACATCTCTGGGACCTGTCTCTGGAGGAGTTAGTTATTGGTTACAAATGAACCTTGTTCAGTTCCAGTTCCTACCTGAATTTATTGGCAGCAACTTTAGGAGCAGTAACACTTTGTGTACACAAATTAGTTGTCCAAATGCAGTCTGTGATCTGGATGTTAAAGATGTGTCTCTGGGCATAGTGTTTCCTCTCTTGAGGCCAGTGGGAGTTTAGGACATTACTTCTGCTGGGATGAGATTTTGCTTCCACCACATTCACAGGTTAGCTACTTCTTTCATTTGTGCACATACTTCCTAAAAGAGGAGTGAGCATTCAAAAAAATGTTAGAAATTTCTGTTTAGGTAAAAGGGGAGGGGAGAAAATATATTAAAAGAAAGAGTCATTTGAGAAGCAAGAACTAGGTTGAGTGGTTGGAAAATACTGTACAATTGTAGGAAATCACTCCTATGTGCAAACTTTTCTTACAGTGTGCAGTCAAAAAGAGTAGGGACAATGAAAAGTAGCCACAAAGTAGGAGATTGAGTTAAAACCAGAGTGGTGAAGGTGCAACTCACCTGCAAAGTGGTGAAGGGCCTTGTGAGGGACAAAGATGTCCCTCACAAAGGGTCTTCATCCTCCAGAGACAGGATGTTATCTTAGAGTCCAAAGACTATTCCTTTAGATGGAATTAATCTAGTTCGAGCTTTCCAGGGAGTAAGGGTGGGAGATGTTTTATCTGTTTTATTTCTTTTATGTTAAAATGAAAGAAGTCCTTTTGAGCAGAAGTAGTTTTGCTAACTACAGATTAAGGTACAGTCGGCTCTTAAAACAAAAGGATAAGGACCTTAGGGTTTAAAGTATTTTTCCCTCAATCATAGAGTGAAAAAGGTCCTTCTTTGTTTAAATCTTGTGCATGCATGGTGCCTGCCAATAGGCAGTAAGTGACTGCTAATCTGCAATAACCTGTATGGAGCCAGAGCCTGAGGTCAGTCCTGAGACTTGCAGCTACTTACCTATAGCAAAACCAAAGACTGACATAAAACTGGACAGGGGAGAACAAGCAGTACATTCAGATCCTGATTCTTACTCCACTGTTGCAGCATCTAGTATCTAAAATATACTGTCAAGTAAGGCCCACATTGTCTCATCAAGACAAAAAATTATCACAAAGACAAGGTGTGTTTAGATGAGTCACATCAGATGCCTGCCTAATGTGGATTTCAGTTAGATTTAATTTTAGTTTAGATTTGCAGCCATACTGATAAATCAGCAGTAGACGTTGAAATAGTTTTTCCTCAATTAAAAAAAAAAAAATAAAGAAAAGGAAGAAAAAGTGTTTCTGGCTTTTTAGGGACAAGCTTCAAGGGCTCACCTAAGGCTGGTGCCAGTAGAGAATGTCACCGCAGCAGGATGACTAGCCACAAGTATGCCCAACAGAGTAATCCTCCCAACAATAATCTTATAGCAAACACCACCCTTCCTCCTCCGGTATCCCGGTATCGTGTTGTATTGCGCCAGGCGTGTATGTTGTGTGGTAACTGACAGGCGGCTGGCAGGTCGTGAGTACTACTTTGTTGGAGCCAGTGGGGAATCACGGTGTTAGGAGCGCGGGGAAGCAGTGTGTGCGTGCTGGGGCGGCGGGAGGTTTATCGCAGAGGGGTCAAGCCGGTGTGTCACGGTGATGCTCAGGTGAACCAGAAATAGCCTCCTGAACCCTGGCGGCTGGAGCTTGAAGGCGCGGTTGTGTAGCCTGAAGCAATCCGTGACATAGGTTTACCTAAGTCTGCCTGTGCGATGCGTGTGTATGGTACCTCTGTGTCTCCTGCTCTCGTTTCCTACGGCGTCGTGAGCCTGCGGTTGTGCTTGGGGCTGCAATTCCTCACACGTAGTGCCTGCCTGGCGCTGCAGAGCAGCGGGGGCACCCTCCGCAGTGGTCCAGCCCTCCCGGAGGAGGAGGGTGGGGGGAGGCAAGCCCTCCGCCCCGCCGTGCCCGGCCCCGCGCGGCCGAAGCGCTCCGTGCGCTTTGCTCGGCCGCTGCTCCCCGCTCCCGCCTGGAGGAGAGCGGCGGGAGAAGCCCCTCCCAGAGGGGTGGGGGTTGCTGTGGGGGCTCGGCATGTGGATACTGGCAAGTGCAAAGGGAAGCGGGGGGGTTTCGGGTGCGGGGGATATGGGAGCAGAGCGGGGCAGTGTGGGACAGCAAGGAGCATGAGACCCCCTCCTTCTCCCCCGACGCACCCCCCCCCACCCCCCGCCCCCCTTGTCCGGAAACCCTACTGCCAACCCGAGGGAGCAAAAACCGAAAACAAAATCTCAGCAGTGGCTTGTGCCGTGGCATTTTGGTGATAGAAAAAGTGACTGGGGAGGGAGCATGCTTCCAAGTACCAGCACTAGTTAATGGGGGAGCAGTGTGAAACAGAGCAGTTCTTCTTGGCCCAGAGCAGAAGGGAACGGCCGATTTTAGAGCAAAGAGCTGGTGGTTTTACACATGGAAATTGAAAGCCTTATGCCAGTTGGGATAGGAGGAGCCAGGGCTCCCTGTGACCATGCCCTCCTGCTAGCAGGTAGTTGAGCACCATAGGCCCTTTTGCACTTGTCCGGAGGGATCCAGAGCGTACCTCACACGGGAGTGAGATTTTGATGCATAAGGACGAGGAAAGCTTGCCTCGTAATGAATAAGCGGGAGGGTAACATCCTTCTCTGCTCTTAGGAAATTGCTGGCTTTGGGAGGGGTCAGCTCTGGTATGTGAGGGCCGGTCACATGCCTTCAGAACTGAAAAAAAAAAAAAAAAAAAAAAAAAAAAAAAAAAAAAAAAAGAGGAAAAAAAACTATTAGAGGCTTGCAGGCTGCAAGTTCCTATGAGCTCCTGGGTGTCTGAAGATTTAATCCCTGCTGTCCTCCCAGTCAGCTGCTGGCCGTGGTTAAACGCAGTAAGTCCTGGCGAGTGGTGTATGATGGACCTGCCTGCTTTGACAGCCACCTGCCGTACTTCCTTGTGGTAGGGGGATGCCAGCTGCCCCTAGGTTTTCCTGAAGGGCAGGCAGACTTATTTCTGCAAGTAGCCCTTTCTTGGCATAGCTTGGGTGCCCTTTGTGCCTGGCCAGTGGAGGAGGGATGGCTGGGGGACAAGGGAGTGCAGCTTGCCTTCCTTCGGGACTTTTTGGGTCTTTGGGGTGGAGTTTATTCTCTTTCAGTTCTCTGAGCTAAACTCAGTTGGTTAGAACATGGTGCTAATAATGCCAAAATTGAGGGTTTGATCCCTGTGTGGGCCATTCACTTAGCAGTTGGAGTCATGATCCTTTTGTGTCCCTTCCAACTCAGAATGTTCTGTCGTTCTGTAGTGAATATTCCTCTGAGGGGAAAAGAAAATACTTCTTTTTTTATTTTAAGGCAGCTGAAGTAGCCTTAAATTTCCACAGGAGGGGGTGGGAGAACAGGGGGAGGAGGGGTAGTGTGTAAGGTTTTAGAGCTGACTGACAGCCTTGCTGTGTGTCAGGGCACCATGGTGTCCTCATGAAATAGGCTGAGCCGCAGGTTGCCCGTGTAATGAAGCTTTGTAATGACAATAAGGACGTAGCATTTGGGGTGTGTTTGGTGCCCTTGTCTCTTTGTTATCCTTGCAGAGGCATGCAGTCTGCACTGTCACACCTACGCCCAGGTGCTGTACTGCTCCTTTCCCATACCAGTGGGCTGTGTTAAGGTGAGCAAGGCTCACTTTTCTTTATTTGTGAGTTTAGTCTTTCTTTTAGAGGCAGGAAGGAAAAGTGTTTGCAAGGTGGTACCAAAATAATGACCTTGAGTTTGTGTTGCCTGGACTAGGTGTAATCATTTGCAAATTGATTAACAATGCTGGTCCAAGTGAGAGTGTGGTGAAGGGGATATGTTTACAAAGCAGTAAGATATACCTGAGGGGAAAAGGAGTTACCTTTTCTATGTACACTACAGACAAAGCATCTGCATGACTAAATGTGAAGTGTGAAATTACCTCTGTGATGATCTTTATACTTCAAAGGCTGGACTTGTTTTAGTCTTCTCTTTTACTACACACTTTACAGCAGGCTTTCCGTTCCATCTCCCCTTGTAGGCTGAATTGAGTCAGAATAAAAAATTTTAAAAAAATTTTAAAAAACCCACAAAACAACAACAAAAAACTTACGGCATTTCTTTTCCTGCAATAAGTGCCTTTTCCTGTTGTCTTGGGAAGTATTGTCTCTGTTGGCAGGACATTGACCAAGATTTTTGTAAATCCAGAGAGAAAAAAAATTGTATTGCAGCTCCTAATCCTCAAAAATGCTAAATATTTGCCACCTGCCATCATCTTCAAGGAACTGCTAGTGCTCAGCAAATTCTGCAAGTCCTGTTATTTTTTTTCTCCTGGAGATGCAAACACAAATTTAGTTTTATATGTATTCAAGAGGGGAAGAAAACAAACTCCCTAAAGCAATCTGGTGATTCTCAGAATAAATTCACAAGAATGTAGCCTGAAATTCCCATGGGTACCAGGTTACTTTTAATTGTTGGGGCCTCTTGTAGAAGTTCCCATGGTGGGTATTTTTCTTCTGTGTATAGGTAATTTCCAGCCATTTCTTACTTGGCACTGTGCTTATTCCTTCCTTAAGACAATAAACTTTGTTGACAAATAAATCAAATTTTGATTCCTCTCTACGGGCTGATTCTCTAAGTCTCTTCCCAGTTTATGAGTACCCACATGCCAGTTATATTTCTAGTTTTCAGTTTGCACACTGGTATTTTTGTCCAAAGTAGCTTGTATTTCATTTTTCAGAGTAGTTATAAGGCTCAATACTTTGGAATCTAACATGTAACCTTTATACAATCATTTTATTAGTCTATTTGATGTAGGTGTGGTAGAATTTTTTTGCACTTTGAGATTCAGTTGAAAAGATTCACTTTGAGACCCAGTTGAATTTTTTCATTTAGTGTGAAATCTGCTGAGATTCCTATTTTTCTGAGTGGATGTTTTTTCACTTCAGACATGCCTCAGCTCATGGCAGACTCTGGGACCAAGGAGTCATAGGTCAGTCAGAACATGGTACTTCATATTTGCTGTCATCCATTTGCCTAGGATAAGGAAGGTTATTCAGAGGGATGGCATTGGTTATTGTCCTAGAAAAGCAAATGCATCAAATGCATCTGCAACTGGTGAGCAAGCAAACAACCACTGGAGCCCATTTTCATCTGTCAGTTGTTGAGCCACAGCTAACCACAATATGCTGGCATGGGTGTAGGTTAAATCCAGGTAAAGATGAAGTGGCACGATTCACAGGGGTAAATTTCAAAATGCCACTGGCATTTTGACAGCTGAAGATTTGCCTTGTTATTTATTACACTGCCTAGTTGTGTTGTGTTACACTATTGACCTTGATATTCCCTCAAGGAATGTGTCATCACTTTATCAAGGCTCTGGAGATACTCTGTACAGAGTTTGCCTTTGCTCTGGCTAATGAGGTGCATGGAACGCCAGTTTACAGAGTTTGTAAAGCTTCTTCTAGTTCCTAAATAAACTGTTGTTTTAGGGGAAAAAAAAGGGCTGCTGACTTTTCGCCTCTTCAGTTCCCAGCGTCCTCTGAAAATAAAATGAACAAAACAAAAATCCAGGAGCTGACAGAGAGAGGAAAGAAAAAAAAAAAAAGAAAAAAAAAAAAGTGGAGCAGCTGATCAGTTTGCTACACAAAGCTCCTCAGTACAGAGCTGTCAGCAGCTCAGCTTTTAAGCTGGCATCTGTTGGCACATCTCCATTAAAGTCAAAGCCATTTAGGTCAGGAAGGCTTGATTCACCAAAACCGAGGCATCTCTGCCAGCTCTGAGCTGGTCCCGAAGTGCAGCCTGCTGTCTCATCCATTAGCCACGACTGGCTGCTAGTCAAGCCCCTCTCCATGTTATTGCTGATGAAGTCTCTTCTTCTCTATGTGTGTGCTGGGATAGAGAGAGACAGAGCCTGGAAGCTGGCAGGAGAGCACAGAGAGGCATGCATGCCTTCAGATGTGATGCTGGAGCAGCGATGAAGAACAGGGCACCGAGTATGCAGACTCCTTTTTAGCACAGCTGGGTGAGCTGTGGGTTGGTTAGTGGTTGTTTTTTCTTTGTTGTTTTTTCTTTATTCGCTATTCTTTTTGAGGACAGGTGGTTCATTTTGCTGCATGGTTTCAATGTAAAGCTCCTGTTTGATACTAGTGCCAGTGATCAAGTGCTTTATCTGCACATTTGCAGGGATGCCTGAACCAAAAGGTGTATACACGTGTTTTTATGCATCTCCCGGTTTTGCTCCCTCCCAGGGAGGACCAGCTGGACCAGTCTCCCAACAGTTAAACTAAGCCCAAGCACAGAGGGGAAGTACTTTGCTGGCTTCCCAGTTTCGGTCCTATCCTGGAGGGCCCTGCAGGAGCCTTAGGGGGAGGAGGGTCATGTGGGTGCTGAACGCAGGGATGGTGACTCTTGACACCTGGAGCAGGGTGCTGAGGGGAGAGCTTGAGGGCTCCTGAAATGTGTTGGGGCCGAGTGTTTTCTGAGCAAGGTCATAGGTATGCAGTGCATTTGTTGGGTCTGTTTTTTATTTTTATTGGGGCAGGTGGATCAGATCCTGAATATGGGACAATCCTAATACTTTCAAGAGACCAGTCTCTGTGTCTATGCATGTCAGGAATATCCATTGCAAGGACGAGCCTTTGAGTACCCCTTGTGGTGAGGACCAGGGTTTCACTTTGTAGGCATGGTGACATTAATGTGGTGAGTGTCCCTTTGTGAGTACCAAACCTTGCTGTAGTGATGTATGAAGCCTGAGGTCAAAATGGAATCAAACATGAAGTATTTTTAGCAAGACATTTGTACTTCAGGTGGCAGCGGGCCAGCATGTATGTGTAATAAAGTACATGCTGTCTCTCAGAAGGGCTGCAATCCTGTCCCTGCATGTGGCAGGACTTCTTGTTCTCATGCTGTGATCCTGTAATGACAATTGCATTTGCTTTATACAAGCCTACAGAAATGGTGTTTTATGAATGCTTTAGCTGCTACCTCCCTTTTTTACAATCACTAGGAATTATTTTAATGAAAAAAAAAACCAAATGATTACAGGAAGGAAGAGGTTATTTTTGAACAGCAGTATGCATTTCAGCCCCTGAAATTGACTTTGCATATGTATTTTATTGATAACCCTTAGGTGATTACAGGGATTACTTACAACTTTGCTCCTCTCCGTGTGATGTGACATCTTTTTAATAGATGCCTGGTGGTTACTCTGGCTTGTGGACACCGTCCTTGCTTTGTATGTCCTGCCTGGTGTTGTGCTTCTGAGACACCCACTGAATTGAGCTGCAGCAAAGTGCAGCTGTGTCAGTCCTCAAAGAGGGATCTACTTCAAAGCATGTCTTTGAAGAGAATCCATACGTAGGACTTCAAAGCTGTTTAAACCATTTGGAGTAAAATAGCACACTGAGTCATCTGCTAGGAAAGGGCATTATTTTTATTTTTTTATTATTTTTCTCCCCTTCCTACAGTTGTATCTTGGAGGAGCCCTGGAGCTGAAGGTAACTGGCAAGGTAAATCGTCGCTTGAAGTGCTTTTGTGCTCACTCTCTCTTGGCCCTGAAGAAGCTGGTTTGGAGCTGCAGCAAAGCTGCAGCACAGCCATTCCCAGCCCATTTATGTGGTCAGGTAATTTGTAGCAGGAACTGAGTCATCACATCCCACTGCTGCTGGGATTTCTTCACTTTCTTCAGTGGGGCTGCTCCTTTCAGAGCTAGACTGTTCAAGCACAACTTTTCAGGTCCTTTTAAACAAAATTCAGACTGTGCCACTGCTTATGTCTGGTCTGCACTGAAATGTGAAAGGATATTGTTCACTGAACAGCCACATCTCTCCAAAGGGTTGCAGAGCAGGGATTTGTTTCTGCAAGGCAGGAGATAAGGGGTAGAGTGGAGAAGTGGGGGCAGGCGCCTGACTGTTTCTGCTTTGTCCCTGCCATGCTTCTGAGGGGCTGTTGAACTAAACTATGCTTTTCATGGACAGAGTTTATGGTTATGGAGGGAATGCTCCCCAAGGAGAAGGCTCAGGTGAAAGCATTTAAAACAACAAAGCCAGCTCTGTCCTGCAGTGGGTGATTATTAGCTTCAGTGTGGCTCCCCAGTGGACACCATAGCCCTGCTGAAAAAACACTGGTTCTGGCCCTACCTTCAGTATGCCAGAATGTCTCTCCATCCTTCTTTACTTCTAATCATTGCTGCGTTTTGCTCTGATGGGTTTTGCTGGCAAATGCCTGATACAGCCTGCCTTGGAGTAAAGCTGATGTTAAAGGCATCAGTATTTATTTGAGAGAAGTTTGTTTTCCTCCTGTTTTCTCCTCCTGTCCTTCAAAAAAGTCTGTGAAGGTTCCATCCCTGTCTTAATCCATGCTCCTCTGCAACTGGTGCAACCAGTGACTCCCTTCAGACATGTATGCCAGATGAATTTGTGTTCCTTGGGGAAGGAATGTATGCATCCAGGGGAGTCCATGTGCCACAAAGCATATGCTGTGCATCAGTTGGTAAAATTTAAAGGCAGTGGCAAGCTGGGATCACTGAAGTGGCTGCAGTGAGGACAGCACTTAGGCTGAGTTTTCACACCCTGCCGCTTTGTGTCAACTCTGAACATCACTTGCTTGTTAGCTGGGCCAATTGCACTGTGCTTTTACTCCATAAAGTAAAATGCTAATATGCATTTCTTCCTTGGGACAAAGCAGAGAGTTTAATCTCCATGGATTTGCTACGAAATGAAGAGCATACCAAGGTTTAAGGTATCATAAAGTCACACTCAGGCTGAGGTTTCCTCTTGCAGCCTAGTTGACTGGGAGAGTGGAGCACTGAGATTTGATGTGCCTGTATCATTATCATTATGTTACTGGCCTTGCTGTTTTTTTTTCTGGAAGTTACAGCCATTCTTCAATCAAACATTGCTGTGTAGAGTTTCAGTTTTGGTGGTACGTGGAATGGGAGGCGGGGACAGTAAGTGAATCTAGAATATTCTCAAACAGATCAAGTGTGCTGAGTGCTGAGCTTGGCAAGACTGAGATAGCTTGGCATTGGGAGCTGAATCACCGTAGAACTGGTCTATAATGGAACAAGATTAAAAAAACAGTATAAAATGCCTAGTAGTTATGGTGTATTACAGAAAAGCTGGAAAGCCTACCAGAGCTTACAGTCTACAGCTTACATGTTTTATCTCTGAGCTTGGAGAGGCGTCTGCTGCTGTATTTGCAGTTTACCACAGCAGCTGCTTATCACGTTCCTGTAATTTCTGGATATGGTGGTCACAACCTCTCTGCATTCCGTGTGGGTCTGGGCATGCTTTGATAGGAGAAAGGATGCATCAGGAGTGCGTTGCTGAAGACAGAAATATTGAAACCTATAGACCTGGTTTCTGGCCACAGCTCATGCTGTGAGACTGGAGAGGTCTGGAGTTTTTTTGTAGTTCTGTTTTCTGTGTTTTCTCATAGCAAAGATTATTACAAGTATCTCTGGATAAAAATTAGCATCCATTGCTGGACAGGCACTTACCAGTATTAAGTTTAAGTTTTTACCAGTATTAAGTTAATTTACCATTACAATCCACTAGCCTTGAATCTAGGATTAGGGGGAATATAATCTATTACATTTTTCAGCCTTCATTTTTCAGTGGAGGTTTCCCATTTTGATGTGATAAAGAGTAAAGCTGCATGAGAAATCCATGTCCAGCTTTGCCCTGTAGGGCTTTGTACACAAAGCTGTCTCTTGGCATTGTTTTAATGGTAGTGCTGCTGTGGATTCTTTATGTATAGAAACTGTAGACTGCAGAAGAGAGACCTATTTTCACCCTGGTTGCTTTTAGTGCTTAGTTAGAATTCATTATAAGCACTTTACTGAGGGAGGCAAGTATTACTGATTTCAGTAGATTAGTAAACTGAGGGATGGAGGGAAGGTTATGCACCCAGAAAGTGTTGAAAGTAAGAGATACCAGGTATTTGTCTGAGTAACACCACTTGGACCCTGCTAAAATATCCTGCCCTGAAGGCAACTTGCACAGTAGCCATGCACAGGGCATCTGCATTTCCTAAGCCCTCAGTGATATGAGCACTGAGTCTTCAAGCCACCTAAATCCACTTGAGAACTGAAGTCTTACTTTACTGCTAAGAATCTGTCATTTCCCCTGAACAAGAGGCTTATGTTAAAGACAACCTGTATTGACTTGACAGCCTTTTTGTACTTTATACTTTCGTATGAAGTACAAAAAGTACTCGCTTAATACTTACTTTTTGTACTAGGTACAAAAAGTACTTACTTAGCCCCCCTTTGTACTAAGTAATAAGAGAATCAACTGTCAGAATTAACTACTGGAATAGCAGGAAGGATCCCTTATTCTTCGATGCATGTATGGGCACCCTCAGTCAAGATGAAGCTTTAAATTGGAGAAGTTGGAGGATAGGGTTTCTTATGCAGCCCTTATGTTGACTAGTTTTGTCAAGTAGGGGAAAGAGCACACCCTCCCGCTTGCTGGGTGTTCCTCCTTCACATCCCAGCCATAGCTCTGATAGGCAAAGCAGAAGCTGGGAGCTGCTGTACTGTTAATTTCACTAAGTGGCAGATGCTGGTGCTTCCTTTCTTTCTAAACTTTTGGTGGTTTGTGGTAAGGTTGACTCTCATAATACACTGGTTCCTAGCAGGGTACAGATGTTTCTTGTCAGCTTTGGCCATCTTTCAGGGCTATAAATGCTACCTTTAATAAAAAGCAGTGGTGAAAGAGGACTGTGATTTATAGTGAGTGAGGTGCTGTGAGTTGTCATGGCTTTTGAAGCAGCATTTGTACATGAAAAGCTCCACAGATGTGTTAGCTCACCTGGGTATGCCTTGCTCTTGTCAGTTGTTAGAGATGGGAATTTGAAATTAGTTGTGCCTGATTTGAATGGACAAGGTGTTGCTCAGGGCTTGTGTCAGAGTACTCTGTCATTTGCTTTCTTCACATGTTTGGTATAGGTCAAATTTAGAGAATTTCAGACATTGGCTAGTGGTTTTGGATAGGGCCGAGGAGGCATTTTCCGCAACAATCATGTCAGGAGGGGCTTTTTTTCTTTTCTAGGCTAACTGATGGCCAGTAACATTAGTGTTGTTGGAATCGTATTTACAGTATTAATTTTCTGCTACGCATTGAGACTGACTCCCTTTTATTATAGCGCCATTTTATTTACACTGAAATAAATGCAAACCAATGCAAATCCCCAGTTCTTGTAGGAAAAGGTTAGATTTCTGTTTTCCCCAGATACTTGATAAAGAAGTTGTACCCACAGGGTGGATGTATGATACTTCTGATGTTGTAGGAGCACTGAGAGGATGGAAACAGAGGTGAAATAGGCAAATCTCTGTTCTGTACATGTCCTTAAAGCATGCATGGAAAGAGAGGTAGGAAGCAGATGATTTGTAGCATGCAGAATATCAAATATTTTTATTTGAATCTCACCTTATATGAAGATCTCATCTTTGAGGAATCAGTAAGTGGCTAGCAGACATTTGAGTAAATGGCTAGACAGTTGTTACTGGAGCACAGCAATCAGTTGTCTTAACCATGGCTTGTCAAGTCTGAAAATTACAGTGGTGTGTGAAACTGTGGTATGTTGTTTACAATGCTGTGTGTTCAAAGTCATCTTTAACTCATTCCACTCATATCTGCCCTATGCATGACTCTTGCTGATCATTCATCAGCCTTGTGTAAATGGGGTTTTAGGAAGAGCTGAGATTTTGAAAAAAACTTTCATGGTAGTGTCAGAGAAAAGCTCTTCTAAAGTTAAAAGCCTACCTTTTTGAAGGTATGTCTATGTGG
This sequence comes from Parus major, assembly GCF_001522545.3. Classification (NCBI taxonomy): domain Eukaryota; kingdom Metazoa; phylum Chordata; class Aves; order Passeriformes; family Paridae; genus Parus; species Parus major. Next base: position 42,968,689 of record NC_031799.1, read on the forward strand.
GGGTGCACTTTTTGGTGTGGTGGGCTCTTGACTCTTTCATGGGAGAAGCAAAGCAGGCACACAGCTCAGCCAGAGCTTTACTATTGTACTAGAGGCGGGAGGAATCTATAAGTGCATGTTTTATCTGAAGTGCCCTGGGGTTGCCATGCTGAACATCTTGACTTTGAGCAGCTGGTGAGGGAAATAATTGGCACCATTAGGGAGCAGGAGGGAAGCAAGGAGTTCTCCAGGCTGGCATGGGTGGTTTGTGTCTCTCATAATCCAAACTGGGCTCCTTGCTTTGAGTCCAACTTTTTCTAGCAGTGTCTTCCTATGCGATGTCCACTGCTCATGGGCGACACAGGAGCCACTGAGAGTTCTGGTGATACTATTTTAGATTTAAGGAATTGTGTAGTTTCCAGGACAACTGGGGAAGAATGAGGAAAGGGCTTGTTCTGACTCAGCTTGGAGTAGCTGATCGCCCTTTTTTAATCACTGCATTTCTCCAGAAAAATTGTTTATTTCCTACTTTTAAAGAGGCCTCTTTGAGCCAAGCAGGCAATTGGGTTAAAAATACTAATGCAAGAAGCACTCAGGTACAGTTGTAGGCTGATAATAGCAAAGAGCTCTCTCTGAGGTGAGCCCAAGTTGAGGATACTTAGCCTAGTCAGAAGGCAAGTCCATATTTGGCTGTCTTTTAAACACCCTTAACTTCTGCTGGCTGCTAAGTGAATATCCCTGTTCTGCATTGCTCCTTCTGTTAAGTGGGTTTTGTTACATTATGTCATCTTGCCTCTGTACAATTAATTGCCTTCCATTCTAAGAGGAATCTCTAATGTTACCTTATTTTTCTTCTTTCCATGTTATTTTCATCTCACAGCAATGTTGAACTACAGAATGTGGTGTTAGACTACAGTGCAGCCATGGGGAGCAATGAACTTCAGGAGAAAGATGCCACTGGAGCCCCTGGCCACGATCTCAGCAATGGCAGCAGCAGCAATTTGGAAGCAGCCAGGCGCCTGGCTAAGCGCCTCTACCATCTGGACAGATTCAAACGCTCTGATGTGGCAAAACATTTGGGTAAAAAGTATGTGCTGATAAGAGGCCTTTAGCCACATTCTTATTGATGGTTCTGGAGGGGCTCATTCTTGAATGATAACCTTTACTTATTTCTTTGCTTTTATTTAGCAATGAATTCAGCAAGCTTGTGGCTGAAGAATATCTTAAATTTTTTGACTTCACAGACATGACACTGGACTGCTCACTCAGGTACAATTCTATTTGTGGGCTTAATGTACTTATTTTAGTAACAGCTGTTTGCAGTGTTCTGATTTACATGGTTGTCCTTTTGGAATGTAAGAAGATGAAGAGAGGACTCTGATGTATTTTGGGCACAGAGCTTTCCTCTTCTGTTTGGCTTGGTGTGCTGCCATACTCTAGTGCTCCTGGAGTGTTAGCCATGTGGAGAGGGAAGTATTTGGGTGGACCTGCTTAGGGATGGTCCTTGATACAGAGAAGCTGGAGAAAAATGTCCAGTCACTCTCACTAGTAGTCTGCCAGGTGCTAGTGAGGAATTACGGTGTTGCTCACAGCTGATCTCAGATCTGCAGACTTTCTGGCTGATGCCTTTTGGAGCTTACCCTGCTTTTCTGCAGTGCAATAAGACCAGGGTTTGGTGTGGCTCAGCACCTCCTCTCTCTCTGTCTCCCCGAGGAATCCAGAAATGTGCAGAACAGCAAAAGCTTCTACATGGAAGAAGCTGTAATGAGTTTGGTAACTGTCAGGGTGGTTGTTTGAAGACCCAGCCCTTCCATTTTATTTCCTTCTTGCACTGGACCTCAACAGTGTTTATTTTCAGTGCTTTTTTTCTCAGAAGTCAAAACACCAAGTTTGTGCAACAGTGGCCTGTTAGCACAGTTGCTGGTGTTCTAATATTTAAGGGGATTTAAATGAGTTTAACTCATTTGACTGAGGTTACTTAAGTGTGAATTTTTTTTCTACTGAAAATCTAGGAGGTATGCATGCAGTTCTTAGCCTCTTTGCAAGTGCGTTTCCGGGGATCTGATGCCATGAGACCATAGCAGATCCAAGGCGCCCACAAAGTCCTGCCTGCTGAATGCTGTGTAAATGGAACATGCCTGCCCAGGCATGAACCACTTGGTCCTGAGGCAGGGGGAGTGGAGCCAAGCTGGAGCACCTGCTCAGCATACAGTGGGAGCTCCTGGGCAGTGGGAGGTCTGCTGCTCGTTCCAGGTTTTAGCACCCCTGAAGCATGATGCTAAATATATCCTTCTTTTAAATTGTTAAATCCAACACATAATTGCTTTGTGGCACATATTTAGCAGGTTTCTACTCCCTGTAGATCTCCAGTTAATATTAATAGTTATGACCTTCTCTAAAATGTGCACAGGCTCATATAGGACTTAAACAAGCCAAGGGGTTGTTGAGGTTTCAAGAGTAGCTGGAGTAGTTGCCAACTACATGCCTTAAGCATGCAGCAGCAGCTGGGGACAAAGAATCATCCCAAAGCCTGAGGAAACTGAGGCATACTACCTCATGGTTGGCATGGAGTGAGAGATAACAGTGCTGTTGTTGCTGTTGTTGGCTCACTGACAAGCTGTGGTTTATTGAGCATTTTGGAAGCAGCTGCTGAGACCTGTGCTACCTCCCAGCTGTGGGAGGCTGCTGTGCAGCATCAGTGAAAAGTCCAAGATCTGGGAAGGGTTGTTCCTTCACTGTCCACTCCCTGGATCCATGTTGCCCATGCACCTCCTGAGAGCATCTCTTGCAACCTCTGCAGGACTACTGGAGGGGATGTGGTGGGGTGGCTGCTCCAGCTCCTGTCAGTGTCTGTTCTGGAGTCCAGCCCTGGATGGGGGGGAGCAGACTTCAGGCTGCTCAGGGAACTAGTTAGTAAGGTTCCCTGGGAAAATGCTTCTGAAGGTGTTGGGATCCATCAGTGCGGTCACCACCTCTTAAGGACACAGGAACAGGCAAATTGAAAATGTTGGTCATGTGTCATGCAGACAAGGCAGAAGGCTAACTTGAATGACCGGGAGGTCTTCTGGAGCTAACACAAAAAAAAGGTGTTTGTCCAATGGAGCAAGGTCAGGTGATGTGGGAGAAATACAGATTTGCTGCTCACCACTGTAGAGAGACAATTCCAGCTGACAAAGTTCAGCTGGAGTTGAACATGGCCGGTACTTGTGTGGGACAACAAAAATATTTTTTTCTTAATAAATCTATAGAAGAAGGCAATGCAGAATGGCTCAGTGCCTTGAGCTGGAGGACCATGGCTATGAGCTGACCCTGAACTTGTGTGGGATCTGCTGCTCCATCTGGATCCTCCTAAGTCTATGAGGCCTCATGGGATTTATCAGAAATACTCAAAGAGCTGTTTGATGTCATTGTGAGGTCCTCTTAATAATTTTGGAATGATCTTTGGCATCTGGAGAAGTCCCAATTGTCTGGAAACTGTCTAACCTTCAAGAAGGACAAGAAGGATGACCCTGGAACCTATAGGCCTCTCAGTCTCCCTTCAGTGCCTGGTAAAATTACAGAGAGAATTATTCTGGGAGGTATTGAAAAATTCCTGAAAGATAATGCAGTGATCAGTCACAACCAGCACGACTTCATGAGGAAAAAGTCCTGCTTATCCAACCAAATTTCCTTTTATGATAAGGTAACCCAATGATGATCAAAGGAAGCCAGTTGATGTAATCTTTTTGGTTTCCATAAAGCTTTTGATACTGTCTCTCTCAGGACTCTTCTGGAGAAAATGTCCAGCACTCAGCTGGATAAACTCTTCATGTGATGGGTGAGCAGCTGGCTCATGGATCAGGCACAAAGGGTTACAGTGGATGGAGTGACAACAGACTGGTGTGACCTGTCACTTGTGGGGTACCACAGGGTTCCGTCCATAGCCCTGTGCTCTTCAATGTCTTCGTAAATGACTTGGACACAGGTCTCAAACATATAGTAAGTTTGAGGGTACTAAACTGGGAGGAGGCATTGACTCACCCAAAGGAAGAGAGGTCCTGCATGGAGATTTTGATGAATGAGAGGTCTGGAAAACTACCAAGTGTGTGAAAATTAGCAAGGGTGGGTTCTGGATCCTGCACCTGGGATAGACTGGGAAATGAGCTGCTGGAGAGCAGCACTGTGGAAAACGACGAGGGAGTCTTTGTGGAGGGCAAGTTGAATATGACTGAGCAGTGGCAGCCAGGAGGGCCAGCTGTGTTGTGGGGTGCATCAGGCACAGCATCACCAGCTGGGCAAGAGAGGGGATTGTGTCACTCTGCTCTCTACTGGGGCAAACTCATCTCAAGTGCTGGGGCCAGTTCTGGTCCCTTCAATATAAGAAAGATGGGAAGCTACCAGAAAGTACCTGAAGACGGGCTGCAAAGATGGTGAAAGGCCTGGAGGGGAAGCCAAAGAAGAAGTCCGACTCAGTTCTTTCTGGGGTGCCATGTTGCCACAGAAGTTGCATCTCAAGGCCAGGTTGGTGTTTTGGGCCCTGGTGTGGGGCCTGGGGTTCATCTCCAGACATCCAGTGGTTGTTTCCACTGTTGTAAGCATACAGTGCTTGCCTTGGTGGGTGTGCAGCAGTGTGATGTAACCAATTTGCCAGACTGCCCCATATTTGTATTTCAACCACCACCCACCATAGCAGAGAGGCCTTACCCTCTTGGCCTGCTTGGTCGCAGCGCATGTTTCAGTTGTGGGTAAGTGGGAGGTGCTGTCCATGGGGAAGTCCACCCCTTGATCACAAGCCCACATGTTTATTGCATCTCTCTTCTCTGATGGCCTGAGGCACCTTGAGCCCACTGAGACAGAAGTAATTTGCTCTTACACTGCCAGTCCAGATTAACCTGAGACGCTTTAATCTTGGTGGCCTGATCCACCTCTCCATCGTTGTGATGTTCTTCAGTAGCCTAACTCCTGGGCATATGTGCATCTCATGATGTAGTTCTACAGCCAGCTTCTCTACCAGAGAAGCAATTTCCTGCCACGATTCATCAGCCCAGATTGGTTTTCCTCTGCACTGCCAACTGGCCTTTTTCTGTCAGTCCAGCTGTCCCAACACAGCATTTGCCACCATCCACAAGCCAGTGTAGAGGGAGAGTGCTGGCCATTTCTCTCCTTCAGTGATACCTGAAGACAGCTGCACAGCGTTCAGCTCTTCAACCTTAGTTGATCCGCCTTGTCCTTCAGTAGCTTCCGTGACTTGTCTTATAGGGTTCTCTACAGCTGCTTTCCATTTTTGAGTTGTCCCTGTGATACATAAGGAATTGTCAGTAAAGAGAGTGTATTCCTTTTTAGGTAACTAACTGACTGTATGGTGAGGCCTCCTCAGCATGTGTAATCTTCTCCTCTGATGATGATGATAGTCTGAAATTTTCACCTTCAGGCCAATTAGTGATGACTTCCAAGATCCCTGGGTGATTGGGGTTTCCTGTTCAAGCTTGCTGTCTGGTCAGAGTAATCCAGTAACTCCATGGTGGCATGATGTGTTGCAGGGACTGTCCCTTTGAGTATCCAGCCCATCACTGGCAGCTGGGATGCCAGGAGGAGCTGTGCTTCAGTGCCAATCACTTCTGAGAGGTCCAACCCCTTCATAACTTGCGAGTGTCTCTGTTTCAGTGGGGGTACAGCTGGCCTCAGATCCTTTTCATGTTGGAATGTTTGTATTCCCAACTCCAGAACATCAGGGGTCATCATCTAGTCTCCATGTGTACCTTTTGCCAGCAACTCCAGGAGGGACCATTCTTCCTGGCTGCACTGTGGAGCATATTTTTTTACATCTTGTAATGTATTGACTAGCTACTGCATAAGCAGTCTCTTGTTTAATGTCTCTTGTTTAATTTCTTCAAAGTCTTATTATTGTTCAGGACCCTGCTTGAAATTGTTCTTCTTTGGGGTCATGTGATAGAGAGGTTTTACAATTTGACTGTAATCTGAAATCTGCATCCTTCAAAAACCCACAGTGGCTGGAAAGCCTTTTCCTACCACAGGTAGGAAAACCTGTGTTTCCTTCTTGCTGGTTGGTGGGACATAACTGCTGTTCCATTGACCGTGGATCAATGGAATAATGTCCTATTGCCTAATAATGTCCACCTTGCCATTTTACTCCTAAAAACTTGGGCAGGTCCCTTGACCTTACTTTGCTGTGTGGCAAAACCAGCCTTCAGGAGGATTTAGATAGCCTTCTCCCCTTTCTTGAAAACTCCTGCTGTGTTGCCCTGCATGATCATGTTGTCAGTATATTTCAAGTATTCTAGGACCTCACCCTTTTCCTCACTTCCTTTTCTAGTGCAGTCTGGATTAGTCCAGGATAAATAATGGGGTTCTGTTTCCACCCCTGGGTGTATAAGTTCCAGGTGTATGTCACACCCCTCCAGGTAGAAAAGGGAGGTCTGCACCCTGTTGCTAAAGGAACAGAGGAAAACTTGTTAGCAGTGTTGATGGTGGCACCACTTCACTGCTTTGGACTCCAGCTCGTACTGAAGTCCCAGCATGTTGGGTGCAGTGGCACTCAGTGGTGGTATGACTTCATTCAGGCCATGATAGTCTGTTGTTCCCTGGGCTTACACACTGACCATACAGGACTGTTAAAGGGTGAAATAGTCTTGCTGACCACTCCCTGGCTCTCCAGTTCACGGATCATCTCATGGATGGGAGTCACAGAGTCCCAGGTGGCGCAGTATTGTCGATGGTGTGGTGATGTGGTAGTGACTGTACCTGCTGTTCTTCGACCCTCAACAGTCCCAAGGCTGAGGGCTCCTCTGAGAGACCAGCCAAGGTATTCAGCTGTATCGTTTCCTCTGTCTCCACAACAGCTATCCCAAAAATCCTAACAACACCTTTTTGGGTCTTGGAAATACCATCTTTTGAGGCAATCTATGCCAAGGATACATGAGGCCTCTGGCCCACTCAAGTGGGGAGTTTTTGCAATTTATTTCCAGTCATGCTCTCTCTACCTTCCAGTGCAGTCAGCTGTAGGGATCCCTTTGGCAGCCCAGAAGGAGATGGATTCTCTTCCCACATATCTTGATGGCATCAGGTTACCTCATGTGCTGGTGGGAACTAAAGCCTTACATTCCTGTGTGTCTGGTGTGACAGGGCCCTGGATCCACACAGTCCAATAGATCTGATTGTCCCTGTCTTCTACCTGGCTGGGGCCTGGCTAGAATTACTAGTTCTAATAATAGTACATGTTGCTCATTTCTTGTAAATATGAGCTGGAGCTCCCTTCAAGAGAATCAGAAGTAACATCAGCCCTTATATTAAAAATTAACTCTCTTCTGGCCAGAACCAGGACAGGAGCACAAAGTGGGAAGGACAGAGAAACTCTGTGAAGATTCACTTGTATCTACTTGTGAATTGGATTATTTGCAATACATTACATGTGAAATGAAGTTATTACCAGGCAGATCACACTCTGTGTGGGTGTGAGATTGTTGCAAGTACAGCCTGTCTCTGACCTTACATCAGAGAGAAAAAATTGAAGTTTATGCATCAAGACTAGATAGATGTGAATGTTCCAGCAGTATATTCCGTTCCTTTCGGATCTGGTGTTAGTTTCCTTCTCATGGGATGTTTAAAAATTATCTGTTAGACAGCCATTCTGTATGTCTTCTTTAGATCCAGAAGTTTTGTGTTTTCAGTATTTTCGTAGAAACATCCTGATAAATGAATGCAGAAGGTCATCTTTGGCTGTGACACGCATTTTTCTAGCAGGAAGAACGGCAATGTGGTTAAGAGGAGGGGTGGTCAAGTAGGAGAATAGAAGTGAAAGCTGTGTATCCTCCTCATTTCTCTGCACAGGCTTGCTGGCTATATCCAGTAAGTGTGCCCAGATGTGCAGCAGCCCTGCACCCTGGGGTCTCATGAGCAAGAACCTCAGGAGGACCAAGTTACTTCTCCTGCTGTAGAAGCTCAGTGGGAGATGTTGCAACTCTTCTGCCCTTTTGCTCAGATATTTTCTGTGGGAGTCACACTCCTCCCAGACAGATGTGGTCCTGGTCACTCTGATAAGTGACCACACATTTGGTGTTAGCCGTAAGTGCTGTGCACTTGCTTGACTTCATCACCTGGAGTAGCTTCTCTGATTTGGAGAGCAGTACCAATGAGGTAAAGTTAAAAGGTGCAGGGATGGTGGGCAATTAGAAGAGAATAGGGAACATCCTGGATATCTTATCATGCAAAAAACCCACATGTTCCAATTCCTTGCCCAAAGAAAAAAAAAGTAAAAAGTAAGAACGGCTCTTTCAAATAGTGGCATTATTTATTATTCTGTGGCTGAGACTGGTGGTAATATAAATCTTCCTTCATTTACTATAATGTTGGAGTTAACTATACGTGGAATGATAGCCCAGCTCCCTAGAAAGACTCCTTGGAACTGAATGTGTGCTTACATACTTCTTGCTGTGATGTGTGCTTTGCTCTTTGTACTGTGTGAAGCAAAAAGAGATTTATTACCTTAATTTAACTTTTTTTTCCATTGCTCTTTTAGGAGTTTCTTTAAAGCTTTTTCGCTTATTGGAGAAACTCAGGAACGTGAGAGAGTTTTAATCCACTTCTCCAGCAGATATTACCAGTGCAACCCAAATGCCATTTCTTCTCAAGGTAATTTTGTTTCTGATACTGAAGTCTTTGCTTGTTGCTGTCTCCTTTCATTCTCACCTTCAATAGCACATATGGTGTATGGTTGGAAAATGAAGCTATTTGGGTATTGTATCACACTTTAGAGACTGTCTCAGGTAAGCATCAAAACCCTCAGCAGGAAAGGTATTTAGACCACTTCAGTATAAATCCTCGGTTGTGACACCTCCAGATTTGTCCACTGTTGTAGTTTCTGGTCTCGCTGGCTTTGGTGTGTGGGTACTTCTACTTGAGCTGCACTCATGTGGATAAAAATAGGTCCCATGTCAGGTGGAAGAGAGGCTGTTCACTTTCTGTGCTCCATTCAGCACTTGTGTCTGCATGCGCTGGCATCAAGCATGCCAATTCTTGCCAGTTGTGGGGGTGAATTTTGGGTGCTGTATCCAGACCTTGGCATGGTTTCATCTTGACTAGCTAACATCAGTCAGAGCGCTCCTCCTTGCCAATATTTTCAGTCAGTTTGGAAATAGATGATGGAAACAAACAAGAACATAGATCAAACCTGAGAAGACTGGGATTGCAGAAGAGGACAAACTGTCTGTTGGCATAAACTGCTGTGTTCAGCCAGACATGCTGGCAGAGTCTTGTGGCCCTGTGATAGCAGCACACGCTGATTACACACTGAAGGAGGAGGTTGAAAAAGAAGGCAGTAGGTTTAGCTGCACCTTTATTTTCATGTGTAAGTGAGAAAGAGCTTAAGAGGAGTAAGCCAGGATCTACTTCTGTGCTGTCTCTGTCCTCTGCCTATTGCCTTTCTTATTTCAAGATACTGTAGGCAGTCAGGTAGAACAAGCGCATCATGTCCAGAGTGAAATAGTAACTTGCCTGATGATGTGGCCTGCCTTCCTCTAGTCCAGGGTGCAAGAGGGAAACTGTGACTTTGGACCCTGATTAAATGTTTAAATCCTGCATGCTTAACCCAGGACTTTAGTAGTATGTGTGGTTTGGGCACCACAATATAAGACTATCAGAAGGTATCCTGAAAAAGGATATGAAGATGGAGAAGAGTCTAGGGGGGAAGCCAGATGGGGAACAGTGAGAACACATAGTTTGCAGAGCTTGGAGAAGAGGAGCCTGAGGGGAGACATCATTGCAGTCTACATCTTCCTCATAAGGAAGGAGGAAGGGCTCGCACTGATCTCTGTGGTGACCAGTGATGGGAGCTAAGGGAATGGCCTGTAGTTGTGTCAGCAGAGGTTTAGGCTGGACATTAGAGAGGGGTTCTTCTCCCAGTGGATGGTTGGGCTCTGGAACAGGCTCCCCAGGGAAGTGGTCACAGCACCAGCCTGGAAGAGCTCAAGAAGTGTTTGGACACTGCTTTTAATCACATGCTGTGATTCTTAGGAATATCCTGTGCAGAGCCAGAGCTGAACTTTAGAGGCTTCCCCTTCTCCATGATCCTTGTAGGGCAACTTCTAAACTTGCTTGGAAAATTTGTTCAAAAAGGGCTTAAAGTACTACTACTTTTCCTGAGTGGGCACAAAGAAGAACTTGACAAAAGTTCCCAGAATGTTCACAACCAAACTTTCCTAACAAACCTTAGAAGTTAGGAATTTAGCAGAATTAAAAAAAAACCAAAAACATTTAATCAAAATAAAGCTTTTCATAGAGCACTGACTTAGCAAACTTTACTTATCCAACCTTAATTACCCATATTTCAGAAAATGGAAATTAGAAAAGAAATGGAAAGTAGAAAAGAAGAAAAAGAGACAAAAAGAGTGAGAAACAAGATATAGCTAGTACCTTGCTTCCTAGTGTTTCAGCTGCCATAAAATCCAAGGACAAGAGGGACACAATCACATATCCTGGGGCCTGCTCTGGCTTCCTGTGGCAGACTTTCTCCCAGGGGACCTTCCAGTCATCTGGCCCAGGGTTTGACTGGGGCACCAGGGCAGGGTGTGGGATGTTGTTTTTAGTGTCCCAGTGATTAGTGGCAGTTCTGAACTAGAGGCTCCAGAGAGTGGGGTGTGGAGCGGTGCACCATCCCATTTTCTGCAGAGCTGTTCCCCCTACACACATATTTCAGTTGTTTTGAGCCAGTAATCGTTTTCTTCAGTCTCCCAGTCCTCTAACTCTATTCCATGGTTCTATGAATCTGGATTATTGCTGAGGACCTTGGCCACAAAACCAGCTTAGAAACCCCTGGAGTGCTCTCTATCCAATGTGGAGCCAAGGCAGCATAAATAACTGACTGTGCTTCTCCAAAATTAGGTCTAATTGAGCTCTGAATGAGGACTGAGCCAGAGGGGGTGAAAAACAGGGTACCCTGCTGCACCCACTCTTTGCACAAGAATGAATGTATCTTAATTTTCCGTTTCTGCACTGAAGTTAGTGAAGAAGGTGTTGATTCGGACTATAATATTGGCATTAGCAAGCTAAGAGTGATAGCGTGATTTCCTGTCTTGCTTGTCTCATCCATGGGTGCTACAAGACAGTTTTGACAGTTACTAAAGGATGAAAGAAAGACTGTTCTGGTTTGGTAGCTGTGTGATGACCTCATTGTTCATTTATTTAATTATGTGTATTCTTGATAAAACAGATTCTTATAAAGGGAACAGACTCAATTAGTCTGTGAGTCTCAGTTTCAGCTCCTTAAAGGTCCAGATGTGGTTTTGCATGTGACTCTGGTTATTTCTCTTTCTGCAGATGGAGTTCACTGTCTCACGTGTGCCATGATGCTGCTGAACACAGACCTTCATGGCCATGTGAGTATGCACAGCTTTGTGTAGACTACTCCTCTCCACACCATGCTGGGACAGGGTGGTCTTGTGGCAGTCCCTGTGCCTGTGGCCTTCTTCTAAAGCCCCTGCAGACAGCAAACAGTGAGAAGGCTGCACTCCTAGGCTGTTGTCCTGGGCAGGCCTTTCCAGCATGTCTTGATCACGCATGTATAAATTGGCATTGTGCCTGGCATTGCCATAATGTTTGAGCATACTCCCTGTCCTCAGGCCTGTCTTTCTGGTGTGCTTACCATGCTTTCTGCAGCAGGCCCTGACTGGGAAGCTGTGCTTGATATTGTCTTCCCATTTACAGTAGGTACAAACATGTGGGAAGGCAGAATAAAGATGGGAGATGAAGAAGTTCTGGGAAGGCCACAAAGGGAAGGTGGTGGTTGCAGGCATTCAGTTGCAGGGGGCAGATCTGGTGGAAGCAGAATTTTGCACAAATGATGAATGTACTCAGAGCCAAGAGAATGGAGGGGGCATGTGGGCATGCTGAGTGGCAGCCCTGTGTTCCTGCACTGCACATCCACTGCCTGTGTGGGTGAAATAATATTCTGGTTTGAGTCCTCTTAATCAGGCTGCTGCAGGATACCAGCAGCCTTAGGATGGGTATTTCAGCACCCATGGTTCTGAGAACATACACCTGCTATGCAAGGTATTCCCATGCTGATGGGAAGCTTCCTTTGCCCTGGAGTTAGGATGGAGTGTGTAAAAACACAGGAAGCATGGCATGATAGTGTGCAAAAGCAGTGGCTTCAGCCAGGTGGCTCTGGGGCTTCTCTCTGGCTCTCCACTGCACTTGCAAGGGCTCTTTCAGGAGTGTGTCCCTTGGGAACTGTTAGACATTAAGGGTGTTGGGCAGCAGGACATGGAGGCACCCTGGGTCTGATTCATGGGCTACTTTAGCCCCTGTGGGGGTACAGATAATAAAACCAAGACTTGAGTATTCACAAGGAGTTCTGAGACCCACCTCCCATTAACTGAATGCCTTTGTCTGAAGGTTGTGGAAGAAGGAGGGAGTAGGGAGTTGTGAAGAGTTTTTTTCTACGAAGGCTTAGCCTTCCCTACTGAAGGGTGTGTCAGTCATGTGTGAATGTGAGCAGAGGGTACAGGAATGTGCCCCAGTTTGTCTCTTGGCACACATGGCTTCTCTTGAGCACACCTCAGTGTTTCTGCACAGGTATCCTGTGGGAACTGAATGGTCAAATAAGAGATTTTTAGGCTTCAGGCATTAGCTTGAACCTGTGCGAAACTAAGTCACAGAACCTTTTTGCTCTGGCCTGAGAAACCACAAGAAGGAATCCAAACAGTTCTTGGAGAGGGAAAAAAAGGTATGCAGATGTTGTTTGGATCCTTGTTTACTTGCAAGAAACAGTCAAGGGGTGGTGTTCCTAATTGTCCAGCAATGGTGATGTGTTGGTTTAATGACCAGTGAAAGGTTTACCTTTTTGGACCTTCTTGGAACTGTCTATAAAAGAAGATCTAGAAGAATAAAACTCGCTCTCTTTTGCAACCAAGCTAAGAGTTGTACTTGCACTGTTCCTAATGTAGTGTGACAGTATCCCACTCCCCAGAGTGGCGGGCAGTCTGGAGCTCCTGCTTTACAGGCTACCTGGTCTCACAGTCCAAGGAAGGAGACCAAACAATGGTCACATATCAGCATGACAGCAATTCCCATTGCTCCCTGTGATGCTTTAGTGGGCCCTACAGTCTTCAGTAGGTACTGGAATAAATGACCCATCATTGCTGCTGCTGAATCTGGTTGTTGCAGTGTGTGGCTTTGGAGGCTTATCCCACTGGCAGTTGGCAGTGTGTTGTTATGTATATGCAGCTGTAGTATTTGCCAGACTCCCGCTTGTGTTATGTCCATGAGTGTGTCATCATGCTCCCTCCAGCCCCTCTGATTTCCTCTAATTTTGGTCTTCCTCTTACTGCTTTGCATTTTTCCACATAGGTGGTAAGTTTGGCATTTTTGACTGGGAATGCAGCCCTTGCAAATATGCCTCATTGCCTGTTTCCTAGCAAAGATAATGCTTTGCCCCGTTCTTGCCAGTATTCTGCTAGAGCAGGAAGCACATGAGTCACATGGCTTGTCTATACACTGAGCTCTTATTTGTTACTGACATACTGATTGTAAGCACAGGCACTTTTATTTCACAATCAGCTCCACTGCTTTTAGGGCTGTAATGCAGCTGCTCTGCCTTCAGTTTACTTGCCTTTAACTCTTAAAGTAACTTTGTCTTAAGTAAGACAAACTCTTACTTATCCATTTTATTTTCCCTGTCTTGTCACACTTCTGTTTGTAACTAAACCGTTTTTGCTAGGTGTGTCTTGGAAATGCACGCTTCCTTCTCTGTGCAGAGGTCATCACCCACAAAGGTGCTAGAGTGTTTTAAGGTATCTCTAGACCACCAGGCACACCTGTGGAACCTCTGTGGCACTGTATGGAGATGTTAGCTTTGGTCCTGCAGCAAAACAGCCATTTTTCTGCAATGCCACATTGCTGTTGGCTTTGGTCAGCATGGAGAAACTACAAAGTGCTGTATGGAGGAAACAAATAGAAATAGGCTGAAGTTGCAGAGAAAAAGGAAAGCACTTATAAGTCTACTAGACCAGCTCCAGCCTGCACCTGAAGACCGAAGTTATGAGTTGTGTTCTATAAGCTTTGCAAACACAGAGCCAGAGTTGCAGACCATCTATGTTGTCAGGAGCCATCCTGTTGTGGGCTGCCATGACTTGTTCCAGGGTTACTGCTTGCCTGGCTTTCTGTGGGTTTGTGCTGGCTGTAGGCTATGGGATCTTCTTTATTGGCTAGATGAGGCTGATGGTCAAGATTTGGTGGTTTTCCTGGTCATACATTATGGAAGGGAAATGGAGGATATGCACTTTTTGCTGTCGTGTAACTCTTAACATTGAATGACCTGTATTACCAACTGGTGCCCTTCCTTGAGCTCCAGTCCTGGAGTCCCTTAATTTTGGATCCTGCTCCTAGCCCAAAACAAAGCTCACACAGAGTTCTTCTATTGTATTTCTACAGACAAAGCATGCCCTGACACTGGAAAAGTCTTCACTTCTATCTCCTAACTAACAGTGGTGCTATCCTCAAAGTTACCATGACCATCACAGATTCCTGTTTTCTCCTCTGTCTACAGCATGTTTCACCACTCATCTCAGGCTGCTTTCCTTTTCTCAGATGTCTTTGGTGTCCTTTTTCATCAGTGCAGTGTTGTAATTGTTGCCCGCTCACAAGGCTCCCCGCATGCTAAGCGAGGGCCTTCTAGCACGTGGGGGACAAGTACACACTTTCTCTGAGGGGTCATGGAGATGAGGATTCAAGAGCAGTTTAGAGTAGCCTCAGATCTCTGGGTGTAGTTCAGCTCCTCCACAGACATGTAGGAGCAGCCAAACTGGTCCTTTCCATTTGTGGCTTATTTGGGCGACTTCCAGTCAGAGACTTAGACGGGAAGAGAGGAAAGAAGTGAGACTGTGGAAGTGTCAAAGCGGCCTTAGCTTGTGAATCAGAAAAGGTAATGGCCACACCTGGGCATCGCACTCCAACTCAGGGCAGTTGCCACTGAAAGGGAGCATTGGAAATTATAAGAGAAAGGTCTAGAAAGGGCCTCAGTCACGTGTTCCCTCACGTGACTGAGTCATGGTGCCCCACAGCAGATTTAAGTAGACCTTTTCCATTAGAGACTGATAGAGCTTCTGGAGACATGGGGATATAAGGCACCATGCAAATACCAGAGATCTTCATCATTGTCCTTTTTATTACCTCCAGTATTAAGCTGGGGTTTTTTGGGGGGGTGTGAGTGAGCCTTTGGGTGCAAAAGTATTTTTCCTTTTCTAGCTATATGCATACAAGGATGCTTATCTATGAGTAATCTCATGAATGCATTCTTAGTGCTGCCTGCCTTGGGCTTAAAGGAGAGCAGGAAGATGCATTTAATCTGATGTTGCTTGTTCCTGTCGTTTTGGAAAGCAGCAGGAATATGATGTTGTGTTTCTCTGACACTCCTTTCAGAACATTGGGAAAAAGATGACCTGCCAAGAATTCATTGCTAACCTCCAGGGGATGAACGATGGCAAAGACTTCCCGAGAGGGCTCTTGAAGGTAAGGAATTAACTGCAGAATGTGGGTTTCATTTTTAGTGAAAGATGGTTCAAAACAGAACACCCATCTTGCATTTTCTGAATCTTAATTGTCAAACATGACAAGTGATGAGCATGTTTCTCCTCCCAGAACACACATAATATATATAATGTTTATTCTCTTGTTTTCCTTCTTGTCTTCACTTGATAGTGAAGGAGACTCTCTGCAGCACAGAGGGGTGAAACTGAGCTGCAGCAGGTCTCACCCCAGAGATGTGTGCCTTGTAAACTCATGTGGTCATGCCAACCCAGAGTGCTGTCTCCTGATTACAGCAGACTGAAGCAGCCAGTTGGCTCAGAATGCAAATACATAAAGGCTAAGCCGGATCTCTGTGTACAATCTGGAAGGCGTGTGTGTTTTTTCATCAAAGGTGCTTTGGGGTATTCACATTAGAGCTGGAGATGTAATTTCAGATTATAATGTGCTGTCTGGCACAGGCAGCATTGCTTCAGCTTTTGTTCATTAAGTTAGTGCCAGGAGTTAATCTGAAGAATGAGGGAAGAGGCTGAGCAGACAAACCTTGTTTTATTGTCAGTAATAATGGGAATGTTTCGCTTCTTTTTTGTCTGATTGCTAGCATGAAACAGCACTTTGTTTAAATGAAGACAGGTGTGCATACACTGGAGTTCATAATTTATTTATTTTTTTGTAATGGAAATAAAAATAAGAGGCTTCCACATCTGAGAGCTGACCCAATACCTATTGAAGCAAACCAGATGAGTTGCCATCTCTTCTGTAGGTTTTATGTCAGGACCATTTTGAAATACAGATGTGCCTGCATAGTTGAAAGCAGCAGAGTTTGTCTTCTAGTATTGGTAATTTCTTCATTTTCTTAATTTTCTTCAGGGAACTTTTTGTTGGGCCTCCTGCTTCAATTCTCACTAAGCAATTGGGAATATAAACTCAACCCCCCTTTATTTTAGATTTAATGTATTTAATTTTTGAATCTGTGTATCTGTCAGCAGCCACACTTAAATTATTTTTTCCCCCAAGGAATCTCATTTCTCAGTTTGCCATAGAGGGATGTGTTGAGATTAATTTGCAGGCTAATTACAGCCCTTACTGAATAAATAGATCTCCAGACTGTGTTTAAATAAGCTGAATGTACTGACAAGAGACTTCCACTGGTGCTCACCTGCTGTTTATTTTCCTGCTAACAGAATTATGCAGTTGGGGCTGTACCTTGGTATTTAGTGCTCACCTGGTAATGCTAGGGATGTCTGACTCTTCATCTAAAACAAATACCAGGGCTCAGGATTTTTTGGATGCAGACAAATGGAACAAGTTTGGTATTGGTGTTCCACTTTGCTTAAGGCTTTCTTCCCTTTTCTGTGTGCTGCCTTGATGTCTTGGGGACAGAGATGGCACCCAGCTTTGGTTTCTCATCTGGCTTGTCTGAAGATTTGATGAACTGACCCTTTTTTTTTCAATTTATCAGTGGAGTGGAGTGAGTACGAGTAATTGTGCTACTGTGTTCACAACAGCCATGCTGCCACTACATGTGCAATTATAAAGATTTAACGGAATTAATTTTTGCATTGGTCTCAATAAATTAAGTTCACAGCACTCTGCTTCAGCACAGCACCAAAGTGCATGTGGCTTGCTGCTGCATTAGCTGTGTAGCCACTGAGTGTGGGCGAGGCTGCAAGCCTTCTCCCTGCATCCTTGTCCAGCAGCCTGGGAGAGGAAGAGCAGTTTCCACAGGGTGGCAGTGTGTCCCTGTGGGAGTGAGGTCCTGAGCATCTGCTGGTGAATAATGCAGACCTGTGGGGAAGTAACAGGCCTTTTCTGCCTCTGCAGTCTCCCCTTGTTCTCCTCATGGCCCTGCTGCACCCTTCTATGAAGCTCTGCAACTCTACTGAGCCCCAGGGCAAAGCTGAGCAGTGCTGGAGGGGAGGAAAGGCCAGGTAGAGCTGAGTGTTCATCCAGGGCTTGCAAAGCTCTGTGTAGCATTTACTGTGGATCCAGTTCCCAGACTCAGGGATGCAAATGTGAATGCTTTGGCTATCCAGGACAGCTGGTTGACAGGCATCAGTCAAATGTTGTCTTCAGTCAGTCCCTTCACCCTGGGTGTAGAATACGGCCCTAAGGGTTTTGTCTGTCTAGGAAAATAGCACATCAAGGGCCTGCCATCAACACTGTGAGGAGGAACACACTTCTGTGTGATCAGCCTCAGAAAACTTGGGACATTAGATCAACTTACTCCTTTCTTTCACATCTGTGGGGGAGCTATCTCTATGTTTTCGTAAGTTTTTTTCCAGCAATGAGAACACTTTTGGTACAACACACAAGGCCTTCATGACGTGATTTTCTGTGTGTCACTAGTTGTGCTTTGAGGACAAATATTTCACTCTGGTTTGAAAGTAGAAATGAGAAATGTTAATAAGATCTTTCTCACCTTGTGTCTTGCAGTCTGTTCATTTAGCGTTGAAAATTGTGCTTTTGTACACCTGTCTGCACAAAGATTCATTGCCTTTCCTTTTTCCTCACTCCTTTAGTCAGATCTGAGGTTGCTTTTAAAGTTGGGACCCATAAAAACAAATACATCAAACTGTGATTAAAAGTGCACTTCTCCCCATGGGGTCTGCTTGTAGTATATATGTAGAAAGGGAAGCAATGGCTAGGATCTCACTCCTTGGAAAGCAAACAAAATCAGTGTGACTTTTTGGCAGTGTCAAGAACCTCATTGATTACAATGTAGGAGTGGTTTCTTTCTCACATGCTCACACTAGCTTTAATCTGCTGTAGTGATAACATCTTCACAATGATAGGCTAAGGAATTGTACTGTGTGACCGTGGCCTTCTTCAAAGCTGGGCTTTACAAGATTTTCTGGGATGAGGAGACTGGCTTGGAAAGAGCCTAACTTTAGCCATACATTCTTCCTTAAATTCCTGAGGGCAGTGTGGTCCCCACAAATGAAGTGCTGGTATGGTGCTGGCCATGGTGTTTTCCTTTTGTCAGCTTGAGACAAGATGTGTGGGAGTCCACTCCAGGAAGGTGGCAGTAACAAGGCCTTTCACATGTAAGGAAAGAAAAGTGTCTTCTGTGGTCCACCGAGAGCCTGCAAGAAGGCATAACTGAAGAAATGGATCCCTGTTTTTGCTAGGCAGTGTTCTGGGAGGGGTACTCTGTTGTTAGGCTGTGTCCAAAGTACCACCTGTCCTGTGTAAGTAAATGTCCTCTGTATTCACAGTGTCAAAGACACCTCATTCATGGAATCATGGGCATCACCCACCCTCTGACATGGGCTGACTGGTAGCAGTGCTGCCCCATGATATGACCACTGGATGTGCTGTCATGCCTGGCTGTTTATCTTTTGGTAGGAGGTCATAGCTCTTCCCTGATCTATTATACCATCAAGGAACCTCCATCATGCTGAGGTACCTGGGATGCTCTACAGGGACTTGGCTAGACTCATCCTGTCAGAAGCTGCTGACAGAGGTACAATGCCAAGCTTGCTTAAAGGGTCTGCTTTTTCTCAAAGGCTGTTTTTTGAGTAGGCCTTTTCTCCTGCAGAAGCAGTGTAATGAAGTGACCAAATTAACTTGGAGTTGCTGGTGCTGAACTCTTGTGAAGAACCAGTCTTGATCAGGATTCCTGGTAAATGCAATTTCCTATAAAAGCTGCAAAGTAGGGTTTATCTCATGTTGCTGACAGTTCCCTGCACTTTAATTAAGGGATTTTTTTGCTACTGTCTTTCTGCCTTCTCTCTCTCTCCTTCTTTTTTTAATTCCCTTTGAAAGTCCTCCAATGCAAGCACCCAATTTAAAGAGAGTTAGTGGCATCTTAGTTCATCCATTCCAATGATTTCAGGTATTTAGTGGGGAGAATGAGCATCAGGTGTCTAACTTCTCCCTGCACAGCCTCAGCCCCCCTTTAAGGAGCGTAACTCATACTAATTGGACTGCTGTGTGCACCCTGATTGCTCTCATCAGAAGTCTCTGTACTTCATCCATTTTGTGGCTTTTTGGCAAGAAATTCTCACCTTTGAGGGAAACCCAATACAAGTAGGGGAATGAGAGCATGTGACAGCAGCATGCAAGAATGGCCCCAGGAGGATCACATGGAATGTTCTAACACCCTGCAGCGGAGGGCAGAGGAGGGAGAGGACCAAGTGTCTTTGCTCCATTGAATAAGACAGAGCTCTGCCTCCTTGTTTCTTCCCCAAAATAAATTTTTTTCTTTTAAAAATACTGTTGTTGGAAATAGTATTTTGGGCCATTTCTTACCTGTATGAAGTAGATCTCTTTTGGAAGGCCCCTTTCAGCTGCTAGGAGACAACAGAGTCCAGTCTGGCAGTATGAAAGTCAGGGAATGCAGGATGAAATCATTAATCCTGGTCTTAAACAGTTATTTGTGAAACCCTTCACTCTCAGAGCAGCCACAGATGTGTAGTGACTGTAGGGAGCAACCTGTTTGTTTCCACTCTCCTCCGTCCTTGCTGAGAACCTTCCTGCCATGATAACCTTTGTCTCCCTCAACCTGGAGTTTTTTGGTTGTCGTCATTTGTCCTATTCAAGAGCAATAACCATTTAAAGCATGTCTGTGCAGAACTGAGAACTGGACCAGGTTATGATGGTGTGTGTATTGCTTTGTGTCCCTTGAATTACAGAGATTCCTGACACCTTCCTGACCTGTTGAAATTCAAATATATTTTCTTTTTGCATTTCAGGAACTTACCTCAGTGCATATAAAAAGAAAAAAATCTATAATCTATGTATGTTTTCTCAAGTCAAATAAACGCAGATACTGAGTTGAAGAAAAACTCATAATAGCAAAAGCCTAATACCAATTATGTCTCTAAGCAGGGAAAGCAGAACTTTAAACAAGGCTTAGAATATAAACTTTTTTGAAGGTGATCCAAGAATAAGGATTGCTTTGCATAGTCTAGGGGTAGTACAAGGGATTGCTTGTATTACTAGGAAGCAGGCTGGATTTCAGGATGGACGGACCTGTTCTGCTTTGACAACCTGCATTTCTCTGAATTATTTTTGCTCCTTCAGCCTTTAACCTCTTTACTTTCCAATTATTATTCAAAAGATCTCACCCAGCCTGCCAGGCTTTTGTGTCAGCAAGGAATGAAACCCAAGCAGAGTCAGCTAAGAATTTCCATTGCTACTGGCTGCAATTACGTGGATCAGTACCAGCCTCATAATGAACATTTGGGGGTTTAATTTTCATCAGTGGAGGCAAGCTGTCTGTAGTGTCTTGTCCAGGTGGATCAGACAAGGAAATTGTTTGATGTTTAGGTTCTCCAGCCTGTCAGATACCAAGACCGTCACTTGTCTTCTACTGTAACTGAAATTCATATCAGGTCCCAAGGATCAATGTCATCTGTTGAGTGTGGAGGATACAAACTGGCAGTCTTCAGGAATTATGCACTCTATAGGAATTATGCCACTTTAAAAGAGGAATTTTATGCTCTTTTCAGACTGGGAATTCTCTAATACAATGTCACACATACATTTTAGTCCCTATGACATATTACTCCCACCTCCATGTAGGTAGAAAACAAATTCTGAAAAACATTCTTTGATCTTACACCCACTGATCTGCTTGAAATTTAAGTTCTGTGCTGCATCTCAAGGGAAGGAGGAGTAGGAATATAATTTATACCATATTTTAAAAAAAAAAAAAAGCAGAAGAAGAGAGCACATTCCTTCCACCAGCTTTAGGACTATTGCTGTATAAATCTTTGGTCTTCCTTCCTTCTGTTTGTTGCCACACTTTTCAAATAGCATTGGACTATTCTCTCTCTGACCCAGTCAGACTATTTTCTTTCAAAGAAGAGTACTAGGCTGCTCCTTAAATTCAGGGGTTTTTTTCTTCTTTCTTGTGATGTTAAATGGAATATTTAGTTTCCTTCTGAGGTCACACTTTCTTGGATGATTAAGTATTCACAAGATGAATACAGATATGGGGCAGATCCAAGGCACCAGTTTTCTGTTGACAGATGGGTTCTGGAAGGTGTCAAGAGAGGTGAGAAGGATTTCACCTGCTTTTGGGGAAAGGTAGCTGAACATGACTCCATAGGTAGATGGAATTTTGGAGAAAAGGGATGTCAAAGGCTATGCCTATTTTCCCCCCTTCCATAGTGCAGTGCTTACAGCCACAGGTGACACCCACTTGAAACCTGTGTGGGTCTTAGAGTGGCCTCAATTTCCTTCCTCCCCCTCTCTTCTCCCACTTCTCCCTATTGTGCCTCCTCCCTTTCTTTTTGCCCCATTCCTTTTGCCCTCTTCCTTCTTTTGCCCACTTCCTCTCTCCCCCCTACTTCTTTGTCTTCTGCTTCCTTTTCCTCTTTTTATTTTTGTTGATGTTGTGTTTGCTATTTGAATCAGAGAGATGCCTTGGAGGGTGGATGTTTTCCTTTTTATTTTTTTTTAATGCAGATCTCTGGGGTGAGGGGTTTATTTCAATGACAATTGTTGACAATTGACAATGTCAATTTAGTTGACACTAAACATGCTCACTGCAGGGACAGAGATTGTTTGCAGCTGATCTGAGATAGCTTGTAGACTTTGCATCACTTCTTTAATCACTTCCTATGGGTTTCTGTCACACCTGTGCAGAATTTCAGGGTTTTGATTCTTTTATGGATTTGTTTGAAGTGCTGCTGTTTTCTGTAGCGACATCTGTCAGCTTTAACTTAAGGAACTTGGTGGTCTGTGTTAGTCTGCCTACTGTATGGCTCACTTAATTTCTGTGAGCTCTGTTGACAGCAGATGATAATTCCTTAAAGGAGAAATTCAAGAAGAGGAGCTTTTCCCTTTGGATACTATAGTGCTTTGTCAGGAAGTACAACAACTAGTCTGTGAAACAGCTGTTCTCAAATTTGCTGCATGGAACATGAAGATGGCTGAAGGCATCTCTTCACTTGCAGTGCTAATCAGGATAACATGGTGTATGATTTCTTTGCATACCTGTTATCTAATGACTTGTTTTCATGTCGTTCTGAGCAGGGCACTTACCTTAGGTGGGGTTTCTTTTGGCACAAGATGCAGTGCGGATTACAGATACACAGCAATACAAAGATTCATTTGATCTTTCACCAGTTGTTGTGGTTTTGTCATTCTGCTCACTTCTATGTGCTTATTGATGTAAAAAGTCAGTTGTAAGGACTTGTGCTGTGACCGTGAACTGCTGGTTGTGGAGGTTCTTTTAGCCTTCTTCTCATGTAACATAAACCAGAGATAGCTCAGTTGGCCTTATGCGGTCATCCATCATTCTCCCACCATTCCAGCTGTTACCCTGCTAGGATTTCTGTTGACCTGGTTGCTTGTGTATGTAGAAATGAAGTGGTTGCTCTAGTATTTCTGTTCTTCACAGGAGACATTTAAATTTAATCTTGATTGTCAGCTTCCCCTAGTCAGCAAACCTCAGAAATTGTTATCTTAGTATTACAGGAATTTTACTGTTGATTAGTTTTAAGTTCTAGTTCTGCAGCCATTATGTAAGAGTAGCTTATCCATCAGAATTAACTTTCCCTTTCCTTCCTGTTTTGGAAAGAAGGAAAGATGAAGGACGAAGGAAAGATTTAATGTTGTTTATTTAACAAACAGCATTTAGCGGCGGCGTTAAATAATTCTGCTTTTCTGTGCTACAAAAATATGTTACTGGGTTTTGAGGGTATATTTTAAGTAATTGATATGCATGTGTTTATGTATTTTGTCAGTTTGTGTTGCTTGCATTTGTCATATACATCAGGCTTAAATGATGCTAATGGATTCTTGTGACTTTGTTTGATGACACTGGAGTTCCTTAGAAAAAGTAATGTGGTCCTAAGGTTTGAACCTGAAAAGCCAATATTGAATTTTACTTTGAAGTCTGCAGTTTTTCTTCTTGTGTTGTTGATTTGCTGAATGACATTAGGAAGACCAAGCAAGGACTGAGTACGTTTTGCCTCCCAGGGAAATTTGACTGGTGGGAGGAACAGATGGAAAAGAGCTTATTTCAGGGTAAGTTGGAGCAGCTGCCCATTTCCTCTATGGGTGATGGGGTCTGACATAGTGACAAGAGAAAAGCTTTTGTATGGTTTTAAAAGGATGAGATGGAAGGAATAATAGAGACTCTGTTTTTCTGCTCCTGCATCTATTTTGACCCAAAGTATAAAATTTTCCTGCTGGTTTATAGTTTGTTCTTTAGAGGAACTGATAGGGAGGGTCTCTGTATAGTATCAAAGTCCTTTCGGTCACTGCATTGACTGAATTATTAAACAAAGGGAATTAAACAAAGATTTACATTTGGCCCCTTTCCTACCACCTCTTTGCTGACCTCTGTAGAAAAGGGAGATCCTGAATTCTTAACACACTTGGAGGGTGCCCTGGGTGTAGTCAGCTCTAATTTTTCTGATACTGCACAGCTATTTCAGCCCCTCTTTAAAGACGTCTCTTCTATCTCCCTATTTATGTTAACAAAACAGTTTTCCCTCAGAAATCCCTGTTGCTCAGTTACAGACATAAATCAATCCTGTGTGCATACTAATTTCTAAAATGGTGGGTCTTCTGTGTCCAAGTATGGTCTTCCCCCAGAATAACAATCAGTGTGTACACAGAACACTGGCTCAGTCAGGAGTACATGATGGTATTATCACTTGCAGGTAAAAATCAGGGACACTGGTGAAATCTGGACTGAATTCCCAATCTGAAGATACTTAAGGCTTCAAATGCATGATCTCGGAAGGCTGTTTTTGGGAGAGTGTGTGCTGAGAAGTGTTTTTATATTCAATACTCTGTTGAAAAAAAGAAGAAAGAATATTCTGTCATCCTTGGAGTTTTGGGCTGCTGCAGCAATACACTAGTTCCTTTCTGAAGTAAGGTTTCTGTCCTACCTGAGAATCTGCTAACTTCTGCTCAGAGAATGCTAGATGAAATGCTGCAATTAGGCAGCAGCGATGGTGCTGTGGGCAACAGAAGAGAAATATTGCTTTGATTCAGTCTAGCTTGTGTTTAATTATAAAATTGCTCTGTATAATTGACACTGGCCTAGGTCTGTGTGTGATATTTAGGTAGTATAATTATTTCAAATGTGTTGAGGGTGCTTGGGGAGTTGGCCTTATAAATCTGAGAGCAAGAATAATCTGCTAGGCAGGGGGCTGCTAGGATAGAGAGTGATTTGTGGCCATTTACGTAGCACCTGTCAGGACCTGCTGCTTAGCTCATCTGGAGTGGTTTGACTGCAGTGCAAATTTCCTCTAAGAAGAGATTTTCTTTGAAAAGCTTTCCCACAAGCAGTGGATAATTTCATGTGGGTTAAGTAACATAAAACCTTTTTTGCGAAGTGGCAGAAGTAACTCAGAGCATGATTACTGTCAGAGAAGAAGGTTCCTTTCAGTTATCCTCTATCAATGACAGGTTTGTATAAAAAAGAAGCACATTTGGGATTTGATCTTAATGTATGAGGTAGAGATGGGCTTGCTAGATCTGACTGTTTTGGAAATGAAAATGTATTTTTCTTGTTGGCCAGAAGGGAAGATATATGTGCCTCAAGCAGGACGGAGGCAGAATCTGTGAGGAATCAGAAGTTTCCTACCCCAGGGACAGTTTTTATATTGATATTTAGGCAAGCTGTTCCCTGTTCCACTGACTGCTGTCCTTCAGCAGGATCCACGCAGTCTGTGGGAAGGATATCCACCTTGGGGGCAACATGAGCAAAGGATTAATGCTATCAAAAAGGCTGCTGCACGCTGGGGAGACAGCAGCATCTTTCATGAGCAGGAATGTACCTAGGACCATCATATAGCTGTCTAGCTATTTGCCCTGTAAGGATGTAAATTCCCGATTGCAAGAGACTGAGAAGATGTAACTAGGAGAAAAGTCCATTCAGTTCATATGCATCTTATTTACCCCTGGGTGCTGCTGTGCGCATGACATGGAATAAGCAAACTCGCCTGCTTTCAATGGCTTGGCAGACACAGAATGTGACTCAGATGTGAATGGAGATTGGAGCCTCTTCATGCAGCTTTTGACTGCCTGATGTATCTCAGCACGGGATATTCAACCTCAGCATGCCAGGGCAGCAACACCTCATTGCTGTCTTCATGCACAGACTTGCTCCCTGTGTGTCTTGATGTGAGTGGGATGAGAGCCCTCGTGTCCTCCCACAACCCAACACCACTGCTGCTGTCCTTGCCCTGCCTGGTGATACGGTGGTATGAGGCAGGTTGCTGAACCTGGTGTTAGCCTTGCTGCAGAGTCTTCCAGCTCCTTGTGCACCCTCTGCACAAACTGTTTGCCTTTTCTGGGTTTGGGACAATGTCCCCATTGTCCACTTTTGCCTTGTTGCTCACACAAAGCTGCTCCCCCTGTCCAGTATGTGTCAGCAGCTGTCACGATCCTTTGCTGAGCAGAGTAGAGCACAGCAATCTCCCTCTCTCTCTCTCTCTCTCTCTCTCTCACATTGGAGTGCGTTGCCATGGCAATGCACAGTCTGCTGCACTCTGGGTCTCCAGGAGCCAGAAATGATGGTGCTTTTGCAACATTGAGGTAAACATCTCTCTTTTCCTGTATTTAGTGCATCCACCCTCCGTAAGAGTACCAGCTCCTTTTGGCACCAGCATCCCCTTGCCCCCTGCACAAAGGCAGGTGACTCCAGGCACAGAGATCGTGCCACTGGAGCCAGGTTCTTGTGGGTTGGAGTGGTGCCTCTGGCAGTGGTAGTGGCCCTCCCATCAGTAGAGGGTATATGGGTTTGCTACAAGGGCGAAACGGTGCTACTCGGGAGCTGCATCATTTTGGGGTCAGCCACTGGAACGCATGGTTTACATGTGTAGGGGTACGACTACAGCTCTCCTGGCTGCCGAGTGGGGAGATGAGTCCTTAGCTGCTTGTTCACAGCTCTGCTGCTGGTTTGCACTGATCACCTTGGTAAAGTCATCTCTTTTCCCCTAAGCCCCTTCTAGAGTGTGAAAGTGGTCTTGCTCTCTCTTGCACCTTGGGAAGGCACCCTGAGGACTCTGGCTAATGAGTGCAAACACTGAGAGTTGTGGAAATTTGCTGATTTGTCTCTCTGGGGCTTGCCAGTACTTTGTCATGGTTCTGTGGGTTTTCACTCGTTTCTCTGGTACTTTGAGAATCCATCAGTATTTCTCACATCCAGAAGCCTGTAGCTGGCAGGTGATTGAAGACTCTTTATACACTGTTCTTTGTTATTGCAGGCAGTAATGAGCATGGCAGGCTGTTGCAGGCAGGGAAGTGTGGCCGCGTGAACTGAAAATGAATATCTTGCTTGATCTGCTGGCATTTGTTCCAGCATCTTTCTCTCCACCTCTCTCCCTCTCACTGTTGGTGTGTGTATGAAGGGGGAGTTGATGCTGGAGAGGGGAGTGGAGCAGAGCAGGGGAGGAGTTTCTATCAGCCACTTCTTTTTTTTTTTTTCCTTTTTTTTTTTTTCTCTCCCATCCAGTGACGTGAGCAATGCCTGGAACAATCAGGCTGGCTCCAAACACTGTGCCTGAAGATGCTGGAGAAAACAGCCTAGTGTGCTTTAAGCAAACACTGATTGCTTGAGCCTGGGCTCTCCAGTCATAACCTTTTCCAGTTCCTCGGCAGGGGATTGGGAAGTTTCATTAGCTTTCTTCTTTCCCATCCCATACACTCACTTTTGGAAATGATTGGAGTTAACAGTGTTCAGAGCACCAGCAAAGTCCGGGTGAGAGCCACAGGTTCGGTGAAATACTCCCGTGAAGAATCTCTCTGGCGGCAGTCCCATCGGTCAAAATCTATGAAAATCTCCAACTCCTCTGAGTTTTCTACTAAAGAAAGCAAGGTAAATAATTAAATATTAGCAGTGTCTGCTTGGTTAGGCATGGGGTTAGTGTTGTGAAAAGGTTATGCTTTACAGGATTTAAGATCTGGATGATCTGCAGTGATCACAGAATTGCTGTCAGGTCATGAAAAAAAATCTCTGCATTTCAGGAGAGACCTGAAGGTGAAAGAGCTCTGGTGTTATAATGATCAGGTCTTAGTTGAATGCCCTGTCACTGAGCTTGGTGCAATAGTAAACAGGAAAAACTTGCTAGTGACAGTGCTAGTTGGAGCTCTACTCTTGGGAAATGTGCCAGAGTTGGCAGCTGATGTCCTTGGGATTATCTGTTTAATGGGAATTGTTTTGTGCAGAAAAATAATTTTTACTCCATATCTACAGCTCTGTGGTTTAATAGGTGTTAGTGCTGGGTGAAAATACTGTCTCACTTGAATGCATGATTAAATATTGCTGTCAAATATTTTTTAGGAAGTCATTGTTTGTGCATTTATGGGAATACATTAGTGTATTTTAATGGTTGATAGTACAGGCTATTCCTAGCTGCTACAGTGACTGTGTGCAGCATCTCCTCACCCAGCCCAGCCCAATTATTCAGTTCCTAAGCAAACAACCCTGACTCCATGCAGCATCTTTTTTTTCCCTCATCCCTCTCTCCCACACAATAACTGAGAGGCACCCAGGAACTCCTGGCAAGTGCTTTAAGAGCTGTCTCCCTCTCAGAGGTGCTCCATGTCTCCAAGTGTTGGATGAACTTTATGCAGTGAGCAAAATGTGCCTCTAATTTCCTTCTTATTGCCAGTTGATTCTGACCTTGGGATTAAAAGATAAAACCACTCGAAAAGGTGTGCTGAATCAGGGTGAAATATTTCAAAGCATCAGCCAAGCATTTAACTCGTGCATGCAAAGCAGACGCATGCATGGATCTTCCTCTAGTGTCCCTTCCCTAAATCTCCTATCTGTTTTGTGAGAAATCTACTCTGCTATGGTGAAAAGACCTTAGTGCTGCACAGTAGTTCCTAGCAGATCACTCTCTGCTAGCTTACAGGTTGTATGGCATTTCAGAGCCTGATCTGTGTAACTTGAATCATAGGGTACTGCAACCAGAAATAAATATAAGTATTTTTTTCAGTATGATTTAACAAGGCTCTGTTTTCAGCACCTTAAAAACTATATCTAAGAAAGAGTGTATTGCTGAGTTGGGGCAGGGAAATAGCATGGCCATCATTTTCAGGCTGTTGCTGATGCAGTATGTGCTTCTCCAACAAATACCAAAGTAAAGACTGCATCTTGCAGGTGCTCTGGGACCCTGTTCTCTTTCACCCTAAGCATGGAAATAATTGTGCGGTACTTGGTGGGAGGATTTATGCATGAAAATTCTCCTGCATATGGTAAAAGCTCAAGTCTTTTGACACTGGATGAATTACTTAATCTCCACATCTTCCCTCTTCCCAGGCTTTGTGTCCACTGTGTATGCACGGTGTAGCGTTCTCAGGGCAGCGACTTTCTCCCAGGGATGGTGTCTGACACAGTTAACTACTGCAGTAATGAAAGCTCTGTGTTCATTCCTCTGTGGAATTCACATTTCTTCCTTCTAAGTGCTGTAGGTTGTTATTTGAAAGATATCCAGTTATTTTCCTGCATATCTCAATAAGATGGAAAGAACACTGCAGCTTCAGTTTGTTATGTTCCTTTTTTCAAACAGAGGTTTTTGTGTCTGTAGGGCATCTAAGATGTGTGAAAGCTGTGTTATGGAGGGCTGAGAAGATCCCTGCATTCCCTTCAGTGGTGCATGCCTGGCTGATGACAAGTGGCTCTGCAAGTGATTGATCTTGTGATTTTGGACAGTCCTGTTCTTTACACCTCTCTGTTTCCCCTTCTGATCTTTGTCTGCCCATTTATTTTGCCCATTTATTTTCCAGACATACTTTAGAGAACTGATTTATAATTGAACTTTGGCTCTTCAATACTGTTGTGTTGGTGGAAGAACCTGGAGGTTGTTAATCTGTAGTGTAGCAAAGGAGCTCTTTCTGTTAGTGTAAGTGTGCATATGTGTTCGTGCATCACTTCTCAGGAAATGTCTTCAATTCTAGGTTGGGCTTTTCTGGACACATATGCCACGTAGATCTCCTCAGTCTTAAGTAAGGTTTGGTTTGTAGACTTGTCCTCTGCATATCTCTGTGGGTGTGTCTCCCTCTTTGTGTCTGGACTGCCTTGTATTTTATCTGCTCCCCATAGAAAGTGATTGCAATGCTCAAGACCTGTTTCTGTGACTGCTTCAGTTGACTTTGGGCAGGAGATTTAAATCATTTGTGCCTCAGAAACATACTCCGCTTTTACTTTTCACTTATGTGACTCAGCCTATTTTGGTAAGCTAGAGAGTATTGTGTGTCCCCATGCTTTAGTTGTATGAACAAAGCACCAACATGGTGCCTGCAGATGAGGTTTGCCTACTGCCAGTGTCTGAGAAGCCAAGAAGCCCAAGTGCCTTTCATCTCTTTGACACACATCAGGTAGTGCCTCTGTGTGGAGTGGCTTCACTCGGGGGGTGCATCCTGAGTGTGTATTAGAGGCAGGCACCACAGCTTTAGACCAGCAGGAGAACCTGTGAAAAGGATACTGTGAATTCTGTACCATTGTTCTCTGGAGGGCAGGCTCAAGTCCAGACTGCATGCAAGGTGAGTCAAAGGATCTTAGGATCATCCGTGTGACCCAGCATTGTCAGTAGACTCTTTTTCTGACAGACTTCTTTTCTGCAGCCAGGGACTGAATTGCCAAGTATTTGCACCTGTCCTGCCTGCAAATGCACAGGGCCAGTAAAACAGGTTGAAATAGGCTGTGTAGGTGCTCCACTATCAAGAAGTACTTCTCTAGCCTTTACTCTATTTTTCTGTAATAATTCAGTATGCTGCCTTTATAATAACACTGATGAAACACTTCAGCAAGTACAGAAAAAAATCTTTTCAAACAAGTGTGTATCAAGGCAGAGGACACATTTCTTGTGTGGCATTAATTTCTTGGCTCTCAGGAGCCACAGCTAACCATCCTTTTCTCTTTTATGATGCTGTATCTGGCACAATCTTTCTTTCCTTTTTTTTCTTTCTCCCCCTCCCCCTCCTTCCCCATACAAACCAGATTTTTAACAGAGGAGTTTCTCTTCGAAATGTTCTCCTCCTGTTGGTGACGCACTTGAAATTCCCTGGGTGAAATGATCTCCTTTCCTTCCCCCTAAAACATTCCTATCAACCCTATCTCCTCCTACACCAAAACAACATTCATCGGTTCCATATGCTGCTGAACAGCTCTGTGCTGTTCTATGAATAATGTATGCTGGCTTATTAGAAGAACGTTTGTTGTACAAACCAGTGGAATTTAAAATTGAGAGCAATATCAGCAGACATGCAATGCCATGCACTAATGCACAAGCTTCTTGGGGTACTGTTCTGGCATCCTTGCTGCATCCCCATCAGAGAGGGGGAGAATGCATGAGAAATCAAATGTGTGTGGGCTTTGAATCTGGCAGTGAGCTACAGGCACTCGGTGATCAGAACCCTTATCCTCCCCTTGCCAGGTGTTATAGATCTGTGCATGAGGACAGGAGAAAATGTCAAAATCTGGGTTTTGAGGGAGGGTGGAAAATAGCAGGTGGTGGAGTAATATACATCTATATTCTGAGTGAGGGCCAGCCTTCAGGTAGTCACCTAAACAGCAGGCTATGAGTGGTATATAGCAACATGTTGCTCTCCATCCAAACCTGGCAGAAGGCAGTGATACAGAGCTACGCCCTGGTCCAAAGGATGAGCACACCAACACCTATTGGGACTCCATGCAGACGCCTGTGTTGTCTAGTATCTGTTACCCCTGTAATCTGTTTTATTTTTGTAGACTTCTGCTACTTCAGTTGTTTTTTCTCCCTCCAGTAAAGCACATATGGCAGGAGTTGGAGCTGATGCCTGTCTGACTGCTCACCTCCAAAGGGCAAAGCCTATGGACAGGTGCAGAGTGACTGGGGAAGGTGTTGTGACTGAAAAGACTGAGCATGTCTTTGCCCAGAGGTGTATATGGGGCTTCCTTGTTGCTTGGAGTCAACCATGCCATCCATTATCAGCTGAAGGTGAAGAAGTGTATCCAGGCAGGGCTGCTTTTGGCAGTGGCAGCAGGGAAGTGTGACAAGGGCCTGGCACCACACGTGCATCCCTGGCCTGGGGTCATCAAAAGCCACCTAGGCTATCCTCTGCAAGGGTCAGATGATCATTCCTCCAACAATGACTCCAAAAATCAAGGGGGAACTGGTTGCAAGCAAAGACCACAGGGACAAGAACTGGAAAAGACAGTCTGGGTCATCTGTGCTGTCTCTATGACCTTAATTTTGGTTTTGCCTGTTTACCAGCTCACAGGAGGTGTTTCTGGCTCCTTTTCTATGCGTGGAACAGGTGTAAAAATTGTGTGGTGTATTCCTTTCCCGCTTGGCAGGCTTTTCTGTATGGGCTAGTGCAAACAGAAAGTCAGTAGCTTGCTTCAAGAGCCAGCCCTATGTTGCTGTTCGAGAGGAGGAATTGTACAGCGCTTTGGGATCTCTTCAAGTACCTTGCACCCTGCTGGCCGGGCTTTGGAGGCTTTGTGCCTCCTTGTAACTTAGATGATTTACTACTCTCAGTATCTGGGTAATTTGCTATGTCTTTGTCCCTGTGTACACACCTGGTTGTGCCTTTCTTTTGTGCACTGCTGCTGCATGCAGAGGCTGACTCACAGCATAACCGGCAGGCAGCAGGTGACAAGAGCAGCCTGTTTAAGTGGGTCCAGTGGTTCCTGCATGCGACAAGATTTTGAGGAAGGTGAGGCTGGTGAATGACCTTTCTTCCCTTGGTAGCTTTGTAAAATGAACAGGAGTTTTCAGAAGCATTCTCTCCATAGTTTGGTTTTTCTTTCCAGTTGCAATAAAAGTACCAACTAGTGAGAGCTTGTGAAAATCTGGGGTTTTTGTGGACCTGCTTGATTACCAAAGGGGAAATGGGGGTGGAATGATGCAGTTTTTTAAAGTTACAGCCTTCCACTTAAAAAGTGAAGTGTTTCTTGGCTAGTTTATGAACAAATACAAACAAATCCCACAAACACATAACAAATCTCACTTTTTTTTTACATTGCAGTCTTCTAAGGGTCAAATTTGAGCTGTAGAAAACAGCATTGGAGTTAAAACAAGGAAGGTGCCTAGGATTTTGCCTACTGTTCTGCTTTATGCAGCAGTCAATTTATTTTATTCTGACTTCAGAATTGCACTTGTTTCTCCAAGGAGCTTGAAACTGTGTGGAGCCTGAGGTGTGGTGGACCTAGAGATAGCACTTTTCAGGAAGGGGAAGGCTGTAAGCTGTAAGGAATGTGTGTTCTGGGCAGGTGGGATAAAAAGTCAAAGCATTGAAGTCAGACACTGCTGAGTAGCTGGTATCTGGTGGTTTGGATCCTGTCTAGAGCAGCCTTGGGTGACAAAAGAGATAGGAAGTCTTCCCCCTTTCTGACTGGTATCAGTCCAGCTCGGAAGATGACACCTATGCAATACTCATTCTGTCATTCACTGCTGCGGTTCAACTTCCTGTTTTCCGGGTTACGTAGCAAATTTGCCGGACACTTCCCAGGCTAGCAGGTAGGAAGTGGTGATTGTTGTCAATCTGTAAGACTGCTTTAAATGAGAGCTTTTCTTTTCTTTTCTCTCTTTAAATTTTCCAGAGAGAAAACATGAGTTAATAAAACCTGTCCTTGCAGCTAGCTAAGAACAATGAGAATCATGACCACGCCATAACCTCTGATGAGCTTTGTTGCAATTTAGTGAAGCATTTAAGTGCTTGTCTCCACGTTTGTTTGATTTAGTCATACTCTGGAGAAATGTCTATTGTATTGATCTGCTGTGTCAGTCATGGGGAATAGCCATGGAATAAAAAAGAGAGCAGGTGCTGTGCTGTACACGTATGCTTTTGATTGCAAAACATGTCAGGAGGAAATTTTGAAACATCAGACATGAAACATCTCTGAAAGGCTAGTGAGTCCAGCAGCAAGTGCACAGCCTTTCAGCAGTCTCTGCCAGAGAGGTAGGTTGGGGGACAGGCATGAGAATTCACATATTTGCATCTCTAAAGAGGTCTGCTTGCTGAGGTCTCAGTGAACGTGTCTGGTAGACACACAAAGCATGTCTTGTATACAGCTGCCCAGGTTGTGCATAGTCTCTACAGTTTTCTTTCTGTTTTGTAAATACCAGCAACTTTTTGACAGGCTCTGTTTGATGGTCTGTGGGGGACACCATGTCCTTGGTCCAATGTGTGCTGTATGACTCTGGGTTGATGTTACTCTCTAAAGAAGGAAGACGATGTCTGGCTCATTGGTAAAGGTTGGGATAAACATAGCTCTCTTTCCAAAAGGCAAAAGCCTGGGACATTTATTATTCCTGCACCAATCTGGACTGCTGCTTTTGTGTGTTCTGCTCTTTGACTGCAGTGATCCCTAGAGACATGCTTAGCAGTGAAATCTCATAAAAACCTGCACAGGGCAGGTGTTAATTTTCAGAGGTTTTGACCCAATCTTGTAGGCATTTGGACCAGAGAGCAACAAATGTGTTTCCTCAAGGCAGATTTTTGCTGTTTCTAAAACTCATTCAACTAGATGAAGAAAAAAAATACTACTGAAAAACTGGGGAGGTAACTGGGGGAAGTATGCAGCCTCTTCACTTTGTATTTGAAAGTAATTTTATGGCTCAAAATGTAAGAGAATAATTTAGTAGGAAGACAAGAACAAGTCAAAGAATAAGACAGAGGCTTTGGCCAAATCATGTAAGAAATGTTCAGTGACTGTAGGAACCATATCAGCATTCGTTTGTGTACAAAAATTGTTGTAGTCTAATTCTGCTGAACTGGCAGAAGAAATATTAACTCTTTATTTTGCTTTCTTTATGCAAAGTGGTCTTAAAATCTCTTGATAGCTTTTACCTGAAAATTAAACAAGTGCCTACAAATTGCCAGAAATGCCCATCCATTCACCTTTGCCTGTTTGCCTTTGGTTCAGAGCTCCTTATACAACTTCAGAGAAGACAGGCTCTGTAGAAGTGGTGAAAACTCCAGGCTTGGAAATACTTCATCGTATTTTTTTGAAAGGCACAGTGCAGTTCAGTTAGTGCTGAGGACCTCTCTTTGCTAGCTCAGTGTCAATAGGATGAGGCATGATTATTCCTGGTGTTCATAACTGTTGTAGTGCTGTGAGAAACCTACTTTCTTGGAACACTGTGACCAAGAGTTGCTGCCTGTGTAGCATCAGCATGAGGTGAATTATGCCATAATGTTTGACCTGCTTGTTTATGGTTCAGTTAAACCAAATTTCCACAGAGCTGAATATTAAGGATCTTCAAATAAGACTTCCAGTTTCAGAAAGGAGCCAGTGGATAGATAACAGGATGAAGAGTGGGATACACTCATGGTATGGCTCATGCGAATTCAGCTGTGGCATATGCACAAGACTAATTTCAACTCTGCAGCTTCCAAATTATTTTTGGTTTGGGTCAGCATTAAGGCTATCTAAATGTTACTTTTCTGTTGAGCATTATGTCATAGCTATTATAGTATGTGATTTTCAGGCTTGTTCATACTTGATGTGCTACTTTTTGCTTATCATGTGCATCAACAGTTCTTCTACACGTTAACATATTTTGAGGCTGTGTAGGAGTTATGTGCCAGAGGGAGTAAATCTAGCTATGTATATAAGGTGAATTACAAGTGCGGATTATATGTGTGAGAATCAGGGACATTCCATATCAAAGTACTTCATTTAAGTGACCTATTTGAAGAACTCCATTAGTTTGTAGTAATACTAGGTATTAAGCATTGTGCACATCAGATCCTGGGGGAGCTGAAATAAGACATACTTATCCAACTGATATATGTACTTTCTCTCAAAAAAAACCAAACCAAAACATCCTAGCTGTCTGATACTCACCCAGTCTTAAGTCAGGTATCAGACCCTTTTCTTTGCAGGCTTGTATCAAAAACAGAACTGTTACCTTTGGTGTCAAACCTACTGGGCACCTTTCCTATGAACTGAAAGAGGAACGGTGTTAGTGGACAGCAGTCCAGTATAGTGATCTTAAAGCACAGAACTTGCTTAACATTAGTTTTCTGTTTTGTACTTAGAAACTGAATATGTTTATGTTTAGATGTGTGACTGGGAAAGCATACAGGTGTCTGTGAGGCTCAGGGTCTTTGGAGAGCTATTCTGGCAAATTTTCACAGATTAGCCTGTATGGTGAAATCTTTGAAGTCATTGACAGAAGGTCTTATTGAGTGTCAGGAATTAGGGTGAACCTTGAATTTCAAGGCCATTGTCCTGTAGCTCTTGCAAACTGTAAGTAAAGTTCAGGTTCATGATCACCTGAGGAGCTAGAATGTACCTAAGTCTATTAGAACCAGTGAGATGTATCCCAGACTTCTGAGGGAATTGGTTGATACAATTGTCAAGCCACTGTCCATGGTATTTGTAAAGCCACCCTAGTCATGAATTCACCATTGTATTGGTGAAGTCCCAGGTGACTGGGTGAGGGAAAACATGCTACACATCTTTTAAAGGGGTAGAAAGGAGAACCCTGGCAACCAGAGACTTCCCAGCCTCACCACGTGCCAGCGAACATCATAGTGCACATCCTCCTAGAAGCTGTGTTCAGGCATTTGGAGAGCAGGGAGGTGATTCAAGACAGCCAGCACAGCTTCACCAAGGACAAGTCCTGACCAACCCAGTGGCCTTGAATGACAGAGTGACCTTGTTAGTGGACAAGGGAAGGGTTGAGATGTCATTAATCTGAACTTCTGTAAGCATTTGTCAGAGTTCCTCACAACATGCCTGTCTCTAAATTGCAGAGATGGATTTTATGCATGGACTGTTAGATGGTTAAGAAAGTGGCTGTATGGTCACATTCAGAAGGTAGTGAGTGGTCAATGGCTCAATGTCCTGATAGACATCAGTGACAAATGGTGTCCCTCAGGGGTTCAGTACAGTGCTATTTAATGTCTTCATTAAAGACATGGATTAAAGGATCCGATGCACCTTTAGCAAATCTGCAGATGACACCCAGCTGAAGGATGGGCTGGCATCTAGAGTGACCTGGACAAGATAGAAAACTGGTGCATGGGAATCTCAAGAGGTTTTACAAGACCAAGTTTCAAGGTGCTGCACCTGGGTCAGAGCAACCTTTGATATCAGCACAGACTGGGGATGAACAGATTGAGAACATCCCTGCCCAGAAGGCCTTGAGGATGCTGGTGGATGAGAGGCTGGACATGATCTGAGAGCCCAGAAAGCTGATTGTATCCTGGCCTGCATCCAAAGCAGCATGGGCAGCAGTGGCGGGAGAGGATTCTGCCCCTCTGCTCTGCTTTGGTGAGACCCCACCTGGAACCCTGCATCCAGCTCTGAGGTCCCAGCACAGGAAGGACACAGACCTGCTGGAGTGAGTCCAGAACAGGGGTACCAAGGTGATTAGGTGAATAGACCACATTTCCTATTAAGTCAGGTTGAGAGAATTGGGATTGTTCAGCCTGGAAAAGAGAAAGTTTAAGAATGACCTAATTGCAGCCTTTCAGTCCCTGAAGGCAGCCTACAAGTAGTTTTTACAAGTGCATGTAAGGAAAGGACAAGGGGAAATGGCTTCAAACTGAAAGAGAACAGGTTTAGAGTATATGTTAGTAAGAAATTATTTACTGTGAGCATGGTGAGGTGCTGGAACAGGTTGCCCCGGGAAGCTGTAGATACCCATCCCTCTAAGTGCTCAAGGCCAGGTTGGATGGTACTCTGAGCAACCTAGTCTAGTGAAAGGTGTTTCTGCCCTCAGCAAGAGTGTTGGAACTAAATGGTCTTTAAGGTCCCTTCCATAGCTATTCCATGATTCTTTGTTCTTAAGAAGGTGCAAGCCAGAAACCCCAAAAACTTGCTTGAGAAAATGACTGTAATCTTAAAACTTGCTTATTATTATTATACAGTATCTTTTAATTAGGTGAAATTTCTGCTGAAGATTCTCACATTGCTATTAGCAGATATGGGACCTTCTTGATCAGAGACCACTTGCTTGCTGATACTAGCTGGGTATCTTTCCTCAACATATTAATATATGTGAAGGAGGGATGAAACAGTAATTCCATCTCATTTCTTTCCCTTTGCAGGCCCTCTACAATGCAATCAAGAATGAGAAGCTGGAATGGGCAGTGTAAGTATACTTCTGTTGTAAAATTAGAAGTTTAACAACAGTACCTGTGTAGTAACCTGTTTATATGTCCTATGTCACCATATGTGTGGGATCCAAAGCCTGTAGAAGATAGCCAGCGTACATAATGAGTTTGCTTTTTTGCTAATGAATGACCTGGCAAGACAGCCTCATCTGTTTCTCCAACAAGAGGAGTTGTTAATGATAGGAGCCAACTGTATTTGTAAGGAAAGAGGACACTTCATTTAGTAGGAAACTTCAGCCTAAAAAGAGAGAAATTAAATCCTCTGTTGTTCTATGACTGCATAAATAAAACAGAAGTTGACGTCTCCTTTATCTTTCTGTTCATTGTGTCAGAACCGCTGAATAGAAACAAACTTCTTGGATTGAGTTTCCTGCTGTTGGTTTATTGTCTTGGTTTGTCTCCTGATTAACTATGGATAACTTGACAACAACCTAATGTGAAAGATGATAAATTAGACAAAGTCTGATATCACCCTCTCCAATCCTTAGTTGCTTTTGACAGGCTAAGACTTGTTAACTATGTATATGCTGCAGACAAGAAGAAGCTTCAGTTTCATTTCAGACATCTCTTTGTGCTTAGGTTTCATGTGGTCTAGTTATGCCAGGAAAGGGTAGAAGTGTCTCCTTTTGATTTTGTCACTTCCAGAACAGTGGATTTTGGTATAGAATAGGAATACGATGTCTTTTATATATGTTAACTATACAAAGGTATTTTCCTGCATGTATTTAGATATCTGAAACCTCACCTTCTTGGGAACAATGTATGTCTGGAATGCATGGTCCTATACCTCATGTGCTAGAAGTTCTGGCAACTGTCATAGGTCTTGCAGGTTCAGTGCCTTCTGATCTTCATTGTTTTAAGTTCATGTTCTGCAAACAAATTTCTTGTCAGGGTGTGTAGCCTCACAAGGGCAGCTGGTTCCAAGTGGGATTGCTGTCCTAGTTCAGAAATGTGTTAGGTGATGTCAGAGTAGTAAAGAAGGTGTGCTATTAATGGGAATCAGCAAGAAGTGCCATCTCTGATGAGCATTAAAAGTCATGGTGGGAGACATTTTCACAGACTGTGTCTTGGACCTGGAACACGCTGTGTGAATCTTACATGTCACACCAAAGCTCTTTGCCAGACACTGTCACAGGTGCTTTAGAACCAGCAGAATCCATTATGTGACTTTCTCAATGTCAGAATTTTCCTCCAGCTCTTGCCAAGAGACCATACCGTGTCTAATACACTTGGGCAGCCTCCAGGTGGGAACTGGCTCATGACTGGCTCTGCTCCCATGAACCTCAGTCAAGGTGATTTATGAGATCTTGCTTCTGTATAAGTGGTAACTGCTTTGGCATTTACATAGTATAGTCCATGTCCTTTGTTAGGGGGGAAATTCCAAGCAGGCTGGAAGAGGGATAGTTGAGATTCTTTCTTAAATATGACTTTGCATGGATATAAATCTACCTTCTTACAGAAGAATGCTCAAAGGTGCCAATTGTCTGTTCAATCTGAGACTGACATGATAGAACTGATGTTACAGTTAATTTCTGTGATGAGAAACAAAGCTCATTCTGGGCATAGGCAGTACCTTTAGAGCCGAGAGTGCTGGCTGGAAGTGTGGGAGTGTGAAGATGTTTCTCTTCATTTTTATGGAGATGGTGCTTGGTATAAAGTAATAATCCCAAGAAGCCCTAGGGCTGCCTGAGCTTGAGGGAGGAGGCACATAACTCTCTTGCTCTACTGTTATGAGCCACAGAGAAAACTGAAAGGGAAGGAGACATGGCCAGTTTTGTTCTGATGGGACCAAAGAGAATACTCTCTCCCTTCCAAAGATTATTCCTTAGCTTCCTTGGTGCACTTGGCAGGGTAAGAAGTGGGAGTAATGCAAAGGTGAAGGTAGGACTGCAAACCCCTGTGTAAGCTCTCCCACAGTGTTGTCATTTTGAGGGAATGCCTTTCCTCCATCCAGAAATCCTTTGAGGATCTAAGACACTCTTGAGCTAAGAAAAGGTTTGAGAGCTGCTCTAGAAGTATGTTATTTAGTGGATTAATGGCTATCAGTAAATCCATACACAGGAAAGGGTAATGGTGAAACATAAGATGCCAAAAGACTGCTATCCAGCCCTTACCTTACTAGTTGTGAGCTAGGTGTGTTATCATCTTGAACAATTTGCAGTACATTTCCAGTAGAATTATAGTCTGATCCAAAGCCCACGCAAAGAAAAGGCTACCATTGACTTCAATTTTGTAATCATGAGAAGTGACACCTTAATCAGCAGATGTTCTCCAGAGACTTTCAGTAGGAGTGTTCATTTATCCTTTTTGAACAGGAAAGCATGAGTACAGCTCTGAAGAGAGAATTGCATTACAGCTCTTCTTCTGCAGTAGTGCTTGGTTCAAGTTCTCCACAAAGTTAAAAGTGAAACACATGCCATAATCTGTAAAATAAAATTATCTGACCTGGAAATTTACACTGTACTGGTGAATGTGGGATCCTGAAAGCACACTTCTGCTTCACACTGCAAGTGTGAACTGTTCTTCATGTTTGTTGTGGATAGGCTTAAATTTGAAACAAGGGAAATTTGAAATCCTTTTAAAAAGTTTTCTATCAATTTAAAGCAAGGCACAGGTTTGCCTGGATAAACTATAGAAGCACTTTCATTGGAGGTTTTTGTGAACTGGTTTTTCTGTTTGGAATGGTTCATGAGGAGGAGATCCAGCTATAGAGGCAGGTAGATAGATTGCCTGACATCCCTTTATTGTCTATAATACCATATCCCAAGGTTTTTAGGTGCTTCTCATTCTTTGGCTCTCACACTGGTTATTGTAAGCTTTAAGCTGAAAGAGGAAAATCTATTTGATTACAAAGCTGCCAGAGCTAAATATGTTTCATTTGCATGATGTCTACATGGAAATATCATCATTGTTTTTATTTGTAATACTGTGTCTGTTTACTGTTGAAGGTAATAGGAATAAAAAAAATCATAATCTGAAAACAGGTGATCTAGAATTAATATATGAACTCCCAAAGCACTGCTTACAAAATTGCTAAAGCCAAATGGCTGCATTTGCCAGTTGTGTCCCAAAAGCCTCCTCTCAGCAGAACAGTGTAGTTCTCAAGAGTATAACTTAGTTTTTAACTAGAAAATGATACACTTCTCTATCCAGAGAAGTTTACAGGGACATGGTATATTCTTTTTTTGTTTTTTCTGGACTACACCGAAAACCTACCTCCTTTCAGCCAAAAGAAATCAGGTCATTCAGATAGTGATGGTGGGAAAGAGTTGGTGCCAAATCAAACAGTGAAATGAGGATGCTGAAATCAGGATAGTTATAAAGACATCTGTGCTGAAGCTCACCTGTTTTTAGGTCAAACTGAGAAATCTCTTTCTATTATAATTAACTTTTGTCACCCAAGTTCTGGGATGTTTACTGTTTGCAACTTCTTGATTGGTTTTAGGGCAAGATCAGGTGGTTCTTTTTTTTTCTCTTCTCCCACTGGGAAAGATGCCAAAAATTCTCTCAAGTCGATTTCCTAATACGAATGCTGTTAGTTCCACAGATGCATGATAGAAAACCTGATTTTTTTTTTCCATTGCAGTATTTAAATAGATTAAATCAACCTTCTGCTGTGTCATAAAAGTTTGCTATTTGAACAAATGCAGAGATGAAGCAGAGTTTTAAAAACGAAAGGCTTGACCACATCGTTCCAGATTAATGATTTCAAAATTTTCTGAGGCAGAGCCTCAAATCAGACCACATAGAGTGTACAGAAATAATTCTATTACTGAGAGAATCAGATGGTGCTTTTCTCCCAAAAGACAGAAATGGGGCTTCCTTGTATATCTTCTTGGTAGAGACAGAAAATGCTTTTCTTCACCAAAATGGCAACATCTGGATTTTTATGTTTTTCACATCTATGTGTTTAAGAATAAGGGGCAAACTTTGTAGTTGTCAGTTATCAATGTATTTGGGAAGGAAAACATTGCTGTTTCAATCCTGTGGCTGTAAATGATAGCACAAGCAGATCCTGGCTTTGGTGTGTTGGTTCTCATGGGCAGCCAGAGGGCTGGTTACTGCTCTCTCTGCAGGTTTTTTTTCCAAAGAGACAGGCTTACAGAGGTGAAACTGAATCTCCTTGTTTTGGGAAGCCTTGCAAACATCATGTGCCATAAGCAGAGGCTTAGAGAAACTCTACAGATGGTAATCTTTTCCTCTCACCAGTACCCTGCAGAGCAGAGCAGTGACACATTCATTTCCTACGAATG
Source organism: Parus major (assembly GCF_001522545.3). Classification (NCBI taxonomy): domain Eukaryota; kingdom Metazoa; phylum Chordata; class Aves; order Passeriformes; family Paridae; genus Parus; species Parus major. The sequence goes on from NC_031799.1 coordinate 43,010,472, forward strand.
GAAAGTGGGACTTAAAAGAAGTTTTGCAGCTATCAACCCTTTGCAGTCATCCGGGAGGGGTCACCAGAGGAATTGCTTCCAGAACCAGAGCAGGGAATGATCTTCTTTTGCTGATCAGGGGTGGAAAATTTTGTAAGACTTCTGCAAGCCTAACTGAACCCTCATGATGATGTTTTGCCTACTGAAGGGTGTTTTGGAACCATTGTGGGGGTTTTCCCCCTAAAGGCACAAGGATTGTTCTACTTCCTATATGAAATGGAAGAGAGGCAGTGGTCTTGCCCTTCAAAAGGACCTGAGCTATGCCTGTGTGACACCACATCCACAACTGAACATGCCTGTGCAGACCACCGCCCACTGACTCCTGCTGACATCACTGGAGGCCTTAACACTGGTGATTTTACAGCACATGATGATCTTTGAGAGCCATCTGAGGATGGGCAGGTAGTCACATTCCCAACAGTTTAGGGTTTCAAACAAAGATTAGTTTTGGTTTATGTATCCAGAGGCCCCCTGAACTTTCTGCAGTTCTTTCTTGCAAAAGTACCGTAAAGGCTTGTTAGAAGGAAGTTCAAATTGTTAAATCCCTGATAAACAGTATTTGGCACCTATCTATTCAGCCAGCTTTGGAAGATGCCTGAGGAAAAGCTATTCCTCCAAATCATCTTGCTATTTTCTTATGTTTGACCACTGTAGTAACATGGAGTATTTGAGAAAATGAGTCCCAGATCCCCTGGTTTTCATCCACTTCTTGTTTGTAATATGTCCTTCTTGCCTCTCTGTCTTCCGTCATTGCCTGTTGCAGACCTACTTGTGCACCTTGCCCTCGTGCCTATTGTCAGAGCACTCAGTTCTCAGAAATGGCTGAACCGTCTGAGTCTCAAAGATGTCCCATTTTCATGATAGAATAAAAGATCAGTTAAATGTTTGTTCAGTGTTGTCAGCAGCCATGACAGCAGATGCTATTCTGTCCTTTCCACCGCATCTTTTGAGGAATTCCTGTCCTAACATCTGCCCTAGAAGTGCTGAGTTTAAGAGCCCCCAGCTCATAGTGGTGTCCAGGGTCCCCCACAGGATTGCTCATCACACCACTGTGGCTGCTTGGTTAAGGGCACTAGTATATTCCCACAGGACAATTGAACAGTATACAGTAATTCACTCCCATAGCTCCAAAGGAGATAGCTTATTCCAAGAAAGTGTGAAGCCTTTTACTGCAGTTGGTTTCTGCTGACAAGGAGAAATCTTTTGTGTCCTTGGCTGAAATCCCAGAATTCACAAGGCACTTCTGTGTGAAAAATCAGCCTGTGTGCTTCTGCCATTTGAGAGATTTTAATCTGGATTAAGTGCCTCAGACTCATGTTGAGAGAATTTGCTTCTGGAATGGACATAAATCTAAGAAACGTAACACAAGTGGTTCAGCCTTACCAGCAGCTAGTGAGTGTAGTAGACCCATGAATGGTAGGGACAAACAAAATTGTCAGAAATGCCTTCACTTTTTCAATTGGGAGAGAGCTTCAACTAAAGTATACTTGATGAAGTCCTTACTGCTTTGACTAATAAAATTTTTTTTGTAGAACTTTCTGTGCTGTAGTGAGAAAGCACACATCAGTAGGTTAAAGATGCAAGGACTGCTCTTCCTTGCAGGAATCACGTCTTCAAGTAAAAATTTTGTTCCTCTTAATTAGGAGGACATACTATATTTCCATAATTTATATGAGGTGGTCACGGTCAAATGCTTGGGAACATTCCCTGCTACTACAGAGCTCACTAATACAGCCCCCATGTTCCTGGATTTGGTTTCTTTGTTGTCAAACCAGCCTCTTAATCTTTTACTTCCTTAGACTAAGCTATTCCCCTGAAGATCATTTCATAGAATCATAGAATCACTTTGTTTGGAATCATCTAGTTTGGAAAAGACCTGCAAGATCATCAAGTGGAACCTTTTACTGAACATCACCTTTTCAACTAGACCATGGCATCAAGTGCCGCGTCCATTTGTTGAACTTGAACACCTGCAGGGATGATGACTCCACCATCTCCTTGGGAAATTTTTTCCAATGCTTAACCACCCTTCAGTGATGAAATTTCTCCTGATGTCCAACCTGAACCTCCCCCGGCACAGCTTGAGACAGTGTCCTCTTATCCTGTCACTAGTTGCGTGGGTAAAAAGGCTAACCCCCACCTGGCTGCATCCTCCTTTCAGGTAGTTGTAGAGAGTGATAATGAGCTTCCTTTGCAGCAGAGCTGAAGATAAGATAGATTTGTTGCTGCAGCCTGCAGTTCTTGGAGGACATTTCTTTGAATGGTCATTCCCATAAGGAGCCATGGTAGCACTGTATCCCTAAAGGAGCTTCTGGATTGATACATGCCTTGCTAATCCTCACATAATACACGCCTTTGAGCATATACATGTATTTGGAAGATCTGCCTGAGCTTCCTGTCTCTGCCAGTCATCTGGGTCCAGTGAGATGAAGCAACTTGAGGTCCACCCCCAACAGGTTGGCAGTATTAGCCATCATTATGCTCAAATGATAATTTTTTTTAAAAAATCAGATGCTGGTCTCAGGAGGTGTTGCCACCACGACTTTCCAATGAAAGCCTTCATACTCCCTGACAACACCTTTCCTAGTCACCTGGAGGGGAATGTATGTGGACTTCAGAGGATGAAGGACTACTCTGTAATCTGGAATGTTCTCTGAAAACTGTTGTTCTACTCTTGTGAAGGATACCCTTTATTTTCTAGGTTGCCTTGTCCTTTTTAGCCTTTGCCTGTGACAAGCAAAATGGTATTTATTAGTCAGGCAGTCCTTGTGACTTGATTGTTGTGCCCAAGAACTATGTGGAATACATTGCCCTAATAAGTAACATTTTGAACAGCATTTTGTTTCCAAAGTAAAGATACCATAATTCACCTAGCAAAATTTTTATTTTTAAATTACTAATTTTATGCTAGTCTGCAGAGGAAAATAAAGATGTAGAGTTTTTATTATATATGTTTCATATGCTAAGTTAAGGGCTAGGCCACAGTGATCTGTAGTTTTCTAATTCTTTCCATCTACATGTGAACTCATTAACAAATTGGGGATTTTTCAGCTAAACCCAGCAGGAAAATATTTCCCATTTTAGCACTCAAATACATGGAAATAAAAATAGGCAAAGTTGGAGGACAGAACATTCTTGAAGTCTTATCTTTTGAGACAATAATGGAAACTTGGGCTTTGTTGAAAATCTGTGTCCTGTGCTGGTGAAGTAGGTGAACTGAAGCTTTGCTATGATATGTCTGTATTTTGATATATCTGTAGGTTTCTCCCTAAATATGGTACCCTATAAAGAGAGAGCTATGTTTTAATAAGAAGTGTTCAAAAATTGCTGAAATGAAACTTTGCTGGTCAGTCCATCTTTCATGCATGATTTTCACTGCTTTTTAAGGGATGAAGAAGAGAAAAAAAAATCTCACTCGGATGGTACAGATGAAAAGGATAATGGGAACCAGACAAAGGCTGTGAGTCGAATTGGCAATTCAAATAACCCATTTCTGGACATCCCTCATGACCCCAATGCTGCTGTGTATAAAACTGGATTTCTGGCTCGGAAAATCCATGCAGATATGGATGGAAAGAAAAGTGAGTAATTTTTCAATCCTAATGTGTTATTTTCTTGTTATGTCTTCACAATGCCACGTACCAATGAGCCCATGTACTTCTCAAGGCGAATAGCGCTGCTTCATTAGGGGAAATAGCAGCAATAACAGGCAACACAACAATTGGATTATCACACTCTCACGGTTAGGCCAGAATTTACAATGCTCAGTCCCATTTGCAGCAGCTTAATGCATGCGTATAAGAAGTAATGTGATACAGCAAAGCAATGTGAATTTTTTTGTGCTAAAAGAAAATTAATATAGTGGTTTACAGAATAGAAAACAATTTCAAGTGAATTACAGTAGCTGTTCTGCAGTAATTTGGTAATTCTCCTTTTCCTTATGTGACACCAGATTGTTGCAAATCTCCCCTCCCCTCAGGATCTGTCTTTAAAGAAAGGCTGCTCTTTACCTCTGTTTGGAAGATGCTATTCTCTTCCCTACTTTCCAGTCTTGGGTCACATATCCAATGAAGGGCAGCAGCTTTTGGCACCAGACAGCTTTTTACTATGAAGTTCCTCCCTGTCCCTTTCTTGTAATAATCCTGCAGCGTCTCTTACTTACGTTAATTATCTTCTTCCCTTCTTGTCTTTTACTTTTGTTGGTGATGCACTAATTATTAAGGGCTTCTGATGCACCTGTATGTTTTGTAGTTTGGATAGCTTCATTTGTTGTCTGTAGATCTTGGAAAAAGCTAGTCAGAGCATCTGTGTTTTCCCCAATCACTGTTGATGATTTCCTGCTCATGGTTCAATTGTTGGGTAAATCCCAAAGAATAAGTCTGACTTGATGATGGATTTCCAGTAACAGCCAGTCTCTGCTAGCTGGGCTAAGATGTCTGGTGTTCACATGTTTTGCTAGTCTGTTTTAGAAGGTACAGTTGGAGGTCAGTATTTTCAAAAAAGCTGATAACTGGATCCAGACAAAGGTGTCAAAATCAAGCTGACGTAATTCTTTGGGATGGCTGGATCCTCTGAATAGACTCATCTTTGTTAAACATCTTCTTATTCAACCTTAATAAGTAATTGTATCAAGTTGCCTTTATTAAATTATTTCATTAATTATAAATACCAGAATTGCTCATTATTCAGTACACTGGACACACTGGCATTCTGGAGATTACTCTTTTATGAGTAATGTAATTAAGGCCATGTTTTCAGAAGTTCCAGTACAATTTAAAATCTGTCTTTCTCAGAAAAGCTGCATTCTGGCTTTCAAGGCACAAATAAAACAAAACTTTTTCCTTTCTTTTTTGTTTGTTTGTTTGGTTGTTAGACTTTTTCATATTTTATTTTCTAATGGAGTTTTTCCAAGGCAGAGATAAGCTTGTGTGGGATTTCTAATGAAGTGATGTGCTAGAACGCTCATCTGTATTTTCCAAGGAACCTAGTTCTGAGGGCTAAAGCACTTTCGCACTTTGAGGAGAAGGATGTAACAGAGGCCAATGGCTGGAAATTGAACTGAACAAATGCCAATTAGAAATAAGGCCTGTTATGCAAGATGAGAATTACTAATCTCTGGGACAAGGGATTTTGTAACCTCTTCTTCTTCACTTTCTGTCTTCAGAACGGAACACCTTTCTGAGTGTCATGCTTTAGTTGTGTGTGTATTAATTTCAGTATAGCATCAGTGATACACTATATGGATGCTGGTCATCAGTGTGTGCTTGTGGAGGGTGAGCTTAGATGCAGACTTCTGGTCTCTGGAACTGTGACTGTACAGCCTGTACCTAATTCTCTCCCTCTGTCGCAGCTGAATTTCAGACTGAATCCTTCGGCCGTCATGCTGAGTTTACTTCCCCCCACCCCTTGTCTCTAGGAATTTATGGGCTAGATATGTTGCCTCTGTTATGTTCTTTGACCTCTAACTGACTTTCTTGTGGGATTGGGTATTTTGGTTGGAGCCCTTCTTTCTCAATGCCAACTTGGGCATGCAGCAAGGGAAATGATGCGCTAGGGAGACACTGCTTTCTGAGTGGTATCCCACTGGTTCTGAGCAGTGTCTGCCAGCTTACTGTGGCATGTAGAAAGAGTATTTTTTTCTGAAAACTGCCATGGTGCAGAGCTCAGGTGTGGCTGTGTAGGGGCAGTGTCTGCCTGTTTCAAGAGCAAAAAGACTGGATCTCTGTGGCCTGCTTTCTGCATTGCTGCTGTTCCTTTCTGATCCAGTCCAGGGTTGTCATCAGCGTTGTTGTATTACCCTCTCTAACAGCAGGTATGTGCAGGCACTATGCTAAGTTGCATTGTCCTTTGAAGAAGATACTATGAAGGAGGTTTAACGCAGGACTAATGTAGCTCTTCTGTAACCTATGCAAAGTGTAAAAATGGATCTGAGTTAAATGGGTTTTCATTTGTTTTCTTTCCAGCTCCCCGGGGAAAACGAGGCTGGAAAACCTTTTATGCTGTGCTGAAGGGAACAGTCCTGTACTTGCAGAAGGTAGGGGAAATCACTGTCTTTTGGAAACTAATTAAAGAGGGATAAAGCAGCGTGGATCCTCTTCACTCTCTCAGCGCACCTCCAGGCTCCTTTCCCTCTGATGCTCAGCATGGCTGCGCTCCCTACCCCCACCCTATTAACATACACATTCAGGCATGAATCCTTTCATTGACACCCTCTCCCTTTTCACAATTTCAAGATCAGTTCCACTGCCGGCATCCACATGTGCTCCCTGTAAGTTTCAGTATCTGCCACTGCTATCTCACACAACTGAAAAAAATAGCCAGTGTCACCTCTCAGTGTCATGCACACATTCCTCTAGGCTGCTTTTAACTTTACATTTCATATGTATGACTTCCCCTAATGTAAGATTCCCACCTTTTCACAGTATACTTTTCTGCAGTGCCTGCAAGACCAGCTGCAAAACAATTGAACAACAGCTTGGCCTTGGTAGGAATCTGAAGCTTCTGTTCCTTTGCGAAATTGAAGGATAAAAGGATGCTTTTTTCCCAATGAGCAAGAAAAGACTGGTTTCTAACAAAATGTGCTTTCTGACAGCCACATGTCTAAAAAAAAATGTTAGATGAAGCGCTTCAGGCCTTTTGTTGCAAGCTTAAATGTATTATAGTACATTTTTAACTATACTGTTAGAACATAAAATGCAACATATGACTGGGAACTGTCAAAATCAAATAAATGGCAGCAGATAAGTAGGTAGTTAAGGCTTTTTGCCCTCCAATATAGATGAAATATTCATGGAATAGATACTGCTTGTCCAGACTGTCCTATATTGCAGAAGTATGCTTCTTTGAAAGCTGTTTTACATTTTCACTCAAAAAATGATAGTTTTGTAACTATCAGGACTGCAAGTACATACTGCTATTTCCTCCTCCCCTGCTGTGGTTTTCTGAAGTTGTTGGTTGCATTGGAGCCACCCTGAATGGTATCTTCTCTTCTTGAGAAAAAAGAGTGATTTGGATCAGATTATTATAGCATGAGGTTTACAAGGTGAATGCTTAGGGTGCAGTACCTTTTTGAAGGTACTGAAATCCTGAAACAGACAAAACAATCTGCAGTCAGGATAGAATATTTGGGCTGAAAGTTGGATGTGATATACTCAGAGCCAGTGCAAGAGACTAAAATCAAGTGTGCTGAATCCCAAATCTTTTTGCTGGGAGCAAGTTCAGGTTTTACTAAAATGCCTTCATGGCAGGCTTGTACTTGCCCTTTTCTGACTGAAGTGGATTCATCTGCTTCAGTTTCTGAAATAAGTAATCTTTAATGTTCACCTGAAAAGACAGCATGGTTCTCTGAGAAATAAGAAGGCTCCTTTTTTGTATGGCAGTACATAATTTCTTATTTGATATTCAAGGGAAAGAACGGAGGATACTGCCTATTTTAGCACCTTAGTTAAATATTTTTATTAATATTGTTGGCATATTAGTGTAAAATACTTTCTGTTTAATAAATGTAGAGATGCTGATGTAGCATGCAAATTTTCTACAGAATGCTGCCCTCCCCCCTGTTGCCCTCCATGCTTTCAGGAGCAGGCAGTAATCTCACATAGGACGGCATCTTTGCAGAGTGAAATGCATTGTTGGAATTTTTGTTCTTATTTGCTTGTTATTTGTGTATTTTTCACTTGTCAGAGCACTTGAATTCAGTGATTACAGGGCAGTACTCTGCAGAGCTGCTTTCTCTCCATTTGCATGGGAGCCATCCACTGCCTTGAAGCCATCTTACTGTAGCAGAGTGACAAGCAAGGCTTTTGTTATCGTGCTGTGAGAGGTTGACATAAGGGTGTGATGGGAAGTAACTCATTCCAAGAGTGACGGAGCAGCTGTGAGCCTCCCCAGGGTACCTCTGGCCCCTGCTCAGCCACATGCCGCAGCTGTGATAAAGCCTGTGATTTCAGCTTTAGAAGGTCCACCAGGGCTTTCCTTCAGCACTCAAATAAACTTCACTCTTTTAGGGATGTAGTTTCATAGAAGCTGAAGGTGCCAGAATTAAAAAATACTCAGCTAGGTCAAGTAGTTATAGGAAAGGTTGCTGAGCTGCTGTTTCCTTCTGTAATATACTAGGGACTGAAATTATTCTAATTTTAGTAAGTACCAAAGCATTTTAGCACAGCTTGATTTCTTTGCAGAAGTGCATTGTTCTGGCAACAGTCCTTGTCAAAGGATTTCCTTTTCTCAATTCACCTTCTCTCCTGATTATAGAGTGCAGTAGGGCAGAGTGCATTCACATCCACATCCTCTTTCTCTCATTCTCTGTATAATTTTTGGAAATTACATCTGTGATGGTGGTTTCATTGCAATGAGCGCTATTCAAGCAGGATAGAGAGAAATCTCACTGTACATGTGCTGTCTACACACAAACACATGTACAGACTTCTGCAGTATTGGTTTCTGTGTTCATCTGTAACTCAGCTGTTCCCTCAAGACAGTATTGTAATGTAAATATTAATTGTTCATAGCAGCTGTGATTCCCCCAGTGAACAGTGTGATCCCAGTTCTGCTTTCACTCTATTTGTATTCCTGCTCTCCTTGTTTTGCTGTCAAAGTCCATGTATGAGAGTGTTTTGTAAATGGTGGTCACTTGGGATTTACTGAGGACTTTTTCTGGGCAGGCTTGTCTTCCTGCCTACCTTTTTTTTCTGTTGGAGTTGTTCCAGTGCTAATTCCTGTGGTTCATATTGTTTTGTTCTTAAATGAGTGATTTAGGAGAGATGGTTTATGAATTAATGGGCACAGAGAGCACCACAGGAGCTCAGTGGAAATGTTCACAATTAGCTAACTAAACATGCCTGCAGAGTATTATATATAAAATAAGAAGTTTGACATGTTTGGGATGTTGGCTGAGTCTCTGGGCATCCTCAGGCCAAGGTTAATTTCCTGCCCTCTGTTCATAGCAAAAGGAAATTGCAAAGTAGGAGCTTGACAGAATGTCTGTTCACTAGACTGACATGGGATGTGATGTGCATACACAAGAAAAGCTTATAAGGAGAGGACATAAGGTTGACCTCGCTTCCTTGTTAGAAATTGCTTCTGGGCAAACAGTGCAGGACATAAACCTTCGTGTTTTGTTTGGACTCCTCTGTGAGGTTTGCAACATCTTTGCTCTTTGATGTGGTACTTGATAATGTTGCAGGCTTCAGGTATTTTTATATAAATTTTCTCAAATTTCCTCCATTAAAATTTTTTAAAAAAATAAATAGGGAAAGGCCAGACTGATGTAAAATATTTGATCGTGAGACTTTCTGGAAGAGAATTTTGCAGCTGTCACATGCAGCTGCATGGAGATATCCATCCATGGTACAGTGACTGATAAGAAAAGACAAATGTCATTCTCTGGTTTACCAAAAACGTATTTAGAAATATGCTGACTCTAGGTCATCAGGATGTGTGCCATTCTCTAGGAGTTTGAGAAAGATGAATTCAGCATGCCATTGCATTGTATGCAGCATTCACATCAGCCTTCAGCTGACAGACAGATCAGTTCCTCTCTGGCTCCATATATATTTCTTGCCACTGTCTAGGTCTAACTTTAGAGAACTGCCTTCCATTTCAGCTCAACCTGCACACTGACACCAGCACCATCATAGCACATGCTGTCCTTGATGGCTTAGACAAAAATGGATGTTCCTACTTCCTCAGAATTCCCTACCAATCTAAAAGAGTTGAAGGACTTGGAGAAGGAATTTTGACAGCACATTTGTGTCCTTACATCTTTCTCTGAGGCTGGCAAACTACGTGGAGACATTTCTGGTATGCTGATCAGTGCCTTTGGAGAAGCTGGCAGAGCCCCAGCTGTCAAGGTAGATTGCAGGCAATTGATCTGGTAGGATTAGCAAGGATTACCATGAATGCTCTCTGTTGGAAAGAAAGGGGATATCAACCAGGGCTGCTTCTGGGACTACCCAAATGTGGACTTCTTCTGAAACAGGTTTAGTCACCAGAGAGGGTTGTAGACATTGGATGCAACTCGCAGAGGAAGCTAGGAGGCAGCAAGCTAAGTGATAGCTGACACCATCTCTAGGCAGTAATACGAGGTAAAATAGATTATCATGTGTCTGAGGCCTAAATTAATTTCCTGGTGTGGTGGGTTTTAGCTCTAGCTAAAATCACCGGAGTACTTACTCGTTTTTTACTGTCAGATATGGATTAGGGGAAGGACAAAACAGGCTTAAAACCTAAAATGAATAAAAAAAGTTTATTAACAGGACTACAAGAATAAGAAACCAGAATAAAACCTCCAGAAACCTTTTCTCCCCCCACCCAACCTTTCTTTTCCTAACTGACAATGTAGAGACAAACCTGGGATGGTAAAGCAGTACCAGCTATACAGTAGTCTTTTCATCAGTCTTTGTAGGGAGAGGAGTTTTTTCTTGTCATTCCATGGAGACTTCTCCACAAGAAACAGTTTTCTCATGGCTTTTCATTTCTATAACTGGCAGTTGCCTGGGCACAAACTCTGCCATCATATACCTCCCTCCCATTTTCACACCACTCATGGGTGTGCTCATGGGCCATGAACTCATGGGGTATTATCTTAAGGATGAGTTATTCCAAGTCAAAAGTTCTCTTCATCTGTCTCTGTGATCATCTCTGAGAAAAGAGGTTTTCTTCTCTCTCTGGAGACAAAGGGTCTTCATCAGCTCTCATCTCTCTTTCTGTTCAAGCATCTCATGGGATCACAGCTACTCCAAAGTCTGCTTGGCTTCATGAATGGATACCTTTGCTCAGATCTACAGTTTGAATACTTCATTCCCCCAATACTCTTTCATGAATTAAAGGAGTTATTTTCAGAACATTATTGTCCATCTCCATGGCCCTACCAAAAGAATATTTCTGCATATTAGAGCATCTCCTCATTCTCCTTCCATCTGAGGCATGACTCTTTCTTTTACTGACCTTGATGTTTCATGATGTCTCCTTATGATCGCTCTTGTCCTTTTCTCTCCTTGGAGAGATTAAAGTCTGCAGGTCTCATCTGTGTAGTGAAGGGGTTAAGTCTGGCCCAAGCCACAGCAGTTATTCATGGTATCGGATTTCAGCAGGCCAGGACAGGGTGGAGAGGTGTGGGCAAGTGTCAGCAGCGGTGGCCTGGCCCAGCCTAGGGCTGGGGGCCCCCCTGGGAAGGGCTTTGGTCCCCCCGCTGGGATGGGACCCGGAGGGTTTCCCGGGAGGGGCCACAGCAGAGCCCGGCCCAGCCTGGGGGAGGCCCCGCAGTCTCCATCCCCTGCCCGGGAGCCGCTGAGATCCGAGCCCAGGCCGCACAGGCCACGGGGGAGCAGGGCCAGCCGCACCAGAGCTCTGATACCTTTCAAGGCCAGAAAGAAAGGGACAAGAAGTTCCCGGGCTTGGGTTTTTAAAAGGTGGTATTCACAAAGGTGAATACTATTCAAAGGTGGTGCAAAGTGCTGTCAGTTCTCAGAAGAAGAGAAGCAGAGTTTCTTCTCAATCAGAGAAGAAATTCCCAGCAGTCTCTTTCAGAGAAATCACTTCTGTGGGTGTTTCCCACTTTTCTTCCTAAATGCCAGACTACCACACCTGGCTCTGAGGTTTTCCTTCCCAGTTTTTATGGACAGTGGAGCCACTCATTTCCCCCAAAACTATCACAAAATAAATCAGCTTGTGAACCCTTAAAGGAAGGGGTGTGACCTGAGGCCTTGCCTCATTCATCTTCAGGACACAGACCAAGTCTCCTGTGCCAGACTTCCTTGAAAAAGGTTTAAAGAATGCCCTAAGTGGGCATAGGCAAAATCCTTCAAGATAGATGCCTCCAAATCTTGCTGAGTCTCAAATTATGAGACAGGGAGGACACTTGGCTTTGCTGAAAGCCTTTGAAACTCAGCCTTTGAAAATCTCTTATGCCACAGATCTTTAGGTGGGAGGCTGCCTTTTGGTCACCTGTATAGTAATGCTCCGTGTTTCTGCGGGGCCTGCCAGACCCATGGTGGGTTGTGCCCTTGTCTAGCTCCAGATGGACATTGTGGGGTGGCAGGACTGCTGGGTAGCTGCCTCTTCTCAGTGTCTGAGGAGCAATGTCGCATATTGTGGGCCTGCACTAGCAGGACCTCCATCAGAAAGGATGAGACATAGCAGAGGAATAAGATGTTTTCTCCCACCTTCTAAGAGGTGGTTACCACACCTGGTGACTCTCTATCCAGTGAAACTCAACCTGGAGAGCCCCAGTCCAGCCTGGTGGTAAGCTCAGATACCTTTGACAGTGGTGTAGATTCCTCTGGCTGCAGTCGTGTTTGGTGTAATGCCAGAGAAATTCTGTAAAGAATTCATGCACATTAACCAGGTCATCTCTCAAGTGGGTGCCTCCCTGGATGTTGAAGCTAGTGCTGTCCCTGCACACGCTCTGCGTCCTGCACTGTGTTTCCTGCTAAACCTCATCTCGTAAATTGTGTTCAAGTGCAGGATCAATAGTTACCATGCCTGCAGGGAGTTATTTCACTGCTTTGCAGCCGTCACACTTGGTGCATATTCCAGGTGAGACTGATTTCTTTGATATACTAAGGGGGAGAAATCTGGAGTCAATTACAGACTGCTTTGGCCTGCCCTTTAGAAACAAAGTGATGCAGCCTTGCTAGCAAATAATTTTTCTTTCAGAAAGCTCCTGGCTTTCCCAAGCCATGTGGGCTTTGGACGGAACTTGTGGCTCCATTATACCCTTGTCCAGCTTCTGTCTCTCAGATCAAAGACTGTGTCCAGGCTGATGCTTGCAAAACAAGAATCCCTGTTTTTGTCATCTAGTGCTAGAAGTGGTGCTGTTACTGTGTCGGAAACCCAGATAGAGGTGTGCTTGCCGTTTGTAGACCCTCATCAGAGAGATTTAAAGGAGTTTGCTGTAGCTTGTTTTGTATACACTGGTAAGGAGGCTTCTGCACTCTGTGAGGGCTTGTCTAGGAGCAGCTACAAAGGTAATGGGTTGAGAAAATTAAAATCAGGCAGTAGAGGCTGAGAATGCAAGTAGATGAGCAGTGGAGGTGGGGAGCTGATTATGAAGGATTCTTGAAATGAAGACAAATAATCCACAGCTGTTGTCATAGTCAAATACTTCCTGCTTACATCTCTTCCTGTCAAGCACGTAGTGGAACTACTTCTCTCCCTTGGAAAGACATCAAAACAGAGAAAGGAAGAGAAAGGAAAACATGTTAAAGGTAGTGGAAACCACAAGTGTGCGAGTCAGGTTGCACTTAGTTCATATAATCTATTACTATTTCTGAACTCTGGTTTTTCCCTAGGCTAAGGAAAAAAGGAATAGCACATGCAGAAATAAAAGGCTGTTTTCCCCCTGCTGTCTCCTGCAGGATGAATATAAGCCAGAAAAGGCTTTGTCAGAGGAAGATCTGAAGAATGCGGTTAGTGTGCACCATGCACTGGCATCCAAGGCAACAGACTATGAGAAGAAGCCCAATGTCCTCAAGCTTAAAACAGCAGATTGGAGAGTCCTGCTTTTCCAAGCCCAGTAAGTGCTCTCCTCGTGCCACTCATTGAGGAAAGAAGGCAGTGCTGAAGGAGCAGTAAATTCCCACCTGGACAGGTTAAAACAGAGACTTAAGAGTTTCAATCTGTTTATTTGGTCAGAAATAAGATTAAGTAGTGATGCGATTAGAGTGCACATGTAGTGCATGAGAAAGAAACATCAGCTTTTAATCTAGCTGAGAGAGGCATAACAAGATGGAGCAGCTAGAAGCTGAAGCTCCAGGAAATTAAATTTGGAAACAAAGCACAAACTTATAAAAGTCAGGGTGATTAATCATTGAAGCAAATGACCAAAGGCAGTCTTGGATTGTCTGTCTCGTGATGTCATCAGGTCCTAGCCGAATGTCTTTCTAGAAGATATACTGTGGTTAGAAACAAAGTTACTACCTAAAATAAGAATTGGGTAGTAATTGGATTAAGTTTTTCATGCTGTGATATCCAGACAGAGCAGATGACCTACCTTTCGTTTCTGAGGCCTTTTCTACTGAGATTGATGTGAAACTTCCTAGAGATCTGTGTTGTCCAGCGCAACTGAGACCTTAGGACATACATCTGAATCATAGCATTAGTTGGCTCTGCCACCTGTGTTATTTGGATTGGATTAGGAAAACATGTGAAGTACGGACCTAACCACAAGCCAGCCTGTGACTGAGTGCTTGCAAATATAGGCAGGAAGATGGAGCAGGCTCTAAGACTTGTCCAGTTCTGGTTATTCTGACTTACAGATGCTGTAGAAGGGCTGGAAAGAGGTAGAAGAGGCTGAGTCAACAAGTGCTTAATATGTGTTGCTTCCTCAGGAGCCAAGAAGAAATGCAGATCTGGATCAACAAGATTAACTGTGTGGCTGCTGTCTTCTCTGCACCACCCTTTCCAGCAGCCATTGGCTCTCAGAAGAAGTTCAGTCGCCCACTCCTGCCAGCCACCACAACAAAGCTATCTCAGGTGAGACATTTTGATACAGAGGGTAGGTGATGATTTCTTTTTCTGTCTGGACACTGGGTGATGGTCCATGTCACTGTTTTATAGCTGTTGCCACTAGCAGTTCTAGGAGGAGAAGGCTTGCATAGTAAATCTCTGCTCATTTCCTTACGCAAGATTTGAAGTGGGGGGAGAAAAGAAACAGAATCAAATACACTTGGTTTATGTTTTTGAAGAAAATAGTACTAGATAAAAAATTTTCTTCTTTTAATTGTGGCCCTGCAAAGGACTTTTCAAATACTAATTGATTGGGGTTTTTTGAATTTGGGTGTTCCTGAAAACCACACATTTCAGAAGAAGTAGACATATTTCTGACCTTTGGCTTATTGAATTGCTAAAAGATGAAAGCTGATGCATCAGACAAGCATCAATTATATTTCTCCCACTAGATTTTCCAGACTCAATTTATCAGCTCAGATATTTCTTGGATAATATATATATATAAGTATATATATATATAAACTGTGTCATACGTTAATGTCTTCAGTCTCCCTTGTGATCACACAAGCTTTTAGCATCCCATGGCAGGGAGTTTCACAGCTCTACTTCTTCTTGCACAAACGCACATATTTCTGCATGTCTCAGACTGGCTGTGTGAAATGCTTGTGCTCATAGCTTATATACTTCGGGACATGCAATGCCTGCCTGGAATTCCTCCTGCTTTGGCAGGAATATGATACTGATTGTGTTGATCAGATTGACAGAATGACAGAGGTTATATTTCATGACATCTTCCTGTACCTTTTGAAGTGATCTGCCCATGCTGGATTGCTTCTTAAATACATTTGTTGTTTTTTTTAAAACCATCTTCATAGCTTAGCAACTATCCTTAGAAACCACTGTCTCAAAGTCTGTTTCTCTAAGGGTGTGGATTTTTTTCTTGGTTGCCCCTACTTTTTCTCTCTCCATGAAAGTAGCCTTTCTTCTTACAATGTGATCACTAACTTACCATCTTCTGCTCTGGGTTAAAGTTTAAAGCATGTCATGTAAAAAATAATACTAACTTGTCTCATCCTTGCAGTTTTATTTTTTGCTCATGCATATCTTTTTAAAAATACAGTATGGGGCTTCCATAATTTACCCCCATCACCAAAGTAAGTTATTTTACTCATTTTTTGTTCTGTGTGATTGTTCCATTTAGCACGTTATTTTCTAGTCTCATTGTTTCCATTTAATCTGGAAAGGGAAAAGATAGATCACAACCCTATGGTTTGTATCTTGGAGAAGGAGAGACACAAAAAGTGAAATAAGATAAGCTGTTTTAGACAAGCAGAAGAATGTTAAGTGTTCAAAGTAGATAAATTCAAAGGCAAGCAGAAACATGTCTACTTTCATCTGTCAATGTGGAAAAGCTGCCAGCAGGCTGTTTCTCATTTGGCAGACAAAAAAAAATACAAATTGTCAAATCCTTGTGGTTGATGTTTAGGATTTTATGGGATGAATCATGATGGACACTACTTCTTCAAAGGGTCTGTTCCTGGTCAGCCAGAAGTTGGGGTGCAGTGAGGACCTAACATGGGTAAGGAAGAGGTTGGATATGATGACAGGTTGTGCAAGATCATTGTACCAGATTTTTTTTTCAAAAGCAGAGCAGTGTCTAATCTTGGTTAGTCCAACCAAAGAAGGATGTGACAAAGCTATATATAAAGGAAGAACTAATCTAGAAAAGATCTACTAGGGTGTTGGATTTTTTTTTTTTTTTTTTTTTTTTCTGAGAATGCACAGCACACAGAAAAGCTCCAAAACTGGTGCCCCGAAAATGACAAGTGCTGTATTAATAGCTGCTCAAAGCCCTCCTGTCATCAGGCTGTAGAGCTCACTACCACAGGTTGTCCCTAGGACCAGGGAATCAACTTAATGTAAGAGTGATTGGGCACTAATAAGAGAGCAGGCACATTTAGGGTAGTAACTAACAGCAACAAGAATTTTTTGGCAATCAAGTGGTTTCAGCCCTACAATGTTTAGGCGGAGGCAGATTATCCCACATGTTTCTTTCTTCCGTTCTCCTGCAAGAGGGTTGAAACACAAGATTAACTGGGGCTTAGCTATGATTGTCTGTAGAAGTTTTCCCCCTTTCTGCTGTTTTCTGCAGCTCCAGCTCAGCGAGCCAAGAGGCTCAGTACCCAGTGTGACTCAGTGCAGTGCAGGCATGTCTGAGCTAGGTTTGAAGCTGTGGGCTTCATCTGAGCTGTGGGCTGCACTCAGAACCACACCACTGAGGGACAACACTGGCAGCTGTTCCCTCCTCTGAGGCAAGGTGCCTACACAGGGGCTGACCTGGGTACTGCCTCTTGGCTAGTTCACCAGTATCTGCATGATCATGTGTCTCTTTTGGTCTTACCTAATTCAAACATAATTTCAGATCCAAGCCTAGAAATGGACAGAAGGCCATCCTGCAGGAGATGGAAACCTTCTGAGATGAGGGAAGGTTAGCTTGACAGATGGACTGGAGGAAGTGAGTGGGCCTGGGATTATGATAAAGGAAATTGCCTAGAAAGTGGGAGTAGCAGCTCCTCACTTTCTCCAGCTGCACAGTGGGAAAAAAGCTTAGCAAAATGGTATACTTTTGGGGGACTGGACAGGCCTTCTTCTTCTGAATGCATTATATTGTTCTAAACAAATAGAAACCATACACCAGAGAGCTTTTGGCAGTGCAGAAATAGAAGGAGGGGCCCTGACTCCATGTCTTTTCTGTCCTGGAAAGAACGCCTTTTACATTGCTAAGACCTCAGGCAGGGTTTTCTGCCTGTCTCATTCTGCCCTTGGTTTGTCTGCATACACAACAGTCTTAATTAATTTACCAAAAAATGTATTAGAGCAAAAGTGTCGTGTTGTCAGTCATGTTGCTCGACAGCAAGCTGCTTCTGTTGCTCACAGCAAGGCAATGGATGACAGGTTTGCTCTCCTTCTCACTGGCATCTGCTAGCTGCTGAGTTTTTCAGCAAGCTTGGCCACTTTGAGTGCCTTTGAGAGAGCTGTTGGTGGCAGCACTCTGGGATGATAGAAAAGGAAACGATGAGGTATTATGGTACAGGAACCTCTCTATTTTAATTTGCTTATTGGATATTTTAGATTCTGTCACTTAAGTGCCTAATGTGTTTCTGAAGGATGAACAGCTGAAGTCCCATGAAGCTAAGCTGAAGCAGATCTCCACTGAGCTTGCTGAACATCGCTCCTATCCTCCTGACAAGAAGCTCAAAGGCAAGGAAGTAGATGATTACAAACTGAAGGATCACTATCTGGAATTTGAGGTATATATGGGAAACATTATTACTTCCTGGGTATGGATGGTCTTATATTTGGGGTACAGTCCTGAAGTTCTGCATTTTTCACTTCAGTTCCCTAGGAAGTGTGTTCTTGCTAGACAGAAAAGTCACAGCAGTTGCAGATGCTGGGATATGGCTCTTCTTTCTGATGAGAACTTTTTTAGCTGTGAATTTAGCTCCTAGTCTGTATCATGGAGGATAAAAAAAAAGACTCCTGTCCTTCCTGATGTATCTGTGTGAAGAGATTTTAAGATCTTCATGTACAAAGTATGTTGCCTGGTGTTGGAACCTCAGTCTCTAGAGAATTACTGCATTCTGCAGAAATGAAGATCATGGTAATTGTCTTCCACTAGTAGGTTCTGAAGGAACTGCTATGCTGAAGTTATAGTCATAGTCGTAGGCATGCCTCCCTTGTCAAAGGCATTTGTATATCACTGAGATGGATGTCAGGATGAGAAGGAAGATGGTAGAATTAAAGATACAAAGATCACAGGGTTGAGTGATGCAACTTGGGCAGGTGCATTAGGAGATTGTTTTGAGTATCTGACTATTAGCTTTTATCTGTGATGGTGTCTGCCACAATTTATGTGGGAATGAATTGCCAGCCCAGCAGATGTCTGGTATTTCTTACAACTACACCTTTGAGCTTTTTTCCCTCAGGACTGCAAGTCAATGTTGCCTTGGGTCTAGTAGGATCCTACTCTAAATAGGCACTGCCTGGCAAGGAAAACACATAGTCTGAAAAAGAGGAAGAGCAGATAAGACAGATGAGACCACCAGAGCTGATGCTGGAGGCAGCATAGCACAAGCCTTCAGAACTGAAATAAGCCTTGTGCCCCATGCTATCAGTTTCTGTTAGAGGGACTCTTTTTACTCCTGAACTTATTGCATACTTTTGCTTTTACAGAGGGTTGTAACCACTGTGTTGAGTTTCACTTTGCTGTAGCAAAGGCAATCACCATGGCTTTATAAAGGAGGAATAATAACCTGACTAACGTGGTAGTCTTTTATGATGTGATGTTTGATGTGATGCATGAGGGGAGAGCAGTGGATGTTGTTTGTTCTTCACTTTGACAAGAATTCTGACATTGTCTCCTCTAATGTGCTCGTGGTCAAGCTGATGAAGTGGATTGGAAAATTCACAATAAGGTGATTTGGCTGAACAGTTGAGATCAAGGGGTTGTGATCAGTGCCACAGTGTCAGTTTTGAACAGAGTACTCAGATGTACAGAGTAAGTCACACACTTTCTCTGTGGTGTGGATATTGTAAAACTTGGAAGATCAAGCAGTTTCTTAGCTTGGGTTCTTGACACAGTTTATTTTCTATCACTTTTAGAAGCTTGGGATGTTATGTAAGCTGGAGTGTTAAACGTTTATAGAAATATTGATGGGGGAGTAGATTGTTGTGGGGTTTTTTTCTGTTTCCTGTCAATTTTATCGGGGTGATCTTTTGAGCTATTCCTCAGGTACCTCAGTACAAATCAGAACTAGTATAGTCCAGGAAACAAGACATGTCCTCTTCACTAGTGAGAGTCTCAAACAGCATTTGAGTTGTGTAGTTCAGATAAGTGATCAGCTCAGAAGGAATGCTCATCTAAGCAGGCAGGTTGTGGCCACAACTTCAGTTATGTGGGAGAAATGGTAATTCAAGGTGCTGACGTGCGTGCCTGTGTTACCTTTACACTAAGCACAGATTTCACAGACCATGTTGAACTATCAAGACACCATTCCAAGGGCTGTGAGAGCAGGCAATTCCAAAATGTTGGAAGTCAAAACAGATGAGGTAGAAGGCTCTGGGATCTTCCTTTGGAGCTAAGCGAAAAAGGAAGGTTTATGCTGTGTGGATGCAAGGTCAGGTGGCGTGGGAAGAATGCAGAAGGAGATGCTGGTCACTATTGTAGTAAGAAAATTTCTGTGGCCAAATCTCAGTTGGAGTTGCAGCTGGCCAGAGCTGTGGGGGACAATAAAGAGAGTTTTAAAAGGTATATTAATGGCAAAAGGCAGTGTAGAAATAACATCAGCCTCTTACAGGATGAGAATGGTCATCTCACAAACAGGGACATGGACAAGGCAGAGGTGTTTAGTGCAGTCTTTGCTTCTGTCTTCAATATGGATGACAGACCAGGGGGACCTCAGTGCTCTGAGCTGGAGGACCATGACTATGAGAATGATCAGTTCCCAGCTTCAACCGTGAAGTTGTGTGGGGTCAGCTGTTCCTCTGGATCTCTACAAATATATGAGGCCTGATGAGATTCATCCAAAAAACCTCAAACAATTGCCTGATGTCATCACAAAACTTCCCTAGATGATATTTGAACAGTCTGGGGAGATCCCAGTTGGCTGGAAACTGTTTAGTGTTTTCCCAGTATTCAGGAAGAGCAAAAAGGGTGACACTGGAAATTACAAGTCTGTCAGTCTCACTTTGGTGCCTGGTAAAATTACAGAGAAAATGATTCTTCTGGGAAGCATTGGGAAACACCAGGAGGACACTGGAGCCATCATCACAGCCAGCACAGCTTCATGAGAGGAAAGTCCTGCTTTCATTTGCTTTCAATGATTTCATTTTATGACAGGATAACCCACTTAGTTGATCAACCAAAGGCAGTTAATGCAATCTTTTTTGATTTCATAAAGCTTTTGATACTGTCTCTCTCAGAACCCTTCTGAAGAAAATGTCCAGCACTCAGCTGGATAAGCTCTTCATGTGATGGGTGAGCATGGGGCTCATGGGCTCATGGATCAGGCACAAAGGGTTACAGTGGATGGAGTGACATCAGACTGGTGTGACCTGTCACTTGTGGGGTTCCACAGGGTTCTGTCCATAGCCCTGTGCTCTTCAATGTCTTCATGAATGACTTGAACACAGGACTGGAAGAGATACTAAGCAAGTTTGCAGATGATACAGAATTGGGAGGAGCCATTCACTCCCTTGAAGTCAAGAAGGCCTTGCAGAGAGACCTTGACAAATTACAGGGCTGGACAATCACCACCCATATGAAGTTCACCAAGGGAAAGTGCCGGATTCTGCATCTGGGATGGGGCAACCCTAGGAGTGAGAAAATGTAGAGCCATGCCGTGGAAAGGGGCCTGGTCAAGGCAAGATGAATATGAGTGAGCAGTGCCCTTGCAGCTAGGAGGGCCAGCTGTCCTGGGGGGTATCAGGCACAGCATCACCAGCTGGGCAAGGGAGGGGATTGTCCTGCTGTGCTCTGCACTGGGGTAGCCTCACCTTGACTGCTTGGGGCAGTTTTGGGCCCCTCAGTATAAGAAACACATGAAGCCCCAGAGCCTCCAAAGGAGAGCAGTGAAGATTATGAAGGGCCTTAAGGGGAAGCCATGTGAGGAGCAGCTAAGGTCCCTTGGTTTGTTCAGCCTGGAGGAGAGAAGACTGAGGGGAGACCTCATTGCAGTCAACAACTTTGTTGTGAGGGGAAGAGGAGGGACAGTCACTGATCTGTCTGTGATGATGTGTGGGAATAGCCTGAAGTTGTGTCAGGGGAGGTTTAGGCTGGACATTAGAGAGGAGTTCTTCATCCAGGGGGTGGTTGGGCACTGGAACAGGCTCCCCAGGGAAGTGGTCACAGAGAGTTCAAGAAACATTTGGAAAACGCTGTCAGGCGCATAGAATGATTCTTGTGGATGGTCCTGTGCAGGGACAGGAATTGGACTGGATGATCCCTGTGGGCCCCTTCCAACTCAGTTTATTCTATTATACTGTGAGGCAGTAAAAATCCCGAACCAAACCTAAATGTTGAGCTATATGAAAATTTTGAATGGAAACTTTGTGAATGGAGACCTTCCCTTCAGAACAGCATACTGTCCAGGTTGGCAGGAGGTGGTGAAAAAGCTTGCTGCATGAGGTTAAATGAAAAGGCAAGAGGCAGGTGAGGCAGGATTTTGTAGCTGTTTCTTTCAGACTGAGACTGCAGGCTAAACCTAGTGTCTGTGTACAAAGGGCCAGCTGCTGATACGTCTCAGGAAAGACACCAGAAAAGCCGGTGAGTCCCTAAGGTAGCAGCATGGTACCATTAGAAAGGAAGATGTCATTTTCCTTGTCTGTAGGTCCTTAAAATTTCTTTTTGTTCACACACTGGTGAAGTCTTCATTCTTGTTCCTTACGAAAGACTAATGAGATGGAGGGGAGGCAAACCAGGAGGTTACCGGTCCTTGTTCAGGTATGCAGCCAGTAGTATTTGTTTTTGATGGTGTCTTTGCTTATACACACCACAGGAGGAACAGTTTCTCTGTTTGTCTGTCCCAGTTTGCCTGCTCTCTAAGGAAGTACTGCATCAGATGGCAAAAAATTTGTTGTTTATTGCAGAAAATTTATAGTTAAAGATCTTTTTGAATGCTGTCAGGTGAAAGGTGATGCCAGAATACTGATGCGTGGCTGCCTCATACTTCTTTATTATGTGCATTCATTCATCAGAGATAATGTTGCAGAAGCTTTTGAATAGTTTCAACTTCTGTGGTTTTTGTTTCTTGACAGAAATTTCCAAATTAATTTCTTTTAAGGCAGAATTACTAACTTCAAGTGTCAGGTCACTGAAAGACCAGCTTTGTTGTGGCTGAAATCAAAGTAGGAACGTGTTGATTAATGTAATAGAAGCCAAGGCCCCACAAAGTCCAGGGTAAAATGGCCATTTGCATACATGCAGGTCCTGGATTTCCATTCTGATTGTTGAGTCTTGAGACTCTGGTGGTATTTACTGGACCAGTAAAAGCATAAATCCATACAGCAGTAGAGCCCCCCTCTCCATTGCATGATATTACACTGTTCACAAGCTGAGAGCACTGGCTGGCCTTTTACAGAAGTGTCTGGTTCATTTTGTGATGAATCATCCATCAGCTTAGTGCATCATCGTCAGGGTTCTTCTTGTTGTTTTTCCATTTTTATTAAATGACACATCTTACCTGCTTCATGTGTTTGTCTCTCACGTTGTGGAGCTCCAGCTACAGATATGGAAGTCATAGGAATGCTTTTTTATTTAATTTGTAGGAGGATTTTGCTATGATTCTCCTCTATGAGGGTTTGTTTATTCAAAGGATTCTCAAAAGCCAGTCATGTTTTCTCCTTTTTTTATTCCTCTTTATATTCCACACTTCAAAGTGGTTACCAAGCTTTTTGACTTCCTGCCCTCAAATAAATTTTTTCACCAGAACTTTATTATTTTATTAGAAAATTTAAAATACTTTCTTAAATACTTTTTCCTTTGTCAGGAACATAATAGCTTGGCTGTTGTTTTGCCACACTGGCTGCTGTTTTGCCAGTTTGAAATACAAGTTAACAATCAGTATGGATGTTTAGATCCACCTTCCCTGACTCCCAGCACACTGAGATCGCTGTAATTACAATGCCTGCACCATATCTTTAGTGGATATATTAGGGGTAGGTTATTAAATAAATCCTGTGAAGTGGTTTGCTCTTTTCCACGACCTCCTGCCCCAATATCTGTTTTTGAGACCCTTTAGGGATCTTCTGTTACTGTACCCTCATTTTCTTCCTTGCCAAATTGTTTCTGGGAAAATGATGCAATTGTAGAAAACAGAACAAAATCTTCCTGTTGGAGAGGAAGACTCTGGTCCTGACAAGGAATAGAGCAAATGGTCATGTGGCACATTAAAGGGAAGTTTTTCCGGTTGAAAAATACAAGTGTCTGGACAAACAGCAACTGTCATCATTCCCTATGAGTGATGTAGCAGCAGAAAATACCATGCTGCTGTCATATCCCTCTCATCTGCTCCTTTTGGTTAAGATCTGGCCTTTCAGAAGATTCTCTCATGGGCCTAGTGGTGGCCATGCTGGTACAGTCTGAACTTAGACCTTGCTTTGGTTTTTCCCCCATGGATAAGAAAAGCACAAAAAGCAGGACCTGCTGGTGGAAGTGGAGGAGTGCACCAGAGCAAGACTTTCCTTGGTTTAGTGCACTTCATCTCTATCTGTGCCTGAGCACATAGGATCACAGTATGTATGAGCACAGCTTACATCTCATCATGGCTAAGATAGCAAGCTTTTGTTTGGTGATGTTACTTGGAATGGGAGCCACCAGTCAGCAGAGCATTGGAATTTCTGTGCTGCAGAACTGAGTACATCTGATTACACAGCACCCCAGGCCTCAGTCTGCCTGAAATTATCTTTGTTCAATTTATATTAGCCACTGTTGTTCATATCCACATTAGGCACCATTGTTCACATACATGTTGAGCTCCTGGCTTTCAAGGCCAGCAGAAAGCGTTACGTTACTTAGGAGGTCTCTCATGTGCCCCTGCAGAATTTCTTCCAGACTGATTTGGGCCTTTCTTTTCATTTCCCAGAAAAGTCGCTATGAGATTTATGTTGGCCTACTGAAAGAAGGGGTGAAGGAGCTGCTGAGCGGAGGAGAGAACGATGCACCAGGACTGAAGAAATCCCACTCAAGTCCTTCTTTGAATCAGGAGTCTCCAGTTAGTGCCAAGGTGAAACGCAATGTCTCGGAGAGGAAGGACTACAGGCCAGAAACACCCAGCATTAAGCAGAAGGTCACTTAGAGTGGAAATGACAGCTAGGGGAACAGCCATGCAGCAAAGTATCGGTGGTCAAAATTTTTTCATTTAATAACCTGTCATTCACAAAAAATAAGTGCATCTGCCTGAATGGGGTGTTAGTGACATTTTCTATTGTATATTTTGCTGTTTCTGTGCAGATTGTGGGAGATGTCTTTGCTCCTGCTTTGCTTTGCTTTGTTAATTTATCATTTAGCAATTGAAGCATTGGGACTTTCTTGTGTTGTTCTGTTTCTAAAGGAGCTGGGGAAGGCGTAGAGCGCTGTGAAGTTTATTCTGTCTCCTCCCCATTTATCTCCTCCCATCGGCATGTGGCTTTCATCTCTCAAGTCACTTGTCACTTTATTTATGTGGTGGGTGGGAAAAATAACTGGACAAGTGCTGCAGTGCTATGAATGTGAGCTGTAGCTGTAAGAAGAGCTGTGCAAACATGCAGCTGCAGAAGGCTGACTAGAGGCTAGGCTGCTGGGAACACTAGTTTCCTGACAATATGGGGCACGTTGGTACTGGTACTTAGCAGCAGGTGGTACAGTAAATAGTCACTGTTGCTTATTGTTGCTGCATTGACCCTGGACATGTGAGTGTGAAGGAATGAAACCTGGAAACCTCTGGCAATGCTGGGATGATGGCATTGGAATAATTTGTTTGCTTCCTTCCAAGCAGAGAGCCTTCTCCTTAGTTTGCAGGCTGGAAGGCATCCAAACCCATGCTGTCTCTGCTTGTCTCTGCAGTCAGGAAGATTAGGGATTACCCAGTTGGAATGGCTATCTGGGCTTCACATTAATTTGCAAAGAAGGCTGCTGTAGATGTCAGCCATTAGCATTATATATTAATTATATATATTAAAGACAAAGGGCCTCTGTGTAGTTTTTAACTATACGCTCTCACTTAGCTGCTATATAGAGCCTTATGATATATTGTGTCCTGTTGCTTCCCCTTCCAGGGGTTTTCTTGTTGGTGTGCACAGAGAGCTGCTTTCAATTCCTCTCATAGTGACAAAGCACTTTGCCTTTTTTCTTCAGTAAAGGATTCTCTTCCGTTTTCCATTTTCCTTCTTTAGCTCACATCCAGTTGGAAGAGACTGGTGCCTCCTCACAGTTCCTGCATACCCTGTGCCAGGCTTTCCAAGGGGAGCACAGGACCAGGAGAGACCACCATGGGTAGATCTTTTCACACCTGAAAGGCTCCTATTTGTGCCATAGACCCTTGGGGTGGCCAGCAGTTTTCAGGCACAGAGAGCGGAAAGATGACACAGAAATCATTTTCCTGCTTCCCAGTCCCTCTTGTCTGGGCAGTGTCATGGCTCTGCAGAGAGTTCTGGCTCTCCTGTTACCTGTTATCTGAGTTTTAATCTCTGTTTTAATACTGGCCCTCAGGGTGAGCTTGGACAGGTCTCTCCCATTTTGTGTCGCCCTTTCCCAGTGTGAAGTAGTACAACCAAACTGGCCTTTCCCTCAGAGCGTCTGGGGAGATAATGTCAAGAACCAGTTGAAAATTTCTCCTTGCTGTTCATTCTGTTGTGCCTGGCACAGGACAGCTTCTTGATGAATGCAATCTTTAATGCATATAGAAGCATCAAGATCAGTGCAAGGACTGTTTAGAAATGCACTGGTGTTTTCAGCCCAAGTAGTCAAAGGGCCACACATCCAAAAAATTGCTACCTGGGTGTGTTCTGTCAGGCTTCCCAAAGGTCCAAGTCAATTCATCTAGTTTATTGAGCTGCCAGACCAGTGAGCAGAACTGGGAGTGACCGAAGAGAAAAGGCCCTTAACAGGCACTGCATGACTTGCCTCCTCTACCAAGTACCACCATGCAACAGCTTTCCTGGTGTTTTGCTGACTGTTGGCTGTAACAATGATGTTGCATACTCAGATGTGAGGTTTTAGAGAAAATTGATCCTTTCAGTTCCAGCCTGGCAGCAAAACCAGATGAGGCTGTTCTCACAAATGATGCTGGGATCCGCATCCATCTGGCATCTGCCACTGAGAGTGGCTGTTCCATGCTAAAAGTCAGGAGTTTGGCTCCTAACCTTGGCCACGTTGCTAAAAGCTTGCGGAGTCCTGAGTAGAAATTGGCAGTGTTTCCCAAGTGCTGAGGCTTTAGAAGTTGTGCATTCCTACTAAGGTGGAGTTAATATTTAGTTCTCTTCTTGAAGAAGAGAGATATCTTCTGCTTCTGGGGCCAGAGTGATGTGGTGCAGCTTATTGCATGGGGAGACTCAGTGTAGAGAGATGCATGGTAGTGCTCATTGGGAAGGATTATTTGGAGTAATTAAGAGTGGTAGAACGACAGCTCATGGAGGGGTAACAAAGATAGATCCCTCCAGCTGTTCGTCATGCTTTGGAGGTTGAAAAAGACAAGCAAAACAGAGAGAAGCAATTCAGTTGGGAAATGCTGAATGCACATTTGGGAAGAAAACTTGACCTCTCTGTTTTGATTAAGGAGTGGTATTCCCCAGTTCAGTGTTCCCACTGAGACTCTACACACTACATGGTCCTTGCTCGCTCCCTCCTTCCCCTCGCCATCCTTGCAGTGGGCTGGAGAGGAGAACTGGAGGCATAAAATGCAAAGATCACAGGTTGAGAAAACAACAATTTGCTGGAAACGGCAATGAGATAAAAAAATGAATGGTAAACAGCAACAGTGTTCAATAATGCTCACCATGCAGATGCCAACAATACCCAACCACTCACTTCCCAACACGCCAACCCAGAAGGGACATTTTCCCCTGTTCCTGGAAGATGACATGAGGTAGTATAGAATAACCTTCAAGTCCAAGCCATGCCCCTGGCTAGGGCAGAAATTATCCCCATCCTGGCCAGAACCAGTTACTTTATATAACAATAGGATACATACAGCAGAAGCAAAACCCAGAAAAGGTACAGATCTGTAAATGGCCTTGCTTGGCTGTCAGGGTTGGGTTGACTAGATGATCTTTTTGAAGGCAGGCTAGAATATGCTTGGCAAACCTCTTGTGTTTATGGAGTGCAGTGCTTCAAAACGCAAAGAGGTGACATTTAACTTTCTTCTTTCTTGGCTTTTAATGGATTTTGGTTGCTGAAAATTCCAGTTAAATTGCTGAGCTCAAAAAAAAATTACTCCTGTTAAGTGCATTTTCTAACTTTGACACAGAAACTGGATAATTCCTCTTCAAAGTCATTGCAGAAAAGATGATTTGAAGCAATGGGAAAAATCAAAAAGTGGACTGCTAAAGAGAGGTTTTTTTTTCATTATTTACTATCTATTTCCATGTATACTTGTAAACGGATTAGTGTATTTTTTTAAGTCTCATCTAATTGTATTGAATGCAGTTTTTCCACTGCATTTTTTAGTCATTAAACATTTGTTGAGCTTAGAGCAGTCTTGCTGAGACTGCTGAGGCATGCAGATTAGTTTACCCAGAATTTATAGCTTCTGCTCCAGTTTTAATTAATGCCATTTTCCTCTGTTACTTTACAATTTATAAACATCCCAGGCACCCATTTAGAAATGCATGCTCTGGAGACCAAGAAAAAATATCCTGTTGTGAAAGTGTAAGACTCCTGCCCTCCCTTGGGAATAGGTTCATCTAGCAATCAGTACTGTAATTTGGTTTTTTTTTTCCCTCCTGATGATGCTATGAAGGGGCAGATTTTCAGGCAGAGAGTCTGACCAGGTAGCTTTGCATGGTACCCTGCATGCTGCCTTTATTGACTGAAATGTTTGCCTTTAGGGGAGATCAGTGCTTGACTGCAGCGGCTCAGGAGCTCTGATTGCAGTATGTAAGGATATTCTGCTGGTTTCCATCCCTCCTCTGGGACTTGAGCTGCAAATCACTGGAGAAGCCTGCAGTTTTCTGGGTGTGCTCAGTGCAAGGAGGAGTTACTGGCTGGCTGCCATGAGCATGTGTGCATGCAGGAGAGCCTTTGCGCATGCAGGAGAGCCTTTGCATTGGGGATGCAGGGAGGTGTCATCCTTCCTTGTCACCCTCCCTGCTCCAGTGCACTATCATTGCTCAGGCGAAGCCTCTGCCTGCATGTAGAGCAGGGATGCAAAGAGGGGAGCAGGCTGGGGTCAGCACCTCCTTGCTTCCCCTTTCTTAAGGTGCAGACAGTGGTTTTGGACAGATCCTGCTCTGAAGCATTGCTGGCTTACTCATCCTCCAGGGGCTGAACCATTTGCTAAGGAAGGAGAGACAGGAAAGGGCTGCCCTAGTCTGCACCTGACAGCAGAGATCTGATGGAGAAGGGGAAAATTGCCTTCCCCTCTCCCCACCCAGCAGCCAAAGTGGGTGAGACTCTTCTGAAGCCAAAGCCACTCTCCTCTGTGAGCCAGCAGGATGCAGGGGACTGGTTGAGATGGTTTTTGTTTATCAGTGTCTGTGAAAGAGACTCCCTGGACTGAATGTGTGTTTGTCTGCATCTTGCAGATAAATTACGCGTGAACTAGTGAACATGACTGTAGCTTCTAAAGCCAGTATTTATGTTGTGTTTTCAATTGATGTAGAGAGGCAAGTCAGCCAGCAGAGTGATTGATGCAGCAGAGTTGTGCGGGAATGCTGTTCAGCTGTGTTGCCGACTCAGAGTTTTTTGTCTGTAGCCACTCACTTGTAAATGGTTACCAGAAACTTTCTAATGATTAGTAACAGCTCGTCACTAAAATACTTTCCCTCTGATCTTGCCTGCTCCCAGGTTGTAGTCTGTCCATTAAGATTAAGGGACTCTCCTGGAAAGCAGTGCTCTGCACAACCCTGCTTTGAGGAGAAGTTCAGCCTAGCAGACCTCCAGGGACTGGAATCAGTCAGTGACTTTTCACAGCTCCAATGCCTTTGGATAACAAAGATGGTTGCTCTTCTGACTTGAAAAAGCCAAAACTTTTTCCTTCCTCCAGTGGAGAAATGAGGTACTTGCTTGACTGGAGCAGGCCATTCAGTGAAGACATGATTATGGCAGTGGAGGAAGTCAGAGGTGACAGGGTCATCATCAAGCTTCTTGGAGACATTGCATGGCAGTGTTCTCCTGGAAAGTGCGAAAGGCTTTTTCTCTGCAGATGGCACACTGGTTACTGTGTCTGCATTCTCCATTTTTAAATGAATTTTGGTCTTATTG
Source organism: Parus major (assembly GCF_001522545.3). Taxonomy (NCBI): domain Eukaryota; kingdom Metazoa; phylum Chordata; class Aves; order Passeriformes; family Paridae; genus Parus; species Parus major. Next base: position 43,039,918 of record NC_031799.1, read on the forward strand.
CAGTTAGTCTGACAGCTCCTCCTCCTTTTCTGACAAGCTGCTCTTGTCTGTCATCTTAACACCTCAGCTGCTTCTGTATAACAGGTCTGTTTCCTTCCATGCTTGCAGAAATCCAGAAAATTTAACTTTCCCATCTTGCATTGAGAAAACCTGCTCTGAAGCAGGGCTGCATTGAATGGATAACCCTGTGAACAGCTTTTTCACTCTGCTTGTTGGTAGCCTGTGTTTCCAGCCACAGTTATAGCTGGGAGGTGTGAGACCGAGTTTTAGACTGCCGTGATCCTCTAGTTGTTATGCTGCAGGGATGCAAAGTTCCCCCTCCCGCACTTAGACCAGACACTTGCAACATTCCTACTCTTCTAGTATCCAGGTTGTTGGAAACTGGCTGCTTCTGCAGGGTCAAAGGCAGTATATACATCTTATGGCAAAGCAATCTTACAGCTTGCTGCTTGTTTAAATTTTCTCCAGTATTGCTCTCCCCAGGCTTTGGGACGTCACATCTGCTCTGAGGGGGCAGTTAAGAAGTCTCTCTAACATTTCTCATCAGAGCACAATCACTGCTCCTCAGCATGTGTTCTCAGCATCTGGTATCTAGGCTGCCTAGAGGGATGAACCATAGAAGCTGTCTCAGAAAGAGCTAGTCTGCAGCTTGTGCTTTTTAAAGGATATTTTTAGTGCATATAGACGCAGTACGTCTGGCCTCGCCTCTCTCCTCTCTCGCCTCTCGCCTCTCTCCTCTCTCCCAGAGCTCTCCCAGCAGCATAGGTGTAGCATAGTGAACTGCTTCACCTAGAGCTTCACTGTGGGGACCTGAACTACAGGAAGAAGCAGCTTTGTCAGCCTTCAGAGAAATGATACCATCTGAGCTGAGCGCTCCTGCACAGGACGATGATGCTGTAGGAAGAAGCCAGTGCCACCCTCCATGGCTGGTCACCTGCTGGAGACTGTGAGCTCTAGCACTGCCCTTAGTGCTGGGAGTAACAAGAAATGCTGGCTTCCTTTTCTCTCTAGTCTGTGCTGCTTGAGGAACTGTCCTTAGCACCTGCTGGTTTTCTCCCTTGTGACAGCAGCACCCTTATCCAGGGCTAGCACAGTCCCTTTGTGTGGAGACTGGTTTACATGAGACCAAGAAGGACAGCTCCATGCAAAAAGTCTGAATGCCATCTGGGAGTATCTGCTCTGCTGACGGTAACATACAGTTGAACATTGAAAGGAGGCAGGCCCAGCTTTGCCTGAGAGAATGTCCCTTGCTCATACATTTTGATAGATTAATTAAGGTTGTGTTGTAGTTATTTATTAGAGCCCATCCCTTACCAAATGCAAGTAAGAACTTTCCCAAAGGTTGGACCATTGACCTGACTCTGCCCTTGTGGTCAGAAGGAGCAAATTTAGGCTAGTCCAAAGTTTATCTCTTCTCTGCTTTTGAACACTTAATTATTCTATAAAAATTATAGATGTTTAATCAATGAGGGACATCCCATGGCATCTGCTTTTAAATCTGGGCCAGGAGCCAGCTCGGGTACAGGCCAGAGGTTTATTTGGACCAGTGAAGGTACATCACTTAGCAGTGCAAGCATTGAAAGTGCAGCAAGCTACAAGGGCTGGATTTTTCTCTGACAGGAACCACTGTAATTAGTATCCACTTTAGCAGTGATCCTGCCTGTAACTCTCCTAAATGAGACTAGCACAAGAAGATACCTTTGGTCTAAACAGGCGAGTTTCAGCTTGGGCCAATTGAGTATCATGGTGTAGTGACAAAGCAGCTAGCTAAGCTACCATGGAGACTTGTTTGACACAAAATCCTCCAACTTCCCTTAGCCTCTTGCTGGGAAGAGGGAGATAAATGCTGTCGAGTCTGTGGTGTCACCACAGAGGCCAAACTCTACTGGTAATATAAGTCTTAACTCACACACTTATGAAAATCTCATGCTCAGAGCTGTCAGATTCTGAAAGACTGTAGGATGAGAACAGGGGTGGGTTGTGGTTGGGTTTTTTTTTAAATTTGTACATATTCATGACAAATGTGTCCTCTTACTTGAGTCTAGAATTATAATTTGGCTAAAAAGGACTGAGTTTTTTGGCTATTTAAAAACTTTAAAATGACTCCTCTGTGTGAGGTGCATTCTGAGGCTTACATTGCTTGGCAAACATGCCTATAGATGTGTGTATTTCATAAGTAAAGTATGGCTTCTATGGCTCAGCACTGCAAAGCTCACTGTTCTTTTCTGAGGCTTATTTGGCCAAAGCACTTCAGAAGCTGCAGACATTGTTAGGATGCTTGTTGTTCTAATTGTTCTCAAATAAGTTTAAACAGCTATCAGAGCTTTTGCAGATTTATGGTGTACTTTGAGCTGCCTTGATCTTCATGTGTTGTCCACCAGGGGCTGCCTGTTGTTCTGCTTGTTGAAGGCAAGGCATACATTTGAGAGTCTAAGCAAGAGTTAGTGGGTGGAATTTTCTGTTAGCTTAACACTGGGCTGACTTTCTCCCTGTCTGTGTCAGCCGATGCCTGTACAAGGAGCATCCGTGCTGACTACTTCTGAAAATCATGCTCTGGGGATCTAATACACAGCTTTACTTCTGAAAACGTTGACCTTGCTCTGTGAAAATTCAGCAAAGGGACATCATGTCCAAAGTGTCCAAGAAGGACAGGTGCCTGTGATGTCTCCTGCAGATACAGCCGTACAGCAGTATTGAGGGGGGTTTTTTTCTGTAACTGTACAAATTTCCAGAAGAGTGGCTCATCAGCAGGCAAAAGAAGAGCAACAGGGCTGAAATATCTCTCTTGGGCATCTCGTATGCATTCCAGAGGTTTCCCTTGGGAGCATTAAACAACCTTTTAACAAGTTGCTGGTCTGAGGAAAAAGACATAGGGAAACCCAGTGGGTTTTCTTATTGTGATCTAGTAAGGGCAACAGTATCATGATCTGCATTGTTCTTGGAAAGAGAGAGCAAAACCTGAGGTGTGATTCTCACCTGGAGTCATAAAACTCTTTATCATGGAGTTAGGTTGAAGCAGCATGAACGACTTCAGTGAAACTATGCCTTTGCACTTCACTGGACCACAGCCAGAGTGATTATGTCTTGCAGAACTGAGACACAAGTGAGCTGCAGCTTGGAAGGAAATGAAAGGGACCACCCTGTCACCTTGCTTTGGGCAAGCTGTGGTCCTGTAATCTTTTTTCAGGTACTGGGCTTCTCCCTTGGATTTCCTGCCCTCCATGGTGATGGGAAAATGTGGGTGAGCACTGTCAGTTTCAGAGTCACGGTTAAGAAGTGTCATTTACCTCCACCTGAGCTGTTGCTGTTGTTTTCTCTTAGGCTGAGAAAGAGGACTGAATTTTCAGTCAATGTTGCTTGGTAGCCATGTGGGAAGCATAACTCAGCAGTGGTAGTGCAGAAAAATATTTTGCACATGCATGTACATACACCTTATGCATCTCTTGTGTGCAGAACTAACCTTACAGGGCTTGACAGCAGTCCTTGCAAGACCTTTCCTCTGGGTGGTCTCCTATTGCTTTTGTGATGTGTAGGAACCTTCTTTCTGGTAACCTTGAATTCAGTTTACTCTCATCACTGAATTGCTGGAGTGTTTTTCATGTAACACACTAGAGACACAGTCCCAGTCTCGCCGCTTTGTGGTAACTTCTTGGTCTGCTGTGAAGCAACAACATTGAGGTAGCCATTAAATCTTCTCCAGCAGCATGGAACTTGCTATTCTGACTCTTGGGGAGGTCATCATCTCAGGTTTGATGCTGTCCTACCACCAGGACACCCTGTTTTGTCCCTAGGAATAGGCCCGGCCAGAAAAGTATGCTGGGTGGTTGGAGTCAGAGCTGTGCAGACTTTAGTCAAGCCCTGGTTCAGGGAGATTTTTCCATGTGCTGCTGATGTCCATAAGGACTCAAACATATACTTGCTTACACAGAGATGCTTTCCTGAAGCAGAGTTGTCACTCTTTTCTACAGGTATCACAGGATGCCCTCCCTTATTCTGCTTCATGTATCTGGTACTTAGAATGATCATTTCCTGATAAATGAAGGCACTTAATCAGTCCTCTTCCCCTTGGAAGAAGGACTTTTGGGGATATTGTTATATCATTTAAAATAATATTTTGGAATTTAAGTTTACATTGCTTTATTTTTCACTTGAGGTAACTGTATATAAATATTTTCCTCTATTTTATCATTGCTGATAAAGTAAGCCTACAGTATACAGACAAATAATTTGCCTTTGATGTATTGAAACTGTGAGATATAAAGTAGACTTCTCTCTTGTGTCCATGTTCCTGACTATAACTCTGTTCCTCTGTGTTTTTATAAGTTGGAATAAATGTTGCTTACGGGCAACAAAGAGCCTGCAAGCTTCTCAATAATTTTTATGTCATTGAACTCAAGCAACCCTACTGAAGGATCTCACATATGTATAATGATATATGTATATGTACAAACTTTAGAAAGAAATAAACCAAATGTATTTCACGTTCTGCAGCTGAATGTTTTTTATTTGAATCCTGACAGTTGTTCCTACAAGTAAGAACATGCAGGTGGCTTTGCAGTGGCTGTCCTGCTTCAGACTCCTGGCAGTCAGTAGTTTCAAGGTTTCCTGAGCCAAAGCACATGTGTACTGTCTGCTTTACGGTCTGGATCTCACCTGCTGTTGGGGTAACCAATGGCACTATGTGCACATTAGTTCTGTGTGAGGGCAGCTGGAACACATCTCTCTTCCTTCTGCACCTGTACAAGAGTAGATCCCTTCTAGCTGTTTCTGGGTGTGTAGCCTGCAGAGCTACCTCTGCTTGCTGTGAAAAGACAGAAAAAAGAGAATTAACTGATTTAAAATGGGTTTACCAGCATGTGGATTAAAACAGTGAGACTGCAGCAAACGGCTGTTCAGAAGTGGTTGGGAGTTGATCTCAAAATTTGTAGGAGATCACAGAATTGTGAGGAGGTCACTCCTCACTGTTGAGGTTGGGAATTGCTGCTGGCATGGTGTGTGGGAAGAAAGGAACCATGAAAGTCAGACAGTAAAGAAAAAGATGGAGTGTATAAAGGCAAAGGTGGGAGTGGTTAAGAAAATATGCCTATCCAAAGTAAGGAGAAATAGTCAATACAAGACACAGCAAACAGTGTTGTTCTTGCAGTTCTTGGGTGGGACATAGCTCAGCATTGGGAAGTTAGTACGCTCTGTGGAGCGTTTGTCACAGATGTAGTGGGCAGATGCAGAGGATGTGTCCAACACAGGTGGGTCATGCCCAAGCTTTACAACAGGGCTAGCAGCTTGTACTTGGAACAATAATGAGGAAGACATGTTGTTTCTTCCTAAGATTTCTGTGAATGTTTGACTATCTTGAGGTGACTGTTTCTTTATATTTTTCCTCAGTATGTTGCCTTTAGATGAGTGGTAAGACTGACACTTGAGAAGCTGTGTGTGTGTGTGTGTTTGTTTGTTTGTTCACACTATGCCTTGGGATTTCAGATTTTTTCATTATCAAACCATCCTGGTTGCTTCAAAGCACTTGGGATTTTTGATTCCAATGCATGCTTCTGGATTAATATGTTTTTAATGGAAAGACTAAACAAGGTGGTGGTAAGGATGGGTGGGAGTATTTTACAAAGATGTATTAAAATGCCTCCTCTAAGCCCAAATGAATGTTTGAACTGTGTCTGAATGTTAATGTCAGTACTGCTCACCACATCTTTTCTTATTGTTTCTTCCTAGCTGACAGAGTCAACGCTGAGCATTTTCTGGTGGTTTTTCTACCTGGAATCATTAGTCATGTCACGTTGCTCACAATGCAATGAGCTAGAACAAAATGACAGAACATGTGCAAAGTGAAAGACAGATGCATTTATATTCTCTTCATTGTCCATTTTCAGTTCAAGTTTCCAAGTACAGAATATAATTATCAAGGAAGACTGAAAAGGCTAGTTTGTGTATGCAGGAGGAACCTCCACAGTCTACAGCAGCTACACATCTCTTTGTGTATTTTTAAGTATAGTAGCACAAGAAAGAGACTTAGCCCAAAGTAATGCACAGTTTGGTCTGAAATTGTCACAGTTATCTCTAGATTGGAAATGAGAAGGAAGTTCATACCCATCAGAGCACTGATGTACTCCAGAAGCCTCCTAATCTACAAGGTAAGGGCAAAAATACCCAGTAGCTTTTAAGGTAGAGCTGGAAGAGAAATTGTGATAATGCAGGTTTTAATTTTTCAGGTCACTGCACATTGCATCGGTTTCTTTCCATGTTTGCGACTAAATTGATGTTTCTCAAGTTGCATCAGCCACTATGCTAACTATTTCTCCCAGGAAAAGGGCCATCCTAGAAAACGTGAGCTACTGCACAACAGCTATCCACCTTGCCAGGTTTGCTGTGTCATGGTCACATTTGTTTTAGGACATCATTTCTGGTCCCATTCCGCAGCTAGTTTTTTGATAGACCAGTAACATAATTGATGCGGGCTTTTGTTTTGCTGGCCTGCTCCTCACAATCGGATGCAAAGACAAGGACCTGGGATCAGGTGAAGGATCAAGACTAAGTAGATTTATTGTCTTACTCATTACTTACTATTTACTCACACTTGTAGAATGTGGAGGTAAATGTGTTGCTATTATGAACTGGAAATTTGTGAGGATGTTTTGTTCGCTCTTCCCAGGCAGGGTGTATCAATAATAGGCTGATTTTGCCCTAGTAACAACCTTGGGAAGTCCAGACTTTGGGACAGATTTGGTTGAATTTGTCTGGTGAGGATAAACTAACAAGGATGTGTCTTAGGGAAGAACCTGGGCAGAGAAGGGGAGGCACAACAGTGGCAGAAAGGTGTTCCAGGAAGTAGAAGGAGTGATGAATAAGGCAAAAGAATCAGATAAAGAACAGAAGAAGAGGGAACCTTCTGAAAGGAGTGCAGGCACCAAGAGATAGAGATGTGTTGCTGATTTGCAGCCTGATCCATCAGGAATTCCTTTCAGGACTGTGGAAAAATTGCTGTGAGAGGGTGGGCTTCAGAGGGATAGATTTGCACTGCAGTGATATGTCATATAAAGAAGTAAAGTAATGGATTTGTAAGTGAACAGTTGATGTATGTGATTCATAAGACTTAAGAGTGTGAAATAAGCACTTTTTGTAATTGTGTGTAATAGGGTGGAAAATAGTATAATTGCAGATTAGCAGTAGTGGTGTGTTTGTTTGATAATCAGTGTATTGATTACTTAATAGATTGACCAGTTCCTTAGTAGCGTGTTGCTTAGTCACTAAAGCCTGTAATTTTGTTATAGCACTTACATCTTGATATTGCAACTAAATGGAGGGAGTTGCTTCCTGAAGTAGCAGTTATACTGAGGGAGAGAACATTTCCTACCTAGTCTTAACTTGCTTCAGCCACAACACATTGACGCTTACAAGGACGCTTGCAGGAATGTTTGTAAATATTTGAACTATGCCATTGACCACAGACCACAGGCTAAATAGGAATCTTGAGAATGTAAATGCCGTAAAAATGGCATATTGGGAAAGAGAAGTTTGTGAGTTAAAATCTCAGGGAAAGACTTTCATAATGCACAAGCACTGTTTGCTCAGGTAGCCCTTGCTTGCCTGCATGAGTAAAGGTACTGAAGGGCCTTTATGATGCACAGCCTTAAAATGTAGGGGAAATGTACAGATGGCTAAAAATCTGTGGAAGAGAGCAGAATATAGCATCAAAGACTGAAAACTCTGTGGAAAAGAAGATTGCAAGGAGAGCTTGCCCAAAGGGAGAGGATTTGTTTGAAAGCCAGAGGTAAGACAAAAACTGAAGAAGACTGTAAAGAAAAGCCACGGGAAGCAACTGAACAGTACACAGATTCAGTTACCATTTGGAAAAGATAATCCATTAATAGGAAGGGACCAGCCTCTTTTGAAGGTTGTCTAACCACTCCCCTATATAAGTGTTCTTTTGGTAAAAAGTTCTTATTCCCCCATTGTTTGCAGAGTATTCGAATACTCCTGGGACTTGCAATAGGGTCAGAAAAGCTGTGTGCTGGCCTTCAGAGTTAGCAAAGGTAGATATTCCTTCCTGCACCTGGTAGCTTGGAAGACTGCAGCATCCCTGGGGCTTCGCACAGTCTGCTGGATGGGGCATGTCTTTGCAGAAAGAAAGGACAGAAGGAAAACCGAAAAGCCAGCTGAATCCTATTTTCCACTGTCACTATACTAAAATTGTTCAAAATAAGTGGTATAAGCAGGTGGGTATGTTTTGCTTTCTTTGTCTCCAAGAAAATGTCTTTTTGTTCAGCCAGAAAGCATCTTCTGCTCTACCTCACTCAGAAGTGTAGCATAGATCTGCTCCATCAACTTCTTGGAAGGTGAGTATTTTTAATTAGCTTGGGCAGCCCTCTCCTCTGCCCAAATGTCCAATGTAAAAAAAGTACACTTCTTTTCAGGGCAATACCAGACAGAACTTCTAAACCAAGACACGTGTCACTGAACATTTGCTATGAGTGCAGTCTTCAGCACAGACATGTGGCCTGTCCTTTGAGAAGAAATGATTTTGATCAAGGTGGTGGTGGGGATGCTGCTGCAGGGGTAGGTGTAGAAAATGCTCTTCTCCAGTCAGAAGTGCATGTGTGATACCCAGCTCTTGGTGTGCTCTGCTTCCTGTTCCATCCCAACCCAGACTGAACTGTGCTGAGCACCTTGTAAGTACAAGTACTGAGACAGGGATGGATGGAGCCAATGCCATTAGCAGCATAATTACCTGAGTAATAAAGACACTAGAGATGCTCACGTTGGCAGAAATTTGGAGTGGTCTGTGCCTGGGACAGTAATGCTTTCCATGTCTAGCTGCTGGGACAGTTTTGTGGGGGCCTTGGAGCCAGCCAATGATAGCAAGAGTGGTGTAAAACCCGAGTCCTGTTACCACAGCCATACCCACGCTGCGTTTCTCAGGCAACTGAAGTGTGGGCGGCATTTAGAGGTTGTAATTGTTTCATGGGGAAAAAAAGCCCATATACATACACACGCAGAATTAAAAAATGAAGTGCTCTTTCCTTTTAGCTGCAATTTCTGACTGCACTTTGGACAAATTGTCAAAATCCGCATTCCCACTGGCAGGGAGCCAGGCTCCCTGGCACGCTGATTAAACAGTGTGTGGGCAAAATGTAGGCAGATGATGGGGACTTGGTACATTGAAACCTTGCAGAGCTCTGTTTTCCTTTGCTGCTGTTTTCTTTCTCTCTCCAAACTCCTTTTGGGCTAGTTTTTTGGCTGTCCTTCACTAGGTCCTTTTTGGGGTCTGAACATCCAGCTTTGGGAACAGAAGAGGTGTGAAGCCACTGAGATAGCTGCTCAAGGTACATACTCCCTAGCTGGTTGTTCCCCTGCAGGTGAGTGCATAACCAGCTGAGTGCAGTGAAGGTGCTCAAGAGACCAAAATATTGGACTGCAGCAATATGAAGGGAATTTTTGCATCTAAATGGAAAACCTCTTCTGTGAAGGACCCAGTCAGCCAGTAAGGCACATGCTTCTGGTCCTTCAGCCTTCCTGGGAGCTCCATCTACAACAGTTCCTCTTGGAGTATATCTTCACTTCAGTGAGCTACTCTGCCTTTCTCCATCCTGGGTCACTGGGCTCCATCCAGCTGACAAGCACTGGAACTGGGGATTTTGAGATGTCACATTTCTCATCAATCTAGTGCTTAGATCTCACAGCTGTAGCATTTACACTGCCATGTGTGTGAAAACTGGAGACTGTTGCATTGTTCCCAGGATACGTATCAGCATGCCATGGTGGGCACTCTTGGTTTACACTGACTTGCTTGCTCACTTTTTATTTGTTTACTCATCATTTCTGTTAGGGCTTGACAATACACAGTCAGAAAGGTAAGATGAGTTGTCCAACCTTTGAAGCCACGATGGCATTCAGTGGAGACAATTTTTGTGAACATAATGGCTGAACTGCACTGTGAGGTTCCCCCACTCCCATGTCTGATGTCACTGCAAAGGGTTGGACTGGATAGCTATACCTCACGTGAGGTGATTCTGCTTTTAAAGGGGATGAGCTGCGCTGCACTGAACACTGATGTGGATCTCCCAATTCAGAGTCGGGGTGGCCTCCATGTAGGTTTTAGAGGAAGACAATTCCCTTTTCAAAATATGGACATAAAAGCTCAATCTTGTTTTTAAATTCCACAGCAATTTGATTCACATCTTTAGCTAATTCAAACTTCGTATGAAATCTGGCACAAACAAGTCTCTGGAGGTATTTTGCAGCCCTCTGAGTTCTTGCTGCACTTGTGATTCATCAAACATGTCTTGATGTTTCGTTCAGTGTGCAGCATAACTGATAGGGCCTCTTTTGCCAAGCGTTAGGAGCTGCAAAAGTCCTGGAGGGGCTTCTTTGTGCTGACAGTGCAGTCTGGGGCTCAACCTCTCCCGATTACAGAGAAGGGTCTGGTGCTCCTGGTAGGACCTACCAGTTCCAGCACAGCTGCACTGTGATCTGTCTCTGTACCTTAGGAGCCTGAGAGGTTTCACCCTCAGCTTCCCCAGGAGCAGACCAGGGCCAGAGCTGCATGTCTGCCTGCTGCCAGTTCTGCCTATACTATTTGAACTGAAAACTCCTCAAGGGGGGAGGCTTTGGCTGTGTACATTCAATACCAATGAATATTAATCCTAATATTTTGCTAACTGCTTGGCTTTCAGAGACTGCTATGACTTTAATGCAAAACACCTGGCACGGTGTTTTATGAGCCCTGGGGACAGCTTAGTTTGTTCAAATGTGTACTTTGGCTTTGAGTCACTAATGTGATCAATCACAGGAGCAGTCTTTTCCCTCTGACTCACCAAGGCTGATTCCTTGAATTTGAGGGGCTTAAATATCCACTTGATTCAAGCATTTAATGAGTTTGACTTAAAAATTCTGTCTGCTGAAATCACAGTTGTAACAACTGACCCCAGCCCCCAGAAGTTCAAGGAAAAATCACTTGGGTGCTGAAGACAGAATATGTACTAGCTTTCATCAGCTGAAAATTGAACGTTTGGGGGAAAAACCTGTAGATTCACTGTAGATTTGGGGTGCTAAACCCCAAAAACTTTCCCTGTTAATTTTCTCTGATACATCTCTCATCTAAATGGCTTTAGAAAGATGAAGGAGAACCAAATCCTGCACCAAGTAATGGGATTTTCAGGTTTCTCATTTGACTTCATTGCAACGCTGATTTTGCCACAGTGCATTAAAATGAGAAGGGAGAAAAAAACTCCGTGACCCCTTCTTTTCCATTCATGTACCTCCTGTACTTCAACAGGAAGTTTTTTTTATTCCATATTTCCTCAGCATATATGCCTTGAGGCCTGGCGAAATTCTGCAGACCTTGCATTATCTCACCTTGAGTGGTGTAATGCTACTATGGTTTTTGCTGTTAGTGTTCTGCCTGCTGGTATTACTGGTGTATTGGAGTTCTTTATCTGCGCCCCTTAGTGCTTTTATTGTTGTTCTAACTAACCACATCAAGTTGTATCTTCGCCGTGAGCTATTGTCCCTATGTCCTCTACAGGGAAAACAAAGTGCACGAAGCCTAAGTAACTGGGTCACACAGGAATTTGTGAGCACTTCTGGAAGGTGAATTCCCCTTTTCCAGAAAAAGCAGTGAATCTCTTTGTGTCACACCTTTTTTTAGCTGCCTCCAGTTCTTTGACAGCTTTACCTCCTTTATGAAGATCATCCCTTCTTAGTCTTATTTTTCATTATTTTCAGCTTGTTTAGTTATGAATTGTCATCAGGGAAGACTTCAGCAGCTGGCAGAATCTGCAGTTCTGACTAACACCTGTATTACATGTGCAGCTCTCTTAGCTCTGTGCAGAACCCCATTTTTGGACCAACCAGTAGAACTGAAAAGATGTATTTGTGGTCACCTGTGCTGTAGTCATCATCTGAGTTCAGGGTTCTGCTATGCTAAGAAATGCATAAGCCTCCCATACCTCCAGACTGGATCTTTTTCAGAGATTTTTGCCCAAACTGAAATTGAAGGGTGAAGGTTTATTAGACTTTTTTCCATTAAATTTTAGTAGGGTCAGGGCGCACTGACTGGCTGCAGAGCATGAAGGTTAGCAGACTAAATAGTTAGGAAAGAGAGAAAAACAAAGAGACACTGTGGCTATTTGCCTCTGATCAGATGATTGTTACTGTTAACTGTTCTTAAAGCTGGTTTTACTCACAATAAACAAAATTTTAGTTCTTTTGACTGAGGGTAGAGGTTAGCTCTGCCCTAGCAGTTCTGCCCTAGCACTTCCATCCTGCCAGGTGAGAAAAGGAAAGCACAACTGCAAACAGAGCTAAGTTCTAGAGCCTTTCTGTTTTTCTACTTCAGCACAGCACAAATTATACAGCATTGGCAGTCTCTTTATTAATTTCACTCCATAAGCAATCATAAAGCATTTACTTTTAACATGAAATATTGAAGTTCTTCTCTGTTTTTGAGTTCTTTATGTATAATTTAAAGAATTTGCTAACACAGAAATTATTAAACATGGATATGACAGAGGACAACTAAGCTGAAGAAGAGGGAAAAATATACTGGAAACTGAAGAGTTTTCCAAAACTATAACAAAGTATTTTGAATGCACAATTTTTCCTTGATGATGCAAATAAGAAATAATCCTTGATACTATGGCTAGGAATGACCTTGTTGATAATGTGATAGAGCCAGCACTGCTCAGTCTGCAAAGCCCTGGATGGAGTTATTATTACTGGCACTTATCTGTCATTGCAGGATGACAACAGATTAGCTGACTGACTGCACTGTGTGCTTTAGTGCAGTCCCAGATTTTGCAAAGGCTGCTCCAGAAAACATCACCCTGTAGTTCAATACATTTGAGCTTGGAAAGCCCCAGTGGAAATTTCTCAAGGGACCCATCTTGTGCCTAGTTAAGCTGCTTTTCACTTGAAAAAGAGGTGCCGTGCTGTGCTCTTCATGCACTATGTAGCCATAAGGTATTTGTAGCACTGTCAAAAATAAGAACTTCATCCAGCAGGATAACAGTGCATAGTTCCGCTATCTTGCAGTGCTGTGCTCTTACTGGCTTTTCATGTGCACCCCCAGACTGCCTCCCCTGTAAGTGGAGGATGGTGAAGTGGGGTTGCAGAGGAGGAGCTTTCAAGCTGAAATTCCCTCTTGCTCCTTCGTGGACTTAAGCTATGTCTGTAACCCATCAACTTTTCCAAGTCAGATTTTCCCTCTGACCTTCCAAAACGACATTGCCCCTGTCACTAAGCATGCTTGGCCCCAGGAACATCCAGGTCTTGCATGCCTCTTCTGCCCCACAGCATACCAGCTTCATGTTGGAGCTGGGCTCCAAAATACTGAGCTGCAACAGGGTGCAGCACCTCTTTCCTACCAAACTCACTCTTCATCATTCTCTTGTGGACTTCCCAGCTACCTGGACTCTCTCTGTGGGCGCACAGCTGCAGTGCTGTCTTGCTCAGATGTCTGCTCTCATCTGAGCCCAGATTATTTGGGTTCATCATTGTTGGTACTCCAGCATCCAGCGCCCAAGTTTCTCCCCGTTAGCTCTCCCACTAGTGGCACCCTCCTGGCTGCCCTGAGCTGCATAGGACTAGGAAATCTCCCCCATGCTCAGCTGCCAGGCAGGGAGGGGTCTGTGATCTGCACCATTCACAGAACAAGTACCCTGCCTGGCACTTGCCTGTGCTGCTCTTCCAGTGCTGCTGGAGGAGTCAGAAGGTTCAGAGCAGTAGTGAGCAATGCTCCCCAGAGGTAGACAAAGAGCTCACCTTGCTTCTGGATGGCTCCATGGGCCTGTTTGGCATGGCAGGGATGAGGGATTGGTGACTGCAGCCATGGATGCTTGTGGGAAGGGAGAGTAAAAAGCAGAAGACCCTTAAATGTGCCAGAACAGAGCTCAAAATATCCCAACAGAATACAAAAACGCTGGTCACAGTCCAAAGGATGGTGGTGCTCTGGGAGAATGGCCAGGGAAATCTGCCATGAGAGGGATTGAAAGGCAGAATGGGCTAAAGGACTGAGCAGTGGGCAAGAACCAAAAGCTCGGTGCTGTGAAGAAACCTGGAGCAGAGAAGCATTATCAGTTTTCCTGGCTATCAGAGGATAAGGGAGCAGGAGGAGAGGCTTACAAAGAGTGCAGGGGCAAGGGCAAGCAGGAGGTGGATGGGAGAAACACTGGCGCCTCCTTCCTTTGCCCCAAGCCTTGGCCTGGATGTCTTTTGCTGGTGGTGGTGCCGGCAAGACATGAGTCATTACTCAGAGCCTGAATATGCATCCTACATCACTTCAAGCTTCCCACCTGATCAAGTTGTGCCACAGGGTGTTGATGGGCTTGGCAAGATAAAAGAGGGGGCAGAACTTGCTAGATGGAGCTGGATGTTGCTCTTTGGCCAAAAAAAAGTTGATGCTATGATTATTCACCCTTTCTGAGGCTATTAGTGGACTGTAGGCGTACAGGGTTTCAAGAAAAGCGTTATCCATTTAAAAGTCAGATTCAGAAAAATCAGAAACAAACTATGTTTCTGAATAGAAATAGGAACTTCTGGAGAGCCAAACACTTATTCATTATTACTGAGAAGCCAATTGCTTCTGAAAGGTTCAGCTCCTTGTTGCTTCTTATATTTTGAAATCTGATGCAGTTGCACGTGGGGACAGTTCGGTGGTGGGAGCTTTCACACAGATTTGTAGCACAATGGGTGCAGGAGCAGAGGGAACAGTTTGTGCCATTGCATCACAGCAGCTAAGAAAGCCATATGTGAAATATCAGCCTCCCATCAGCCACACAGACATACATCTCCATTCTTTTCTCTCTAAATGGCTCCTGTTTCAGAAAGCAATGAGGAGTGGAATGCTGTATAGGGAATGCAATCACTGATTGCAGAAGAAAAGGCAGTCCTTGGTGAAGAGGTTATCATTCAAGCTTTGTGCCTGTTCCAGAAAATACGGGTCTTAGCATGGCTTGTGAGCGAAAGGAAGGGAAGGATAGAGTGGGGCAAACCACTGTGCATTTTAAACAGCTTTGATTCTGAGTTGGAGCTTTATGTTAAATGCCATGATTCATGTCTATTTATTTTGTTAAGCAATGAGCAAGCAGAAAGTCTAGCAGCTGAAATGATGTGCCTGAAAGACTCCTGGCAGGCAATCCATCAAGCAACTATTGATTAGTGCTGCCACAGGAACCATTTTGCACAGTAAGACCTTTATTCTTTACTCTGACAAATGCTCACTTAGATGTAAATTAGCTGAAGGTGTCCTTCTCTCACTTGCTAGGGCTGAGCTGCGAATGAAGGTTTGCTCTCCTAAGAGCAGAAGTGTGGAAAGCATAGCAAGAGCCATGAGGAAAAAAACCCAAAAACATGGGTAAGATTCTAGGGCTCCGAGAGGTGTTCTGTCCTTTTAAAAAAGGAGAAGAGAAAAGAAATAAAAAAATTCCCCTAAGGAATATAGCATGCTATAACTGGAAAGTGCTGCAGTGGGATGTAGTGGCTAAACAGAAGCTTGCTGGTAATGGTGCTACTGAACAGTCCACCCTCACTCACTTCCTGTGATGTATAAAGGAAATTAAAGCACTACAAGCCTTAATAGTGTGCATGTCAGTACAATGGATGAGCCAAGCAAACTTTGCACTCCCAGAAGGGATCTAAATATGCTGCCCTTGTTACCTCCCACAAATGGTTAATTTCACCTTAATTTTACAAATATTTCTAAGCTCAATGTAAATATCAGACTTCTTCAGTTCTCAGCTGTTGATTCCTATTGTACCTTCCTCTGCTTGATTTAACAGCCTGTCAGGACCCAGAATTTTCTGTCCTGCAGAGGTGCTTTTGCAGTGCAGTCGTGGCCTATTTAGTTATTTCTTGAAGAGCTAAACAAATCGAGCTCTCACTGTTTCTCAGTACCAGGCATCTGCTCTGATTTTAGCCTCAAATGCCCATTCTAGTTTTCTCAATGTTCCTACTCATGAGCATTAAAGGACAGTATTCTCAGATAGTTTAATAACAAAGTTATTGCACCTCTGGTTTCCTACACATGGGGTCCAGAGACACAATTCATGTCTCCTTGCCTCTCTGCAGAGACTTTGCAGAAGCAAAAAAACTGCCCTTAGTAGTTGATAGCCAGAACAGAATTGCATTTTCTTTTCAGCTTCATGGTGATTTCTGGGTGAATTTGCTCCACATGGATGACCCTGAGTTTCTTCTTTCTCTCAGCAATGAAAATATGTGGGTGTTTCTGCTGGCACTGTGTTAACTAATTATTCCTTGTTTTTTTTCCAAAGAACTGAGGTACGCAGATCTCATTCTTGCATCATAACTGAAATATTTTCTCAAATTCAGGAAAAATATGTGGTGGTGAAACAATCAGTATGAGCTCATGTTTGGCTGTTTGTAAAGGCCTGGATGGTTTGC
Organism: Parus major; assembly: GCF_001522545.3. Classification (NCBI taxonomy): domain Eukaryota; kingdom Metazoa; phylum Chordata; class Aves; order Passeriformes; family Paridae; genus Parus; species Parus major. The sequence continues at coordinate 43,056,322 of NC_031799.1, forward strand.
CAGTCTGGTCTGGAGAGGTCTCCACGTGGGTGATTTTTGGTGTCTACATGCATGATTTTTAGCCTCTCCATGGGTGATGTATACTTGATAGCTTGCAGCTGATGCCATCTCCCTCCTGGAATAAATTAGGTGTTGTCAGATCATAAGTGAGTTCCTTAACTGCAGTAGGTGCTGTGCTGAGTCTGTCAGCAGCTCAACACGTTCATCAACATCAGCACAACATGGCAGTACACTGGCAAGCCTTGGAGGTGAACAAGATTGGTGGACTGTTGGGCACAACATCTGGGCACAGGTAATATTGGGGGAATAGTTTTCATGCCCATTATGCTGTGTCTTGGTTTTAGACAATTTAAAGGAGAACACTCTCAAATGAGTTGCCTCTGTTTAAAGGTTCAGCCAATCCCTTTTCACCGATAAGGAACAAATATGAGTAAAAATAAGTGAAAAAGCAAAAGTAATGTGGCACAAGAAGCTGAGCTGCCTGCCTGAGCAGACTTGAAAAGTGCTCACAGTACCAGCCCTCTCCCCCCACCCAGTTCCACCAGTTCCATTTTCTAGCTGCAGAAGGCTCCTAGTCTCATAGAACAACTACAAATTTTTGGGCACAGATAGATATGGAATTCAATAACATTTTGGGTTACCCACAACGTGCTATCATGAAAGAGACAGTTCTTTAAATGTGTGGAACTTGAGCCTAAACGCTGTTGAGAGTGCCTTCGCTGGAGACTAGTGCGTATAAAGTACATCAACCCAGGGCCTGGATGGTGACACTGAGTGGAGGGCTCTGCTGCAGCTCAGGTGAGCCACAGCTCTGCCAGGCTGTCTTGCAGTCAAGGAAAAGGGGGATCTTTCTGCTCCTCTTCCCCTTGCATCTTGCATCCAGGGAGAGAATCTTGTACTTTCTCTGATGGCATGCTGTTGTCATTGCTCATGAAGGTCTTAGTCTGGGTTTCCTCTACTACTAGACTACTTTATTTCTTATCCTGGCAATGTGCAAACACCCTGCTAACCTGTACTGTCTGCATGATATAGTTTTAGTTTAGGTTTAGGTGACTTAAGTAGTCACTACTGTAGTAGCGACTACTGTAGTCAGATGCCCAGTCCATCTCCTGGAAAGATGCTACTGGACCAGAAATGAAGCAGTACATTTAGGCACAGTTCATCTTGCACCACCAATGACTTGAACTAGCATTAAAACAACTAGGCTGTGAGGTACACATCTGTTATGCCCAAGAGTGTTAGCCCATGCAGAAAATAATATGGCAAAGAAGGAAAATGAGTCCATCTATTCTAAACCACTGCCTAAATCCACTTCATGTCATGGATAAATTATTTTATTACAGTGATTCTGGCTGCTGATTCTGGATGACTTCAACTCCTTTGGCTTTGATATAATTTTAGCCTCTGCTTAAATGAATTTGAACTGAAGCTGGCATGAAAATAAAACCATCTTAGCAAAGCTGTGAATTGTACTCTTTCAGATTTTATATTTTTTTTTATTTGCTTGTTAATTTTTTTGTCCTTTGCAACTAATTATTTTAGAAACAGGTGGCAGGGGAGAAGGTGAATGCTTCTATAGAGATGTCTTCAATCTCAGCCATTTAACTAGCAATTAACTGTAATCTCTTCTAATTTATTAACTTGTGTAGGTTCTAGTATCACAAAATATTAACAAGAGCTGAACAGGGAATTCAGCAACAACAATCTATCTGTATGCACTTGACTGAGTGTTCAGTTTATTAATAGCTGTAGTACAATTTGAAGACACTGCACTCTGTAAAATTGTGTGACCTCATATGTTTTACCTTGTCTTTTTAGTCACCGAGGTCTCTCAGTGTTTCTCTGTTTTCCCTTGGGGCCATTTTTACTTTACTGCTCATGTATTAATTTCTCCTACTAAGGACAGGCAGAAAAATTATGAAAAAACACAGGGTAGGATCCAGCCAGGGTGCTGGAAGAAGAAAACCTGTATCTATGAAGTATAAGTTTTAATTCTATCATTAATTTTTCAGGAAAGAGAGAAGAATGTACACTGGCAGCCAAAGATACACTGGCTGCAAGGACTGACAGCAGCTGGTAGGGTCTCACGTACCACATGCTGCTCCGCTTTGCTGGATGATACCACCGCATTTTCACAGCTTGGTGCTTTATTTTGCTGTATATGCTCCTGAGTTCACTACTTGCAACACCTCAGGTTTTTTTCCAGTTGCATGTGCATGCTAGCAACCATTAGCAAGATGCCCTTAGGCTTGATCTTCTGTATATCCAAAATGCAACAAGAAGTATTTTCCATGGACCTAGCAACACTTTCACTGATTAATCTAGCTATACAATGGCCAGGCCACAGGAGTGGACAAGGAGAGTATGGGGCAGGGGAGACAATACAAAAGATGGAGCAGTCCTTACAGGTTTATAATTGTAGGTTTTATAATTAGTTCTGTTTAGGCTGTGAACTCCCAGTGCTCGCCATGTGGAAACCTTTTGGAAAAAAGACCCTGTTGGTGGTGCATCATCACTGGCTGCTGCCTTAGTCCAGATGTTCTAGGCAGCTCTGACAATGTCACTCCATTGGTGACAGTAACAGAAGGCAATGGGACCTGAAGGCACTGGAAGAATGGTGGCCACCCAGAAGGACTTCTGGGAAGTAAGGAGTTCTGGCATTCTGTGGCAAATGCTGATGAGCCTCTGACTGAGAGGGACGAAATCAAGTATGTCATCGTGGAAGGTAAAATCACAGGATCATTAAGGGTGGAAAAGGCATCTGAGGTCACTGAGTTCTAAGATCGCTGAGTCCAGGCACTGCTGTACTTTGTGTGTCACCTCTGCAGCAGTCTAGTCACAGCCCTGGGGTCATTGCAGCCCCTTTCCCAATGTGTATCTAGTTGTCTCATATCTTTGCAAATTGCATGGCGCTGCCTGTCTCTGTTTGAGCATGGAGCATAATCAGAGGGTATGGTTCTGCAGCACCAGTATCCCTTGTTTTAATACACCCACTGAAAGCCCTGTTTTATGATAATGTACTAAAGAGACAGAAAAGAGCATGTCCTGGAAGATGGGAAATAGTCAAAGGAGAACAACCTGACACTTCTTTTTTTGTTTCATCAGAAACTGGACAAATATTTGTGTGCTTTCACTCAGCCAGTGAGTCAGATGTAAGAATGCAGGACCCATTCTTGTTCTGTGTTCACATACTGCCTTTGTGTATAGCCCTGCTACAACTTGACTGCACATGCCATGGGTATAAAGGAGGATGGGGGAAGGAAACTCTAGCAAACCCTGAGGAAAGGCCCTCTTGGGTGCAGCCAGGGGCATGGGACTGGCCCTGGGGTGGGTGTCTGTGGCACCACTTGTGCTTGCAGGAACAGGGGCTGACAATACCCTTGGTCAGAGATACCTTTAACAAGGTCATGGAAAAACAGGATGGCTGCTGCTGAGGGAGAAGTAGGGAGTTTGTCATCCCAGGGCTTCTTCAGTACTGGCACTCTCTGTTGCCCTGCCAGAGGATACAGCTGGCTTTCTCTGACTTGGCCTCTGGCAGTGGTCTCATGGGTTTTTGCATCCTCTGCTCCCTGGACGTCACAGTGAGCAGGACTGGGAAGTAATTAACACCTTGCAAGTGTTCTCCACTGATGCATTACCTCTTGTGTAAGTGCTTACCTCAGTGCACCTGACAGCTGGACACAGGATGGGGGAACCCACACAAACAGTGGTGGTTGCCTCAAGTATATCCTGTAATTTAGTTACAGGCTTTGTTATTTCTCTTCATGTGTTCTGAGCCTTTTATTTGGAAATCTCTCTGCATCTGTGTTATTATGGGAGTGGAATTACTCACCTGCCAATCCACCAAGCCATAAAGTGTTTGAGACATGGCCTAAAATTTCCGTTTATGACTTCTCCTTCTGAAATGAAGTTCTGATCCTTCAGTCCCTGAAACTGTGAGATTCTTGCCTTCCTCAGAGGCTTCTCCTACACTCAGTTTGCACTCATCCACAAATTTTGCTAGGCAAGGGTGTAATTTCATATAATCATTGCATGTTCACCTTCTGGGGAAGTTCAAAGACTGCCTTGGCATGCAGGCTCCGCATCAACACCAGGTCTAGTTGCTACTTTACTCATTATTCATTCTCAAATGGTGAAAGCATGTGACTCAACTCCTAAATGTTTCCTGCTGAGATTAACCGAGTAACACTTGTGAGGAGAAAAGCTCCTGTTTGCCTCCGCCTCGCTTTCAGCTGCAAAAGACCATCTGAAGAACACTGACAGCCTTCTCCTTTATGATCTTTCCATCGCACCAACCCACTGGAGGAGTTAAGTTTTCCTTTTTGGTGCCAGTAGGTGGCATTGCTTACTCTCTTAAATGCCCAAAAGTTAAGCAAAACATTTGGCCAAGCCTGTAGGAGAGATACCTAGTTGGAAAGTCATGGCCTTCCCCAACACTGCAGTAGCTTCCAAATCCAGCATCTAAATTTTGGCAGGAAATCAATCTGGTTTCTAGCCCCAAGAGGAATGAAGTTGAGTTAGTGCTTCTCTGCTGAAATTACAGGAGCAGAAGAACTAGGTACTTTCATGCCATAACATGATAAATTTGTGAAGAAGGTGGCATGGTAGATTACCTATGGTATGATAGAACAGCAGTTCATGCTCTTGCCACTTCTGCAGTGGTGTGCTGATGCAGACTGCTCAATGGAGCTGTGCCACTGGCAATTACAGCTCTCTTTTGTGCTGGCTTGTAACCCTGATTGCAATCACGTCATGTCACTCATTGGCACCAATTGACATAGATGTGGCCTTGCCATCTTTCTCCCAGTGGATAACCATTTCCTGTCCTGAAAATATAGCACATGGGACATCGTCTCTTCTTCATAATAAGACTGGAGAGATTTTCCCATGTGGATGTTGAAAGTTCCTGGCACTGCAAGTGCAGTTTTGCTGATATTCAGCACTCCAGGAAAGACAACTTGGCAGGCCAGGGATGGCTATGGTGTCATCCTAGGAGATGACTCCCTACAGGCTACTGGAAAAGGGGTGGTGTATGAGGAGAAAGGCAAGCAGCACAAAGGCAATTGGAAGTCTAAGTGCCAACTCCCTTCAGCATTGTCTTGCATCCTGGAAAAACTGCAGACACATACACAACTCCAGGGTAAACTTCAGTGTCTCTTATCTCTTTTGGGGCAAGGAATCTCTTGGAGGACTCGGAGTGCTCAACACCACTAGGTTAGATTTATAAGCAAAACACATATCCTTGGTCTGTTCATGAGAGGACTGCTGAAATGGATAGGATATATTACATGCCCAAGATCACCCAGGACACTGGCTCATGGAGGGGGCTAACCGTCTTGCTGTTCATGCTGGTTCAGGGAAGTGGAGTCCAGGAACAACTTCTATCCAACCATTTCCGTGTCATCACATGGCAGGTTGGGATGTGCACATTGCACCTGCTCATGTGTTATGCTCTGAGTATGCTGATGGAAGACCGTGTCATTCATCTACTGCCAGAGGACAGTGCACAAAAATGTTGAGCATTTCTCTGAATGAGAATCATGTCCAACTTGGCTCTGAAACACTGCACAGCACCATATGTCAGTGCTCTAGCTCCAGTACCCAGGATGACTCTGCCTTTGTTTGCACAGCAGGTAGACAACTATTTTCTGAACTACACATGGCAGCTGACACAAATATGGAATATTGATTGCATATCATGCAATCTGCCCAGGAAAAGGCAAACAAGCCATTCCTGGTGCTCTACAGTGGTCTTCTTCTACTACACGCTGTCCATATTTTCTGATTAGGAATGGCTTGTTAGAGTGCATGTCTGCTCTTTCAGGAGTTCAAATAGCTCTAATGGATCAGGCCTTACGTAGTCTTTCCTGTGCCACTGGGATCCTTGATCTATCCCAGTGAGATGTCACTCTTGGTCTTGATGGAGTAGGAATGTGACTTATCTGACAGGAGAACCTAAGCCATGTGGAAAACACCCCATCAGGAACTCCTGAGAACACAGACAGTGACTTTTGGACCTTTTTCTCTTCACCCATATCTGAAAGATTCTATGTTCTACCTCTTGCCTCAAACTGCTGACATGAAGTGATGATTTTGGCCCCTGAACGTCAGCTGTGCAGCAAGAGCAAGGCATAGAGAATACATTTCCTTATCAGATGACCATTATTAAGCACCTTTCAGTTTGCTTCATAATATACCTTTGTTCCAGAATGAAGATTCTTGAGTGACGAATATAATTAGCATCAGGTGATGTTCACTCTGAATTAAAAGATTTTTGATTCCATTGTATATAATTTCTAGGGAGCCTACTTAACATTACATTTTTGTGATTTATTTTTAAATTGTGGCAAAACACTGGAGTCTATTCTTCTCAGAAAGTGATGTATGACAAGTTGTGGGATGTTCTTCTGAGTGGATTCAGACTGTCTTCTTACGTAGTCACTTTTACCATTTTTGGTTGCAGACTCTCAAAGAAAATTTGAGGATGATTCAGATTCCTAAGCACATGTACCCAGCAACATTTTAGATATTCCTAGGACATCTAAACTCTCCACTCAAAATAGGCAGATCTGTGTGGGTCAACAGGATTCACAGACTATTGACTGTGAGGTACAGCTTTGGTAGCTAGCCCTTTGATATATATTACACATTTTTCTCTTGCATATTGTTGTTCTCTGACATTGGAGGAGTTATGAGGAAATTAGCCCCTAGGCTCATTGTTTCTGTATTCCATGTCATTCCCGTTGTTTTTGTCTACAGTTAGGGAATTCAGCTCCTCCATCTGTGGCCGTAATGGTCTTGGCTGCAAACCTCACTGGTCAGTCTGCTGTGGCCAGGCTTATTCCTTTTATTAAGAGAGTCCTTCTGAGGCAGCAGCAGCACAAAACATGTGATGTCTCCTCCTCAGTCTTGGCTGGAAGCCTGTTCTGCTGTTTGATATGTCCAGAATACACAGCTCCTTAGGACCCCTCTTGAGTCCTGAAAGTTAATAAAAACCCCACCCAGCAGCAGAAAAGCGAGATGGGGGACATACATGGCTGTGAAAATTCAGAATTTTAGAAGCCTATAATGTGCTTAAACAGGTGGAGGGGAAGTAGGATGCATAACAGAAGCAATTTGTAACAAACCCCATAGAAACTTAGTTGTCAGGTATAAGATATATTGTGAAAACTCCACAAAGCAAGACCTAGGTATTGTGAAAACCCGATAAAGCAGAAACCTGTGCTCCAGAAACCAGTCAGAACCAGACTTGCAGTTTTACTCCTGACAAGCTGACCTGGGAGAAACAAAGCCCCATTGTGCCTGCCCAGAGACCGGGGTCAATCAGCGATTACTGAGGAAGATGTTCAGCCTTCATCCCAGAGCCCTCAGCCCACGACCATCAGGAGGTGTGGCAGCGAATTATAATTCAAAGGGAGAGAAGGCAGAGATGGGCAGGCAGGGAGGTGTGGACTTGTGGGATCAATGTCTTTTTGTACCTGGAACCTGTCTTCACCAGGTACACATGGCTTGGAGGAAATATCCCGCCATGTGTCTCAGCTGGCAGTAAAACATATCTCTACAATTCTGTCAAATCCTGGTTTCCAAAATCTAAAGGATGTGACAAATGTGTTTAGCACTGTGTGTGTCCCTGAAAGACTGTGTGACTATTGGATTTGCAGCCAATAGGTATTTCTTCATTAGCAGAAAGAAGAAGGATATACCACAGGGAAGGGCCTTGGGGTTTTTTTTGTACCTCTAATCAGTGAATTCCAGAAATATTTTCTTCCATATACAGCTTGTTAGCAAGCACTGGCATTGACCTGAGTTGTGCCAGATGCTGCTGGTAGTGCCATGCTGGAACTTGGAGGTGCTGTCTGAGACCAGGGTCCTGTTTCTACTATTTTCACATGCTAGACACACAGTGAAAGAGTTTTTCAATATTCATGAGGTCTGGTTTTCTTGAGCACAAAACCAGAGACCCAATTTCTTATCAAATCACTCACTGAACAATGTATTTCCTTTGAACTGGGTTTCATGGGGTTTCTCCTCCAGTTCAGGAGTTCGTCCTTCTAACGCCATATTAGCTATTGGTGAGGAGTTGCCATGGCTGTGTTTGGCAAGGAGCTGTGCGTTTTCAGAGCAGTGCAAGAATGCACATTGAATATGCCTGTGATTGCTCTTCTCCTAGAAATACCAGTTGGCCAAGAACCTCAGCTATGTAGTGCTGTGGACCTCAATGTGTCTCCCACAGAGCTTGGCAGATGAAAGACCCAAGGGAGGAAACTGAGGCATAGCGAAGTGTTTCACCTCTTTTGATAGTGTTTGTGGCCCCAGAGTGGGAGAAAGTGATACAAGCTCTTTTGCCCATAATGAATATTACTTGATGACCATGTGTCAGGAGTTTTAATTTCAGATTAAATTTGAAATAAAAATTTGCCCTGTGCTATCTTTTCTCCTTCCAAGGTCATGTCATATTGTCTTTCAGCACCTCTTTAGGACTGTACAAATGTATTTCCATTCCTGAGGGTCACAAATTCTTCAACAGCTCACTACAAAAAAAAGTACCCAATATTCACTGAAAAGCCACATTTGTTCCTTCCTGAAATGCCCATAACAAAAACCTGCAGGGGATTCTTCTGAGAAAATATATGAGACAGAATTACTCCAGAGAATTTTACAATCTCAGTATTGAACATGATACCTGAACTGAAGGTAGGATTTTGGATTACTTGCTTTAGGACAGGGATTGCTTCCTTCAAGTAGCTTTAAGACTTAAACTGTGTTTTATCCACAGTATAGTAAGTTGTCTATGGTCAAACTGGTTATGGTGAGAACCTGATGGCTGAAAGAGAGCTAGAGGACGTAAAATGGTAAAGTGTTCTAATGTTGTGTGTATTAGATACTGATCAGCCCCACCGGAATAAATTCTCCTGCAACAAGTGACCTTCCTGAGGCAAAAACATATTAAGAAATATTTCTGAACTTCTTAGCTTGCATTTAATTTAAGTAATAAGGAAGAAAATTTAAAATAGATCAGGACTAGCAATATGTTTTGCAATTTGTGTAATACTGTCTTTTTCCTAACTGTACACTAGGGATGAATGGTAGGAGTTTATGTCCTATTGCAAAATTAACCAATTCATGCTGTTCTTTCCTGAATTTTGACAACAGTCTGTGTACTTCTGTAGCACAATGATGGTCTTGTGTCTGAAGATTTTTTGTTTCTTCCTTCATGTTTCACTGCTTATGATACAGACTTATGGGAATACCTGCACTGCCTTTGCCTTTAGCTTGCTGCCTTGTCAGTAGCTGCCAAGAGGGTTCCTCCTTTATCTTTTGTAGCTAATGATGTATGTACTGGGGCTGCAAACTCCTTTTTTAATTTCTCAGCATTTCTCCTGCTCTCACCTGGTATAACAGAGGTGCTCTTGAGCTCCTTGTTGAGGGCTGGAAAACCAGTAACAAATCTTCCAGAACTGTGTGTCCTTTTAACACTCATGTCTGAGCAACCAGCCAGGAACATACAGGAACTCCCATGCTTTTCCTGCAGACAGTTCCTTCCTTAATGGCGTGTTTGCTTTTTATACTGTCTAGTGATTCAGAGTTCTTCCATAATAATTAATGGATTTAGGTGCCCAGTTTAGAAATAAATGGGTGTCAAGGGTTCCCCAAGAAACTATGAAACCTCTCATCTCTCGGTATGAGATCTGTGTCTTGACATCCAATTTCACACAGAATACAGTGGGAGAGCTCTCTGATTTTGGAGGCCCTAAATTTACTTTGTTTTCCGGTTCATCAAATCCTGTGTGTAATCTAAGAAAAACAACTGGAACTTTCCTCTGGCTAAATTAGAGCTTGTGTTTGACTTTCTGGGGGTTGAATTATGTACTTGAGGGACAAGGAGCAAGGGAAAAATTTAGAAGACAGCTGCCAAAAGTTGGTGGTAGGGACTTGAGTAGGTGGAGGGATAGCAACAGAGTCATCTTTCTCCCAGAGGGTGGTTCCAGTTGGCTCTCTTGGGGTTTGCAGGGCTGAACATGTGAGTGGGAAGGGCTGCAGTGCCGGCTGCTTGCCATGGCATTTCAGGGCTTGGAGGGGCTTAAAGTGGTGAGTACTGACCCTCTGTGAGGGAAGACGGGGAAAAACAGGCAAGGCATGATACTCAGATATGTTTTTCTGCTTATTTCTCAGCAGACCTCACTGGGTGATCTTCAGTCAGTCAAAGTCTTACGAGGTTGATGTGCTTCCAGTCAGGATGCACAGAAATGCTTTACTGTAGTAAGTCTGTGGTGGATCAGGACATGTCTGTGTTAAAGGCAATAATGCACTTTGGAGGCCCTTCTTGAAATTCATGAGGTTTCACAGGAAAAGTATCCGATAACCAAGTGAGTTTCCCCCATATGCGTATGTGGAAACAGATACAAACACTTGAGAAAATCAAAATGCCCAGACCCAAGAAATGGATGAGAAGTCTCAGAAGGTGGTGAGGACATGCTGCAGCTGTATTCAAGGAGTAGTTTTCAAGTGGAGTATTTTCAGTCTGTGGTGTGCACATCAACCTTGCCTCAAATACTTGTCTCCAAAGCCACACCAGTTTCCAGATTCACCACAGAGAGATGGTGTTTGAGGGATGTAGATGATCATCTGTGGTGGATGTTGAGTTCCATTTAGCAATCCCTTGGCAAGCCTGGCTGCAGTGCGAGCACAGTTCATGCAATTTCAACTGTGTACTCTCTCCAGGGTATTGTGTCATGCAGGAAAGGTCTCTAAATTTTAAAAAGGTCATGACTGGACTCCCAAGGGACTGAGACAGACCTTCTCTATCCTTGGGGAAGAGGTTAATTTTCCAGTGAATATGGGTGTAGATAGAGAAAGGATGGTGTAAGGTCTTGGAACAAAACATCAGGCTGGGGTTTAAGCAAGTTCAAGGCTAGAGGGGAATAGGCCTGATTCTCCTCTTGGGTTATTATGCAGTCATTTGCTAAGATAGTTTACCCAAGTGCAAAGACCCTCAAGCACAAGTTTGGCTTTACTGTGCTGAAAAGAAAGGACGTTCTTAAGTGAGAACGAGGTAGAAAAAATATGATCAGCACAAGAAAAAATTTGAAAAAGAGGTGTATTCCTGCAATACAGAAGTCTATGAGAAAGAAGGCTTTGTCATATGAGGAAGAACTCAGAAACTGAATTTACAAATGTATATGCTTTTATCCTCAGCAGGGTTTTTAAATTTAGCAAGAAACAAATCCTTTTGTAAGTCCCCTACTTCGGCCACATATTGGAGTGTCTTAAAAGATAATATATCTTTCCAGCTTGTGCAGCCATAATACACAAAGCTAGGGAACTGATCCTACTTGAATTCCTGTTAGGTAGATGGGAAGCCACTTTTGTGCTATACAGATGTTGTAAGAATTATTTGCCATAGAAAGTGGCAACCGTGTGCATGAATCTGCTGTATCTTTTGTAGGGTTGGAGTTACTGGAACTTCAGAATATTTTTTTCATGGCACATTTCACAAGGCTTGAATGCACCACGGGACTTTAAATTTTGGATTGGATGTTACAGGAGTGCTGTATGATGAGGGGGCTGATGGATGGTCCAGGCTATACCACCCTATGTGCAGTCCAAAATTTTGCCTCTAGAATAGGTGCTTAGGGAAAGACTGTCAGGTACACCACCCTACTTGACTAACTCTAGTTAGCTGGCTGATATAAGGGAATATCTGCCTCCAGACACACTGGATTCATCAGCTGTTCCACACACTTCATGTGATCCTTGAGGCCACAACTTCCTAGGGAATTGCCTGTATAAATTTCACTTGCAGTTTCCTTGCAAGAGTCCTCTTTCTCTAGACTGTTTCCTTTCTCCTGTTCCTGGAGCAACCCAGCCTACAGAGGTTTTGGAAATTCAGCTTCCACGATGCATGCTGTGATCACTGGATGGCAGGTAGTGACGAAATACATAATTGCTGTAGTCTCTTGCTCTCCATGCCTGCGTCCAACCACGGTAATAAAACTGGGGAAGAGCATTTCTCACTGAGCACCAGTGAGTGCAGCAGACAGAGTAACCAGGCACAGATATACACACACTGAGATATTTCAGCAGGCTCCTGGTAGGAAGCTAATACTGTTCCCTGCTCAAGTCAATCAGTGCTCCCAGCCTCGTGCTTCAACAGCACCAAAACCTGCCAACAGGCTGGGCTGGGAGGAATGAGACAGTTCCTTTGCAAGCCCTATCAGGATAATCAGTAATTCCTCTTCAGGGAGACACCAGACTTTGTTTCCACACGTGTAAACTCATCATTGTGGAAGGAGGGCAATCTGGCCAGGAAAAAAGCCATATAGTAAAAGGTCTTGCTTCACTGTAAGGAAACCTTCACTGCCAGATATTGCAAAGTTACTAGTAGCTAATTAGAGCTGACTTAAATGGTATTTAGTGTGTTATTCCAGAAGAAAATACTTTTTCACAGAGTGTGAATGCAGCAATTACACAGATGCCAAATTATGAATTATCATTTATATTTTTAATGTATTTGCATTTTCAGATTCTCTTTCCAGGATTTTAAAATTTATGCTGATATTATAAAGCTGCAGAAATTACTTTTTGAGGATATATGTTTCATTTTTGATAAAGACTGTAATAGAAAATGCTTCCTTCAGACAAATGACAATTGAAAAGGAAAATAAAATTGAAATTCCTGCCCAAGACCAAACACAAATACTTCTTAAAACCACCAGTGATAAATAAACTAAACTAAGCTAAACAAAAAATAAAATAAAATAAATAAAATATTGTTCATTTTTCAAATTTAATTTCAAGGGCTGGGTGGTCATTTCCAATTTTACTCTTTCAAAACAGTTTTAAAAGGAACCATTTTTAAAATAAACCAGAAATTTTTTAAAAAACAGTGTTTTGCTTTAAAAGTGTCAAAACAAAAAGGTTGGATGGAATGACTTTTTAATCTTGAGCAATATAGTTAATTCAACCCAAAACTGTAAAATACTGTGATTGAGTCATAGCCTAACTTTTCAAAGCCAAGAACTATTTAGGCTGAAAATACTTTGCTGAGCTCTACTTCTGCCTCAAAAGAGAAGCCTGCAGCTGTTTCATCGTGAATTATCCATGGAGCACTGAGTCCTTCCTTTACCATGCCTAATCAGCCCCAAATTTGCCTTAATCCATTAGCTTTGTTTGCTCTGTTGTCTGTCTCTTCTTTATCTTGGGAAGGAATAAAGGTGACAGCCCAGAACCAAACAGTGGAGGACTGTCCTCTTCAATTGCTTGCAAAGCAACTCACAGGGTAGTTTTCCCCTCTAATCAAAGTCCTGTTATGCCCGTAAAAGACAAGGAAAGAATTTTTTAAGGTCTCCCTTGTGAAAGGAAAACTTTATATAGGAGCTGGTTTTATCAATAATGGAGGTTCCTTTCAGGCTATTTTTGTCCTTCTACAAAGCTTGCTTTTTTATTTTTAATTTTTTTTTCCTCTCAAGACTTTTAAGAATATGAAATACAGGCATAAATACAACAATTTAAAAAAATCCAACCCTGCTTGGCTGTGATGACAAACCACAGTACCCGTATATGAACTATTGAAGGAGTCAGAGACTGGCTTTCCACTAATTTGCTCATCAACATAAATAAATAGATGATAAAAGAGAGAGATTAACAAGAGAAAACCAGTGGCACCTTATGAACTGTTCACTAGTCCTAAAAGGGGTTGAATCTTTCAAAAATGAGGGCATATTTTATAGAAGCAGGTGGTTTATGTAAGACTCTCCTTCCAGTCCCACAATTGCTTACGAATCAGAGCTTGCATTACAGATGAGTAAATATTTAGCCTTCATGGCCACAGAGGAGGGTTTGATGTTGAGAATGTTAAACCTTAAAGACCAGAAGGCAAATAAAAATTACCCCAGCATTTGTCCTTTGAAACAAAAACAAAGAAAGCCCAGCAGTTTTTAAGCTAGACTCAGTAGTATTCATTCTTTCTGTTGTCTGTAATTTCTGTAGCTGCTTCTCAGGCCTGTCAGTTCAACCCCATACTTCAGCCGTAGGACTTGCAGAAAACCACAGGATATGCATACAGTTGCATGCACCTCTGCTTTTCCTTGGGGTGGAACACCACAAGGTATGCATGGGCTGGGTTCATGCACAGCCAGCCTCTCCAGTGGGAAGAAGCAGTGTCATCCCATTCCCATCCTCTCATCACATCGGTTTAGTGACATTTCTAAGAGCTGAACTCAGGAACACATCTAGCTCAGGATTGCTACTGAAGAGAGTCCTCATTTTGGCCTTCAAGGTGCAGAAAGCATCAAGCAGCCAAGCATCTCCAGGGTGACTTGGTAAATGGAGATTTCCTTGGAAAAAGCCATCTCTGTTAGGAGCAATGTGAGCATGTGGAAGAGAGAGGAAGTGCCTTTTGCACAAAAATTTGTGCTACAGCTCCTCGATGTGAAAGCGCTTGTTTGGTCCTGGACTGGAGGCAAGTTAAGGCATCCAACAGGAGCTGAGTGGTAAGAGTGAGCACCAAGAAGGCTGAGGCCATTTGGTAGTCTACGGGAAATCTTGTGCAAAAGAAAATTTTTTTTGGTTTACATCAAAGTGGCCTCAGGAAAGCCTCAGGAAAGTAGTTGGAGGACAATATAAATCAGCAGTGCAGAGTCAATAATTTCTTTTCACTGGAGAGGAAAAGCCTAGCTCCAGCAGGCATTGGTGGGTGAGTTGGCTTAGGCAGCACATTACCTGTGGTGTGTTCCTGTGCCCAGCAAAAGCTCAGCTTTGGTCTGTGGGGGGCTGGTGAGTGGCTGGTGCGAGGGTCCACTCCCCACAGCAAAGCAGACTTGTTCCTGGGAGCTTCCCACGTAGTGAAAGTGAGTTTTCACTGCTTCTGCAGCACCACCTCAGTTTTCTGAGTCCACAACACTGTGTTCAGTGGGAACTTCATGTGATTATATATACTCATGAAAAAATTCTTTGTATGTTTGCCATGGGTCAAAAAAAATGCATTTTCATGTTCCTACATGCAAAGGACTGGAAGCCTCAGTTCCTTGTACCAATATAAAATAATACCTAAGGATGTGAACAACTTTAAATCCTAACACTGGAAAATTTGAGGAACAAATTCGCTCAATAACAAAGGAACCAATATATTAAAAGAGCACATTTCCAGAGTTCTCATGGCATCAGACAGATCGAAAATCAAGTTCACATGTCCCCAATTATTTAACAGGAATTCTTAAAATTCCCACAGGATAAGTAATTTGAAACAAGCCACAGAGCTATTTTGCTTGTTTCCCGGGGCAAATTTATGTCATAGTTTGGTAGTTACAATGTTATCAGCTGCCTTGGAAAAACAGGCTCTGCTAATGTGACCATTACCTAATTCATGCCTGGAGTCTGATCCTTGGAGATTTCTAAGCCTTTTAGTGATCCCTTGAATGGCCTCTTTATAACTTTAAATACAGGGACATTTTGTCAGGTGGCGGCCATAGTAGCAAAACAAAAAGGTTTATAAGAATAACCATTTTTGTTTGATGTCCTACCATCTGCACAACTGCAAACTTGTGTATAAACACACATGACTACTTTTTCACCACTACACATGAAAACAAAAATTACCCAAGACTCTCTGGGAGATGGGAGTGTGGAGGAGATGTAGGTACTGGTGGAGCCTAATACCTGTGTCTTCCAGAGGAGATGGAGGGAGAAAATATTATTCCCTCTTTTCCATTGTTTATTTTTTCTGGTTTTACATCCCTTAGGAAGAACATTAGGTGGGGGCCTGCCCTGCTGAGGGCAGTCTGTGCCTTGGGTTTCTTTATGCTCTTCACTTTGTGCACAGCTTTGGGGCAAGCCATTTCAATCTGTGGTGCCTCAGCTTCCCACTCTCCTGTGAAGCGCTTACACATGGCCTTAGGGGCTGCAGAGGGTGGTTTCCTCACACCCAGATCCCCACTGCTGCCTGCTAGGATCCCACAGGAGTGCTGAGGCACAGCCACAGTGAGTCAGGAGGAAGGTGGTGTCAGGGAGCATCAAATCAGCCAAGTTTCCATCTGCTCTGTGTGTGCTCTGGCTGGTGGAGAGGACCCTGAAGTGGACTGGCTGTACTTTCTGCTTCCAAGGCTGCCCTTGATATGCACAGCTGGTGCCCCTGGACTCCAGCAGGCAACATGCCTTTTCTGTGGTATGTTATGTGGCAATGATTTCAATGACAGGCACGTGACTTGCACAGTAAATGTGACAAACTGAGCACTTTGCAGCTTTAAAAACAGAAAAAAGCTTCGCCAGATTTGTGGCTGTAGATGACAATCATGGCACCATTTGGTGCCCTGAAGGCCAAGTTGATGTACTTCCCTCACAAGCTGTCTCTAAAAAAGAGGCCCCCAGGGAAAATGTGATTTTCCAACCTGGAGAATCCTGTCTGTGGGATCTGAAGGCCTCCATGAGTAGAAACTCAGGTCTGCTGTTTTTCAGGTTTTTCCCATGGTTTGCATTGTGTTTGGAGTTGATGGATGAATAATGAGCTCTTATTGCTGCAGCCCTTGTCCTTCCTCTCCCCTTCTCCTCTTCTTTGTGTCTCCTCTTTGTTGCCATGTCTTAGTTTTGGCAGAAGTATCTCTGGGACAGTGACCACAGCTGCACACATTCCTAAAAATGTCAGCATACTAGTCAAGATAGCAAAGTAATGCAATGAAAGAAGTAGGTGGAAATAAATACTATTTCTCGTTCACTTACTTGTGGCAAATAGAACAGATAAGACAGGGAAATTTTATAGTGTGTATATAAACTCCACCTGTTTTCTGGTCATAGTTTGAAGGCAAATCATGAACTGAGATCAGGCTTTGCTTGAAATCTTTTAAACCTCTGTGAGAAGTAAAATTGATACCTGTAAAGGTTAGGAGCACAAAATCACTGCAGGATTTTTCTGTAGTTCCTGGAGGCACTGCATGAGTGTGCTTTGACTGCAGGCAGCCTGAACTGTCCTTTGGGGAGCACACCCCGCACTCCATGAGGACTGGCTTTGTATGTCCACAGCAGGAGTGTTGGGCCAAGGGGGCGGTTTTACTTACCAGTTGCAAAATTCCAGAGAAGCAATGCTAAGTCAGCCGAAACTTTAAATGAAAATTAAAACAAATCCCCTTTGGGATGAGATGGAAATGTCAGCCCAAGGATGAATCTGTTCTCAGTAAGTTGCAAGCAACTAAAGGAGATACAATTTGGAATCCAGCCTTGGCTGCACCACACACCATCTGTCAACTTTGTAGAGTGAAATAAAGGAAAAGCAGAGAGCCTGCAATTATCCTCTCCCTCGTTGGATAGCCCAGAGGCCAGAGAAGTGGATTCTCTTCCCTGATACATTTCTTGTGACGGAAATGACACATTCATTTTCCCGCAGTAGTGATGCTGTGCATTGCACTCGCATCCTACTCGCTCTCCCCTTGGCAACCAGGAACACAAGACTGCCAGACTGGAACCTGAGTGAGAACGCTCTCTTCCCAGGGTTAGAGATATAGATGTAGCAAATTGCAGGAGAAGAACATGAGAGAACAGGGGATGCTGAAGTCTCTCCACTAGGCACATTGCTGGAAAAATGTAGGAGCTTTCTTCTGCCCTTACAGGCACCTGAGCTCTGCTAGTACTGAACACTTACAGTCAGGCAAAATCTCTTCTCTCTCTCCTTCTCCCCCATGCCCTTGCACATTTTCGTAACCTCACAAAAGTTTCAGACAACGTCATCTTTAACCTACTGCAGGCAGCACTTGTGAGCCACGTGAAGGGGGGACCATAATTGGTCAGAACACCAGTCCCATGGCCAATGAATGGGGGACTTGGACTCCACTCCCCCACACACCACCCCAAACAGGGTGCTGGATTGTCTCTCCCTTGGCATTGCATTTTGAAAGATGTGTCTGGCAAGACAGCAAGCTGACTTTGGCAGGCACTGCCATTAGTGCGAAAATTAATTAAAGAGCAGTTGAGAAAATCACAGCGTAAGATTACTCCACAATCAGATCCACAACTCACTACCAGAGCAGGGCATCCTCCTCTATTCTATATCTCTAGTTTTTTTAAGGAATCAGTAGCTTACATAGTGCACTTGAAATAAGAGAGCAGGATGAAGAGGAATGAATCCTTGTGCTAATCAGTGAGAGGACCTTGTCTGTGAGATAAGACAAACTGGGAACAGAACAGCAAGTGATATCACAGCAACAGAAAGGACAAATATGGCAAGACATAACAGCTAAGGGCTGTTTTACACAAGCCTCCTCTTGTTTCCTATCTGATACCAAAGACTGGAAGAACCTCTCTGCAAAACAGAAAAGTTAGCAGGAGGAACAGGTGTCCTGTCTATTGCAATCAGAGCTGCAGCTGCTGCATAGCTCCCCATATTTCTGTGTCTTCAGCTGGGCTCTTCCACGTTGTAACAGGCGCTAGTGAAGGCACACATACTATGTTCCAAAGCAGACACCCAGGTTGTTCCTGCTGCCACCTTTCCCACTGCTGCCCATTTAGGGAGATTCGAGATAACCACCACACACAGGCTCTGGTGCAACTGTAGCTCTCACCTGCCCGCACACCTGCCGGTCACTGGGCTGTCCCTGCCCCTACTGAAAGGTACCTGCAGTCCAGGCAAATACTGGGCCACAAAAAGAGCCTGTTGATGAGCGTAGGTGGGACAGGCTCAATTGTCACCCTCAAGCCTCTGGTGTTTTGATATTGTGTTGCTCCTTACTTGAAGCAAAGAGGCTCAGCCCAGGACAAGAGGACTTCTGCATGTAAAGTGATTGCTGTAGCCCAGTTAGTGGTTATTGAAACAGGCAGGGAAGAGTAATTTTTTTTTATTCCCAAACTGTAGTTTCATTAAAAATGGCTGATTTTCAGAAAAATACATTTTTTCATTTCACTGATATCTTTGAACAAACTAAAAGCAGGAGAAAAGGATCTCTTTTTTTTTGTTTGTTTCTTTGAACTTATTGGTACAGAAATCAGCTTATACTGACTCTTTGGCATTATTTTCACTATTTTTCTTCCATGTGGGGAAAGAAAAACTTCAAATCTTTAGAGAAAGGAAAAAAACAAGCAACTTCTTACTTGTCAGAAGAAGACCAGAATGTTTTCTGCTTGTTTCTCAGCAGATACTGTTGTATGAAGACTTCTCACCATCAGTTATAAAATCTCTTATGTTAAAGCAGTACAAAAACATTCAAAGTGTCATGTTGTGTCACCCCCCCTTCCATTCTCACTCCATGTCAAGCTTTCTTTGGAGCATTGTTGTGGAAATTAAATTTTCTGGTTGGTTCTCCCCTTGCTTGTCGTTGTGAGGCCAGTGAGTTTGCTCAGGGTTTAGCACAGCTGCACCACAGTGCTGCCCATGTTCTGCTGGAGACACTTCTGGGCTTGTTTTCACTTTGACCTTCTACATGGTCTGTGGATGCAAGTACCAGTCTAGTTATGCAACTCCTCTCTCCATTGTCCAGGCTTTCCCCAGTCCTTATTAGAAGCAATGTATTTTAGCTCTCACTGTAGTACCTTCTACCCACTTTGGAGCTCATGAATACTATTAATCAGGCTCTGTTTTACAGACAGAGCTTTGCTTTCCCCTCTAGGATTATATATATGTCACAGAGGAAGAGGAACTCATGTCCAGTTAATGATTACACTGAAGCACCTTGAGTTGATGCCATGAAGCTTCTTTTCCATCCAATCACATTCATCTGCTAGGGAAAAATGGTTTTTAAATGTTGGAAAATGTGCTGTGTCCCATCTATTTCAGATTATTTTACATCCAAGTTTACAACAGACTTAGGCAATTTGTTCAAGATCCAAGAAGCCAGAATTATCTCCTTCCCCAATCTTCCATCAACTGAAAGGCTTTTTTTTAACATTTTATTTTTAATCTTCCTTATTTTCTTTTTCTCCCTCTTTTCTCTCTTTCTTTCTTTTTTTTTAAATTTTTTATTTTTTTGTAATTTGGACACTTTGCATAACTCTTTCTTAAATACGTAACTGTGTCTTAAAGTGAGGCATGGGCACAAAGAAAAAATTATGCAAGCAAGCCTTTTCAGTGTAACAAATTAGATTTCATTCTGTGTAAAACTGCTGCCTGCCCTTGCTATTGATGGGTTTCACAAACTATATTGGGAGTTAACTGTAAGTCTGATTACCGTCTGTGGATTTACAGACAGCGCCAACAATCTATCCAGGGCTGGTGTGCCAAGCATTGCCACTGCTGCTTTCTATCTGATCCTATAAGCAGTTAAAACTACACTACTTCTTTTCCCAAAAAATTAATGTAATATGTAATACTATAAGTTTTTTGCTTTTTTTGTGTGTTTTTTTTTTTTGTTTGTTTGTTGTTTGTTTTTGATCGGGTTTTTTTTTTTTTGTGGGTTTGGCTTTTTGGGTTTTGTTTGTTTGTTTGTTTGTTTTGGGGGGGGGTTTGTGTTTTTTTTTGTTTCCCCTGCAGTAGCCATGGATGTTGTTGTGCAAACTGGGAGACTTCATATTCTGTTTTGCTCAGATAGGTAGGTAGCATCACCTTTGATTAGGGTGACCTGACAGTCTCCATAACAGCAGCCTGCCTTAAAGTGTTTGTTCTTTTAGTTTGCTTTACGCTGCCATCAGGGAATGAAATTTTCTAGGAAGGATGTCTGACCCAAGATAGAGTCAGGCTGATTTCTAAGGGGGAAATTACACTATACACTTTCAACCAAATTAGATCAAGAGAAATGCATTGTGTAGTCCACACTTGAGGAAAATAAAGACATGAAAAAAATTTTGCTATTGTTTTGACAAGAGGGTCTCAAACACTGCATATCAGAGGATATGCTCAGTATTAGCAAGCTGTAGCACAAACCATATTTTTCCCAGCTTACATTTCCCTCTGGGGAGGAAGACTGGTCTCTCCTGCCTCTTCACCTCCAATCCCCTGGTTGGACTCCCAGCCTCTCTCTCTGTCTCACCCACTGTGTTATCCCCCTCCTCTTCCTGCCACTCAGTTGTCTCAATGGAAAAGTCTCAGCATGAACAGTTTGTACCCTAACTAAATTCTTCTGATGCCTTCTGGATATAAATAACAATTGCTGATGGAGGAAACTCTAGTTGTGTCTTGGGGGAAAATGTATTCTCACTTACAGATCTTACTGGTCTTTTAGTGGAACCTAAAGTTGGAAAGGCGACCCAGTACTACTGCTACACTTAAACCATCTCTTATTGAACAATCTACTAATACAAACCAGATATGTTTTAGTCTCCTAAGGTGTCTGGTATGAGAAAGATCTGTTACCCTTAAAGTGAAACCCATTTACTTCACATTGCAAAACCCAGGGAGTCCTCATTCCACATGTCATAAGCCTCTTTATGAAGCTGGGCCTTTGGCAACAAACTGCACAATGAAATGAAAACTGGAATTGTTATTAAATTAATGTTCTTACATAACTGATCTTTCACCCAGTGGCTGCCAACGCAAATCTCAGTGCAAACCACATTTCTGAGAGGAGGGCAGACAGAGTTGAAGAGCTCAAGGAATCAATTTTTTATTTCTCAGGCAGGAGCACAGGTGCAATCTCGAGTGAATTAATTTTTCTCCAAACTTGTATTCTCTCAAGTGCTGGCAAAACAAGGTCTCGGCAAAGATTTTTCAAGGCAACAGCAGAAGTCCCCTTGCAATCACTGTACAGAAAATGCTGCTGGTTAATGGTGCAAAAGCATGAATGGGAAGGATGACCCCAACAGAGGCATAGCAGAGCTAGGTCGGCACAGGCAGGAAGGACCAAGGGGGTGAAAAGCCGGGGCCGCATCCTGGCTGCGCGGACAGGGCTGTGGGATGGCTGTGGGAGCCGGGCCCAAGGAGGGCTCGGAGCCAAGGGCTCTATGCACGCCGTGCCGAGCCCGGGTCGCGCCGAGCCCCAGCCCGAACCGAGCCCGAGCCCGAACCCGCCCCAAGCCCCGGCCCCGCCCCGTGGCGCTCGCCCAATGGGCGCGGGGGGCTCGTTTGCAAATTTGCATATTTACATATTTTGCATATTGCCCGCGACTTAAGGGCGGGTGGGAGCGGTGCCGGCGGTGCTGGGCGCTCCCTGGGCTGCCCTGTCCATCGCTGCGCTCCTGCGCCGCACTTCTATTTAGTTACCATAAGTTTTAAAAGCAAAAAAACCTTATTTTTATTTTTTTTAAGTTTAATTTTTGTTTTTGTTTTCTTTTCGCGCCGAAACTTTCGTGCCGCGGCAGGAGGCGAGATGTGGAGGAAGGCGTTCCTGGCCGCCGTGTGCCTCTGCCTGCGCTGGGTGGCTGCTCTCGGCGGTGAGTCCCGGGACGGGCGGCCAGGACGGCGCCCGGAGCGACATGGGGTGCACGGGAGCTGCCTGTTACTCTTGGGAAAGGGGGGCTTGGGGGGAAGCGCTGCCGGCGTGGCGGGAATGGGGAGTTTGCAGTCTTTCCTTTGTGAAGCTATCCCGGGGTGCTTGGGATGCTGCGGGACTCGGATGTCGCGGAGTGGGCTCGGAAGGCGCTGGAGAGCGACACTGGGGGGAACCTCTATCCTGTTAGGAGAGACCAGGAACCTGTTCCTCAGCCAAAACACAGGCACAACCTGCCGGACTGATGGCGCGACCTGTTGAGGTTTGGGATGTCTTTTTTTCTCAGAGACAAGGTGGCTTCCGAGAGTCCTTTGCCCCAACAAGGGATTTGCACAGCAGTAGCACTACGGTAAGGTCCCTCGGCTTCATCCTCGTGGGACTCACCTATCCCAGCATCCCAACTTCCTACAGGTCTTGATCCTAGACAAGGGAAAGCCGAGTTTCATCGTCATCATGGTACAATGTTCGAGTTGTAGTTAAGCCTGTAATGAGCAGATCCACTAGGGGAAAAGTGAACAGAGTGATTTACTTTCTCTAGGTTCACTTAGGGCTGTGTTTGTGCTCTTCCTGTTGTACCTGCACTTGTACATAGACATCCTGTCCAAGCTAGAAGAGGTGGAAGATGTGCAAATGGTGCTAAATTTTCACTAATGCTTTCTCAGTTAATCACAATGTAATTGAAGCTGTTATGAACAGAGACTGGTTTTAGGAGACCATTGCTCTGCAAGCTTAAAAACTAAAAAACGCTCTTAAAATATTGTTAGCATTGCCCTGTCACAGGCTTACTTTCTTACACTGATCTCCCACACACAGTATCCGTATCTATCTTTGAAAGTATCTATCTTTAAAAGTTTCTGGCCTTAGAAGAAAGGGTGGCTGTAACTCCTAGAGCTGCTTTGTGATTCTAAACTGGAATATATAAGCTGCCTTTTTTTCTGCTGTGGATGCCTTTGTTACTTCTTTGTGTACAAGGAAGCTGAAGGGAAGTATTCAAAAGTAAGAGGATGGGGTGCTAGGGTACAGCAAAAGGAATGTGTTCTAGCTTTGAATCCAATCTTGTACTATCAGAGATAATCAAAAACAGTTTTCATCACAGTATCCAAGTTCTATACTGTGAAGTAACTGTCTTCCCAGAGAAAGCTTTCATCCCTGCAGGAACTTAGGCTTAATAATAATTTCATTATTTCTTCTTAGGAACAGGTTATATGAAAGCAGCTTGTGTGTTCATCCTAAAGCAATTCAAGCCTTTAATTCCACACTTTCCCATGCACACCACAGTAAAAAGTTTTTTGAAACCACGGAAAACACAGGGTCCAGCCCTCCAGGAATCCAGAGTATTTAAAAAACAACATAGAAAAAGACTTTCTAGGTGAAGAAACTGTTGGTATTCCACAAAAAGATAAAAGCATTGCTAGGAATACAAGGAAACTTCTTTTTACCAGTGTAAATCGAAAGTCGGCATATTTACACTGCTGTGTGATGTGAGCTGCTGGCTTTTTAGGATAGACATACCAGGGCAGCTGTGGCATTTTGAGAAACAATACATTTCTGAGAAAGTGCAGAGGTGAGACTCTCAGGCATCAAGTTGTGCTGATCACTAGCACTCCTAAAAGTTTGCTGGGGCCTCATCTGTGCAGAAGTACTTACATGATAGGACTGTCTCATGCATCCTTGCCTCTATATTACTGCAAAATCTGACAGTGGTTGCATTTTAATTGTCTTGGGCTAATTCCAGATATCCTGGAGGGACTGATGGATGGCTAGATAACTGCTGGATTGAGTTTTGAGTGTCCCAGCTGCAGCAGAGTAAAAATTCAACAGGGAGTACCCTGGAGAGGGGTGGGCCACCCCTGTGTACAGTGCGAGAAGAGCAGTTTGCCAGCTGCAGAACTTGAGCTGGGAGATTCTTGCTTATCTTCTGAACTCGTGTCCCAGAGGTGTTGTTCTTTCCACTGGCTCCACCTGGGAAGTGAAGCAGAACGTACTTTCAGGCCTCTGCCATTAAGGAATACATAAATAAACTCAAAGTTGTAATATTTTTGCAGCAAGGTTAAACAATAACCTGATTCGTGAGGTAGTTTTCCTGGGATTGCAACACACAGTAGTCTGCTTTCAGTTTATAGTGTAGATCAAATTAGATGATAACCATTTCTGTAGTATAAGCCCTGTACTACAGCTGACTGTGAGTTTGCTTCAGTACTCTTAGGAATTCATTATGACTGATTGATGGCTGATCCTAATGCTGATTGTCAGCTGAGAGAAAATTTAGCCCAGTTAACTACAGCTGGTAAATGTTCAATGTTATGTGCAGATGTTTGCTGCTGTGCATGTGTGTGCATGCATGTCTCTGTGGGCTATCGTAGACACAGTCTAGCAGTATAATTTCTAAGGATCTTTTCACCTAGCTAATAGTATTTCCATTTCTGAGTGCATAATGCCAGGAAATTGTTGTTTATCAAAGATTCCCTTTTTAAAACCATAGCTTAGGTGCGCTCATTCTGACATTGTTATCATATTTTGGCAACATGTATGATGTGGGCAGTTTAACTTCTGATTAATATTCCAGATGTTACTTCCTCAAGACTCACATTCTCCACCCAGCTGACCAGTGGTAAACAGTTTCACAATCAAAATAATTTGCCAAGTTGCCCTGGGCTTCCTGTGAAAGAAACTTGAATCTGAATTTCTTGACTAGTGTGTCACAATGCCTAAAGTCAGTGGCATGCTTTCAAAATTGATAATTGATAGGAGTCCCTAACAGAATGGAATTTCACAAGTTGCAAGTCCAAAGTGTCACAAACTTTGGACAGGAAAAACAAAACTACTGACTTCCCAGTTACTAAGCTTCCAACCCCCCCTCCCCCCCTCCCCTTCCCGATTTCTTTGAATTCTATGAGGTTCTTGATACCTTGCTTCACAGGACAGCTTTTTATTTTTTTTTAATATGGAAACTCATATTGTGGAAGTAGGGGTGTAAGAAAAGCATCAGAAAATGCTTTGCATAGCATGACAAAGTGGTGAAGTTTTGGCAATGCAGCCTGAAAAGCCAGCTTCCATCTGGAATTGGTCATTTAATTCTTAATTCTCCTCCATTAATTCTGCTTCAGTTCCCTAAATAATCCCTTTGTAGGTCATGTTAACTCTGAGCACATAGCAGTAGACAGAAAACTTTGTTTTGCAACAGATCCTTGTATTCGTAAATGTGTGCCTGGAAGCTTTGGCAATACACAACACCTGCTTTTGTACCTTTGCTGAACTATGGGAAAGTGTAGTTTTTAAGCAAAAATATGGATTTCTTTTTTGTCTGCATTTTACTTCCAGTCTTTTTTATTCAAAGGGCTTGTTTAGAAATGGGACTTGCATTCTTGTCATGAAAAGTTACTTTGGTATCTCAACCTGTATGTATGTATATTTCTTAATATCTAATTTCTGTATCTACATTCTGAAAAATGTGATGTTAATTCAGATAAATTTCTGTCCACCTTTCATAAACATGCTGAAAATTATCTATTTTTGGGCTTTCTGTGATTTAATTATCTTGAGTTAAAACATGTTATTAACCAAACGGTGGTGAGTGTGTATATTGGCTATCTCTGCATGTCTTTGTGTAAGACTATAGGAATGAGGCCCAACGGTTCACTGGCTCAGGACATGATTCAAGGAAACTTCTTCCTTTAAGTCTCCGAGGAAAAGGTCTGTGGCAAAAGTCTATGAATGACAAAGTTTGGATCTGAATAATTTTTTTAGTAGAGATACAATGAGGTATGAAAGCAGAAGTAGGAAATGCTAGCTTTCTGAAGTGATACGCTATGTAACTTCTCTGCTTCAGGTTTAAAGCATGGTACATGTAGGTCTGTGTGGTGAGTGTGTACAGACTATATGTACCTGTGTTCTGCAGAAGCTGGGATGTGAGGTGGTACTGCAGCATGTGTGCAGCACAACATTAGGTGTAGACAGGTTATCTTCTGCTCTGCACTGTGTAGAATTTGCAAAGCCAAACTCAGGAAAATTCCAAGGAAAGCTTCTTGATGAGCACACCATGAAGACATCTGTAATAAACGCCACTACACACACACACTTCCCTCATCCAAAGAATATCTTGCCTGCTGGGAAGTGACCATATGTGGACATAAGATAACATGACACTTTTTGTGGGCATAAGATGATAACAGTAATTTCTTCTGACTTTCTAATTCCTTATACAACATAGTTAAATGACAAAAGTGTCTGCCTGCCATTTCCCTAACTCATGGGCTGTTGCTTTGCAGCTGCTGCTTTCCTTGTGGTGACTGTATCTCAGTGATTTTATGTTCTCAAATTCTCATCAAAGATTTTTAGACTAAAACATGCAAATATGTGTGAAGCACTTAGCACGTCTCCAGTGGCAGGTGCCACTGTACTGCAATCCTTGGTGCACTTTTCCAAGTGTACTCTTAAGTACAGTACACTTTGAATTGTAAATTTCCTATGAGCTTATTTTCAAAAGAGCTGTGCTATGAACTTACATGCAAATTCTAGCTTGTAATTGAAAACACACTACAAACAGGATGTCAGTGTAATTTAGATTTTGGATGATTATCAGATAAGTTTAATCCAAAAGGGAAATGATATCTAGGTATGAAAGGAAGCACTATTAACTAGTGAGCAGGTGGACTATTCTTGTTCGCCTTCCTGTACTAGGAGGGAATATACATAATTGAAAGTCCTAGCATTGTATGCATTACAGTTGAAAGCTGTTCTTGTTCCTTTCAAGGTTTTATTGATTCACAGCCGAGTGAAAACTTATAGCTGATGTTTAACCAACTAGCCTTTGGTACTTTTCCTGGCTAAAAAGTAAATAATATAGGTCTAAAGATTTGTTCCAAAGAAGTGTTTTATATTGTCAGTTGGTGCCAAAACCACATTTTTAACATGCAGTGTTAATATAGAAAATACAGAAAAGGTACAAACATTTCGTTAGTTTGGTAAATTAAGCTTTCATTAGTGGTTAAAATGTTATATCTACCACTATGTGAACACTTCTACTGGTAGAAGGAAGGGTAAAGTCTATGAGAAACACATTTCTTTAGGAGGAAGGAGGCAGGAAGGGGGCCCTCAGTGTAATTATCCTGGATTAGCTAGCCAGCCTAGCACAGGCAAGGTCAAAACCTAAAGCTGAGTACTGCCTCTGTTCACTGAATGGTTCTTGCTTTCCTGCATGTACTTTGACAGGTGAGAAATCCTGCTGAACTTGGGCAATGTTAAGCCATTGATTATGGCTGACAAGTTTCTCTGAGACTGCTACATAAGCATTTGTTGCAAGGCTCTGTGCTTGTTTTAGACCTAATGCAAGAGGTTACACCCTGATTTCTTGTGACCCTCCAAGTACAGCAAGAACTTCCCAAACTTTATAGAGCTCTCTGAAGTGAGGTCAAGTGTAAGTCAGTGCCCTTCTGTGTGTAGTAGCTTGAATGAGAAGACCAGAAAAACTGTTTTGGAAAAAAATCAATGGTTAGTTATTTATCACCTGAGCAATGCAACACAACATTATGCAGGAAATGCAAATGGCTTAATTATCATAGAAAACCCCTTCTCCAATGGGACAGTGGATATCTGTTTTGCATGCCTAGCATAAGGTCCTTACCCTGTCCATTTGTATTCCCTGTGGTGGCTCAGAGCCATTCATTGATGTGTGTTTAGGAGTTTGTGAAGAGTTGGTGGTCTTGATGCCAGGAAAGACAATGCTGAGCAGAACAGAGATGGCCTAAGTTCAGCTGCACTTGAAAAACAGGCAGTCAGTATTTGCCTAACTCAAGTTGCCAAACTGGGGCCTGGGTTTTGAAAAGTTAATTACAGGGTGTGCTGTACATAGAGGCATTTAGGAGTTGAATCAGACATAAAAAGAGGAGACATTTAAGTCTCTTTCCAAAGGAAATAGTGAGTATAAAGCCTAAAGTCACTTCTCTGTCTTGGCAGTAAAAGGAGTACTTAAATTTTGTAGCTGGAATTTGGAGGGAGCGATCTTTGCAGGCCGCGACATACTTTTGTTACCAGCACAGCATGACTTGCACTTCTTTCCCCACCCGCTTTCCCTCTGTTTCAGGCAGAGGAAGATATTTTTCTGAAGCTTATTTTTCTGTAGTTTATAAGATGATCTGAAAATGTACTCTTAAGATAGACTGCTGGTTTGCTAGTTCAGTTTCTCTGATGGGTGTCTCATCTCACCTGCTGTTTGTTGGTCAAAAAAAAACTGGCACTTTGTAAAACAGTGGTGACTTCACAGCTTTTAAGGCACTGCAACTACATGGTGTTATAAAAGGCCTTGTTAGGCAGTGATTATTGGTGAGGTGATGGGGAAGATACACTACCAAAATATGTAATGGTATGGTAGTAGCTGTCTGCTTTCCTGGATGACTGGATGATCTGTGGGTGTCCTGTGCAGTTTTCTGTACTTTTGTGATACTTAAGAGATTTCCTGCTTAATGTAATGGGGAAAATACTGACTCTTAAAATGGATACATACCTCTCTGACAGCTCAGCAGATTCTTACTGTTTTAGCAGCACCTTGGACGGGGAGCAATTTTCACCCTTTGATTTCCTCTTTACATGGCTGTAGGAAATTAAAACCATGCATCCCACTTCTTGACAGTTCCAGATATCTCTCCAACATTGCACCTGTGCCTTCTGACTTTGTCCTAGTACTCTTAAAACACTGCTATGTTTTTTCCACTCTTACAGCAGAAGGTGAAAACGATTTTGAGGGAATCGAGAGCAAGTTTTCTTTACGGACGCCTGCAGTGCCTGATGAGGATGTCTGCTACCTTGTTCCTGGGCAGGTGAACAGCCTGGCACAGTGCAACTTCAATCATACCAGTAAAACCTTTGTGGTGATCCATGGGTGGACGGTAAGATGAAATGGGAGGAATCTCCCTTTTAACCACAGTTCCAATGAACTGTGCAGAATTGTCTCACAGATATATTATTAATACATCTCCTATTTTAATTAAAATCACCAAAACCAACAGGTGACAGGGATGTATGAAAGTTGGGTCCCGAAGTTGGTGGATGCTCTGTACAAGAGGGAGCCTGACTCAAACGTCATTGTGGTGGACTGGCTGGTTCGAGCTCAGCAGCACTATCCGGTGTCTGCTGCATACACCAGGCTGGTGGGAAAGGATGTTGCTACATTTATTGACTGGTTGGAGGTAAGACATGGAGACTTGTCTCACATCCATTTTGTCTTCTATGACATAATGTCATAGAAGACAAAACAGCAATTATGCAGCTGTGTTAATAATCTCCTGTTGGGAAGATGGAGTTAAACTCTTGCAGAAAGGTTTGCTGGACTGGTAAAATTCCAGCATTGGTTTACTGACTATTTCCTACTCAGAGGCCTTTTGTACTGCATTCTTGTGGTCTTTTGTACTTTACCTTGTGGTCTGTGGGGTCCTGTGGGGCCAGAGTATTTCTGAGGGCTCTGTGAGAGATAGCTATGAAAGACAGATTCCTATATATTATTCTGCAGCCAGCCCTTGGCAATCAGAAATGTGCCCTGCCTTAGGAAATCCAGAAACTGGTGGGGAGAGAGTGGCTGAAAATTTTTATAAAATAAACAGCCTTGTGTTCTGTACTTTATTTTGCATTCCTCTAAGCTTAGATTTTGGCCATAAATTAGTTAGATCAAGAAATCTACAATGGCACAAAATTATGATAGCTTTATAGTGTTTCTTCTATTATTTGTGTCTCAAACAAAAATCCCAGTATTAACAAAACATTTTATTTTGTGTATTCTGATGTTTTTGTGTTTGGTTTTGAACTTTAAAATGTTCTCTTCTGCAGGAGAAATTCAATTATCCTCTCAACAATCTCCACTTGCTGGGGTACAGCCTAGGTGCCCATGCTGCTGGGATTGCTGGGAACCTGACCAAAAAGAAGGTGAACAGAATTACTGGTAAGTAAACCTGTGACTGCAGAGTGAAGAGTTGCATCTCTTCCACACTGAAATACTGTGTTCCACTGAAAAATCACCAGAATCATTGTTGCTTGCCAGCAGTACTTTGGTTATGTATTCATGATTTAATGAAACAGCAGGGCTGATGTGTCTGGGGTAGAACTGGAAAAATATTCAGAAAATAACAAGAGGTGGTGAGTGCCTTTAATTGCTTCTCTACAAGAAATGAGTGAATAGGCCCTGATAAAAGAGTAGTTCGGGGGGTTGTGGTGGGGACTGATCAAACCATGCCATTGAGAAGGTCACAGTATCTCTTACAGCATGAGAAATTCAGTGGGTTGTCTTTATGTAGGCAGTCATTGCTTACAGCTAATGGGAGCCATTGAAACAGAACAGGAAGTAAATTCTGCTGCAGCAGGTTTAGTATTTGCAGAACTCTTTGCCATGGGATGATGCAGATGCAAGAAGTTTATATGGGCTCAAAGGGAGACTGGACAGATAACTGGAAGAGATCCAGTGTGGATTATTACAAAGTTAATCATAACAGGCTCAAGAAATATTCTAGGCTGGAAATAATGCTGTGAAAATTTGGGGAAGACGTATACTTGCCCTGTTTCTCTGTCTGCTTAGATGTCTGTTTAACGTGATTTTTGGAGCCTAAAGAAATCTGCTAGACAAGGCAGAGTGCCTGGCCACTCTGGGGCTGGTTTACAACCCAGCACCTGGAGGGCTGAGCCCCTAGCACTTTATCTCAGTGACAAAGGAATCGACAGCATCAGCAAATGAAGCCAAGAAAATTGCTCATCTGTGATGTCTTTGTTGCTGAGAGATTGGGAGTATCATTCAGAAGGGTACCCTTTACTCTTTCACCTGAGCCTGGTTGTGATCCAAAATCCACAGGCATGCTGAGAGGTGGACTAGGCAGTAGTCATATGTGGAAAGGTTGAGTCCTGAGGGGTGGCAGATTAAAGTCAGGAGGCCAAAGCTCTAGTCTCTCTGCCCTTTCTCTAAGTTGCATCTTTGCTGCTTTCACTGAGGCTGCCAAATCACTGACCTGTCAGTAGCCCTCTGTTATTCCTCTGTATCCCTCTGTTATTGCTCCTGGTGCTGAGGTGAACCTTTCCTGGGAAAAGCATAGGGAGCAACATAATGTGGCTCCTGAAGCCCTTACAGCTGAGGGGAAGGCAGCTCAGACCAAGTGGAGCTAACTGTGGGTGAACACCACAGGTGCCTGTCCCCAGCTGAGGGCTGCAGAAAAGATGTGTCCTTTCAGCCATCTCTCAGGTAGTTGTCTGCACAGGTGATAGTTCTTGTTCCCTGGCAAAATGTTTCTCTTTTCTTTTTGATGTTAGTGTTGCTGCAGCTTGGCAGTTTACCTTAGTGATCCCCCTCCCCTTAGGTGTTTAGACAGTGAAGCCCTCATTTATGTTTCTCACTTACTCCCCTGGCATGGGGTTGTCAGCAAGACTTTTCCATACTTCAGACATTTCAGATACAAGCTCTTGACAAGAGAGGAAAACATTGAGAAAATACTTAGGAGCTTGTTTCTTTCATCCACTGGAAATGCTATAGCTCTGAGGAAGTTAGCTGGGTTTCCTTCCATGTGTTTGCATACACTTTTATTTTTTTAAATGGTGACAGCATTTCAAGCTAGTACATTTGATTCTCCTGTATCCATTGATGTTATTTAAATGATCCATCTGTAATGTCTACATGAATACTCAATATTCCAGCCCAATGTGGCAGCTGAGGTTGGCATTTGTTGTCAACATATCTTTTGCAGATAATAATATCAGGTTTTTTTTGTGGTTTACCCCATAAAGGGCTGGATCCTGCTGGTCCTACCTTTGAGTATGCGGATGAACTGACCCGCCTCTCCCCGGATGATGCTGAGTTTGTGGATGTCCTACACACCTACACCAGAGGCTCTCCAGACCGCAGCATTGGGATCCAGAAGCCTGTTGGACACATTGATATTTATCCCAATGGTGGAGGTTTCCAGCCAGGTTGCAATCTGGGAGAAGCACTGCGTCTGATTGCTGAGAAAGGCTTCGGAGGTGAGATTGCTCTGAAACAAACATTCCGAGGGAAACCTGAATAGCCCTGCAAGGTGTCTTGCAAGGAAAGATCTATGACAGGCACAGGAATATATTATTTGAAGTGCTTTTAAAAGTCATCATGTGAAGCCCAGCTCTGCCATAGTTGATCATGCCTGTTGACAGCATTGCTTAGGGGTTTATATCATTATATGTACATGTATATATAATTACATATATATTTGAGTGGATGTATATATGTACATGTGTACATATTATGCATTTTCCTTTTTTCAAGATGTGGATCAGCTGGTGAAATGCTCCCATGAACGATCCATCCACCTCTTCATTGACTCTCTCCTCAATGAAGAAAAGCCCAGCATGGCCTATCGCTGTAACACAAAGGAGGCCTTTGAGAAGGGCCTCTGCCTGAGCTGCCGCAAGAACCGCTGCAACAATTTGGGTTACAAGGTCAACAGAGTGAGAACAAAGAGAAACACCAAAATGTACCTGAAAACCCGTGCTCAGATGCCCTATAAAGGTAGGCACTCCTTGCTTGCTGGTGAGCAAGACTGGTACTTGTGCTCAGCTGTGTGTCATGGTAGGCATGTGCTGCAGATGGGAATATTGCTGCTTTGGTGCCTGCGGTGAGCAGGGATGAAGCTGGCCTGTAGTTTGCCACTCATTTCAAGTCTCAGAGAAAAGTGTCTTACTCAGGGTGTGGGGTAGAGTACAAAAAGAAAGGTATTTTGTAACAAGTTTCTAATTACCAAAAGTTAGGCTTCCTCTGTTGCCCAATCACTTGGAACTTTTGCAGTGTTTTTCATCCAAATGATTAATTACTTCTGCTGAGGAAATAATCAGAAGAACTCAGTCTGGTGAGCACCTTATTTGAAGATACGCAAGCATCAGATTTGTGCCTTTGGTAGTGCACTTGCTAGAGGACCACTAGCCTTCATTAAAATATCACAGCACTTCTTGATTCCATTTGCTGCTGTGGGTGGTCTGAGAAGGACAATGCCAGACAGAACTGGGAGGCTTTCAGCTAGGAAAATAGCATTGGATTTTACTACTTTATTTTCCTCCTTAGCTTTGCCTGTACCCCATGGTATGCTTATAGTGTGCATTGTGTGGTGGACCAGCAATCAAACAGCACATTCCTTCACTGTTAGAGCAGCTGCAAGACTGGTATTCTGCTGGCAGTTGGTGCCTAATCTGCAGTGTCAGTGGGCTGATTTTTTCTTTTTCTTTTTACCAAGCCTCCTGTAAGAGAAGGGCACAGCTCACTTGTTTCAAGTCACGTATAGCAGGCCTTACATGTTCAGTAGCAAGTTTGAAGGTGATACTGCATATTCTGAGGTTATTATAGTGGCAGCCTGAGTGCAGAATTCAGCTGCAAGAACTGCAAAGGTGTTCTTTAATGGTGATTAATTGCCTTTAATTAATTGTTTTTAATTGCCTTGCTTGGTAATATTTACATTCTCAAAAAAATAATTCCCTGGACACCTGCAAGGAAATAAACTCATTTCAGTGAAGCTGGCATATTCCAGCCTAGGATTTTGAAAGGTGAGACCAGGGTGTTTTTGTCACCAGCTGTGTCTTTGGAGGTTGAATTTTCCTAATGGCATTTTCTTTTGTATTCTTTCAGTCTTTCATTACCAAGTCAAGATCCATTTCTTCGGAAAGACTAACATGACCAAGACAAACCAACCATTCCTGATCTCTCTCTATGGCAAGCTAGATGAAAGTGAGAACATTGCTTTCACACTGTGAGTAGCTACAGAAACAACTGCAAAGTACTGCTGAGTTTACCTAAATTTGTTAAAGTCTCAACTGAAAAAGTTGTTCTAACTCCAGCTACAGTGATCTTACAGGGTCCCAGAGTCTGCTCTTGTCCTTGATCAAAGAGTTGTATTCACTTCTGAAGCTAATGAACCAAACCCTACAGGAGCTCTTTTTGATAAGACATCTGAAATATGGAAACATGGAGTCTGACCCGTGACTCAGCCTAATAAGAGTTTTTCCTGTGTTTTCTTATTTTCTTCTCAGTATTTTATATCATGTTAAATATTTAAGGTAGACTTATGCATCTGAAGATCTCAGTGCAGAAGCTGAGGGAGAACTGGGATTTGCTTTCACTGCTCTGCAAATAAGCAGAAGTTTGTGTGTGCATACCTATACACAGGCAGGCAGGGAATGGAGCTCGAAAACACTAGTTTTCTGCTCTGAGGAATGTAAACTGTTCATGGGTGGTGGTTGTCTGGCTTTTCTGAGAGTCACCAGCACAGGAGAGGATAACCCTTGCCTGGTACATTGTCCCAGAGTTTTACCAGCCTTGTTACAGAAGGATGTTCCATTTGCCTCTACAAAAGGTAGAGGTGTTTTTTTTTTCCTTGCTTCCATCAGAAGTTTTTTCCTTCATCCATCAGATGTTATTTTTTTCCTTCATCCATCAGAACTAGGCAGAATTGCTTCCTTCTCTGGAATACAAAGATTACAGGTTCTATTGCTCCTAAATCTTCTTTGTCTCTCCAAGAGTTTCAGGTGGTATTTTATTTATTTTTTTTAAAAAATTTGTTTCCTTATTCTCCTCCCTCTTATTCTCCTTCACAGGCCTGAAGTCTCCTCAAACAAGACCTTCTCCTTCCTGATTTACACAGAAGTAGATATTGGAGATCTGCTTATGCTGAAGCTGCAGTGGGAAAAGGACACCTTCTTCAGCTGGTCAGACTGGTGGACTCCTTTTACGTTTGACATCCAGAGAATCAGAGTGAAGTCAGGAGAAACTCAGAAAAAGTAACTTGTTTTGATTGTTATAAGCTATATTAGTTCTTGACAGTACTTCCTGATTTCTGGTATCTCACAGGCTGGGACAGTCATGTTAAGCAGCTACAAATAAGTGCAGTATAATGATAATCAGGGCTCCAGTGGTATCAAACTACCATTTAGATCAGCCAGGTTCAGTAGTTTACTTCCACTGGTATCTGCAGTTTGTAGTCTTACTCCTGCATATTTAATTTGTATCCCTCTATAATATGCAGGAGAGTATCTCCACGAACCAGCAACAGTGACTGTGTTTGCAATTTCTGTCCTCCTTTTTCATGCTGGGTATTTGCATAGGTTTTGTCACAAAGAACATGCTTAGATGGAGATTTTTAGAAATCCTGCCAAAAGTATGTTTGCACAAGAAATTATTGCTTAGTTAAGTTGGATTTTCTTGGGGGTTGAATACCTGAATGGTGGATGAAAACTGAAACACGTGACTATTGCAAGACATTGCTAATGCATGAATGTTGAAACATCAAAGTCTGAACAGAAGTGCTTTGACATGAATCTTTTGAAATACTCATATTCACTAAACATGAGATCTGTTTGCAGAACATGGGCCCAGAACAGAGTATGTGTGTTCTATGTACAGTAAATAATAATAAGTTCCTTCTTTGAATAAACAGGTCAGTCACTTGATCAAAGAACAGTTATCAGAGCTGAACAAATATAGGCGTGGGGAAAGTACTGATAAATAGAAAAGCAAGTGCTCGTTTTCTGCAAATTGCAACCTAGCTCATTTGCAAACATTTGGGGGAGTATGGCTTTCTTCCAAGTTCATTCACCTGACAAAAAAACTCACATAAAGACTGGTGTAAATAAAGATCCAAGAGATTTTCGGATAGAACTTCTGCTGTCTCAGCCACAATAATTTTTTGCAAAGGATAAGTTAAAGTTATGGCTATGCTTTGATGTGCATGTATAATTCATTTACCAGTTTCTTTTGTTACAGAATTCTCTTTTAAAAATAACTTTCTCACAGGCCTGTGAAGTAGCAGTGCCCCACAAGACAAAATCTAAACATTGTTTCCAAGGACCGATCTTCTTTCAAAGATTAAAAAGGGATGTTTGGCTTAGTCATATGATTTTTCCAATATTTATTCCACAGAGTGGTGTTCTGTTCTCGAGATGGCACCTCACGTCTCAGTAAGGGAGAAGAGGCAGCAATATTTGTGAAATGCTCAGAGCAGCCCGTCAACAGGAAGAGAGGAGGGTATGAGTAATCACTATTGGTTTTAGATAATTTCCCTTTAATTGACTTGTGCACTAGTTTTCTCAAGGCTTCAGAAGCATTACAGCTCAGACTAATCAGAGGTTTGCTTGTGGCCACTTTAGCAGCTTAAGAGCTGTTAGCTTGCTTCTCTGCTAACCATCCTTAAGTGATTGTTAGGATATCTGAGGAATGCGTGCTAGTCACTGCCTCTCCCAGTCACTCGGAGGCCAAGTATGATGGACTGTTAGAGAGACAGGGCACTAGCACAAAGAGGAAAGCATGTCTGTCTCAAGATTCCTTACGCTTACCCTTAGCTGTAGAACATTCAAACCTCCAT
This sequence comes from Parus major, assembly GCF_001522545.3. NCBI lineage: Eukaryota > Metazoa > Chordata > Aves > Passeriformes > Paridae > Parus > Parus major. The sequence goes on from NC_031799.1 coordinate 43,093,001, forward strand.
ACTGGGTCAGCTCAGAGCTCTCCCTCCTTACTGGCCAGCAGCAGAGTTGGAGGCTGGTACAGGATTGGAGCAGGCATGTGAAGGTGCTCTTCTCAGCACACTGCTTTCTGATGGCAACCATCAGGTGGGTGAATTCCTGAGATTTTCATCTCTATGGATCAGAGATTCTGCCTTTGTTTAATAGCCCTTTGTTGCACTTTAATTTATTTATCGATAATTTTCCTGACCCAGATTAGATGTGGGGACAGTCTTTGGACTTTACCCAGTAAAGTTTGAGATAGAGTAGTTATATTTATTTTAGTTCAGTTTCTGTGTGTGAATGGTCTGATGGAGACACTTCTGGACTGAGATCTAGCTCTGTATAAAAATGCACATGTGCTGGCTGTTATTCTGGGGCAATGACCTGGACTGGCCTTGAGACCTCTGTGTGTATATCTGACATAAAATCAAGCAGAAGCCAGGAGATGCCCAAGCACGTAATTTATCTTCCTGTTAAGTAGAGAGTTTTAAAACTGTAATTCTCAAAAATAAGACAAGAGGGGAAAAAAAATCTTCCTCACCACCTTTATATGTTATTTTTTTCTCCACAGTACCAAGAAAGCCTCAAAAGAAAATTCTGCTCATGAATCTGCTTAAGTGACAAGAACAAAGATTTTTCACACTGGGGAGGAGAAGAGTCTGTTCATCCCTGTGGACTGGATGTTCAGAACCAAATATATAGAAATATTTATCCGCTGCTGGATTTTTGCCTGCTATTCCTAGCTATTTTAGAGACTTCTTGTAAAAAAGTCTCAGCATATGAAGTTACTAACCATAAAGATACATTATCCAAATAGTTTAAAAAAAAAGAAACCTGAAAAACAACTTGCCAAAGTTTGGAGTGCTGAAAAGACGTATGTAATTTTGCTTAATCATGGTGCCTTGTGACAAGGTTTCTTGACACCAGATCCTATATAGCAATTTTTTAATATTTATTGAAAAGAAACAAAGCCCTATACTTGGTTTTATTTTTATTGTTGTTTTTGTTTTGTTTGGTTTTGGGATATTTTTTGGTTAGTTGGTTTTTTTGTTCTTTTCAGGAGTCATTTGAAACTATAGATGGATTTTTTTTTTGTCTTGGCTAACTGAATTTTCAGGCAGTTCAGTGGAGAGAGTTCATAATTTTCAAGTGTGTGTTTAGCAAGTAAATAGGTTTCCTATGTGAAAAAAAACCCCACCTTTGCTGTGTGTAATACTAGAAGGTGTCAGGGACTGACTTAATATGGGGATGAATTTTTTTAGTTTGTGGTTATGAATGTATTTAATTGGGGGTAGATGCCAGTGCTGCTTAGGAATAGGTATGATCTGTTTAGCTATATATCTGTGTCGCTTACCCTGGAATAAATAACAGCTGTAGGAGAAGGTAGCAATGCCAGTGTCTTATGCAGACATTTAATATTTTATCTGTACTTTCAGTTATTGCAAGTGAAACTGTCTAGCCTTCAACACTGTGAAAATGGAGCTGCAGAGGAATTGAGATACCAGAAAATGCAGGAAACAGATACTTCCCCCACTCTCCACCCTCTCCCTGCTTGCTTGCGTCATGTATGCCAGAACTGTCACAGTTTCTCTGCTCTTTGACACCAAGTGTCAGTCATGCAACTGAGTGGCTGCTGTATGCAGTTTTCAGTGCAAGTGAATCCACTTGATAGCTGACAAGGATGTTCATACTTCCCTGTACTGGAATTGTGACTGCCAGTGATCCACCTCAGTTTGTTTCTTGGCTGTGGTACGGTGCTAGGAGCTGCTTAGTTTTCTGCCATGAGATGGAATTCAGCAGGAAGCAGGAGCTGAGCCAATTAAAAGCAGCCTGGTTGTGTGCTCCACAAGGAGTGCTCTGAAAAACACTCAAATTAGCCACGCTGCAAGTTTAAAAAAGTAGGTATATTGAAGGCAGTCTGCTTCCCCATTTTTAAGTAACATATAATTTTTCTAGTGTGCTGAAAGGTGCAATACCCTCTTTCAACTTTCTAGAGGGTAAACAAAATGCTGGGAGGTACAAGGGCTTGAAGGTAGACATTTGGAGACATGTAATGTTAGCTATTGATGCTGGGTGTTGTCTTTTCCTGGATGTGCAAGACAGCATGGAGATGGTGATTTCTCCAATATCATCCCATCTTAAAAGCAAAGAAAAAAACCTATGTGTTTATGTGCACAATTTGTTTCCTATTTCCAACTGTAGCTGCTAGTATATTTGGGGATAAAAGTCTTAAACAGTGCAATATGTTGGAATATTAATAACTCTGAATTTGCTCACATTTGATTTCATGTTTGATTAAACTACAGCAGAGATGTGATGAGTCACTGAGGGTGGGGTTTTGTATTGAGCCACTGCATCTGAGACCTCTAAAAATAAATACAGTGATTTATTCCCTATAGATTCCATATTTTGTTGCAATTTTCTTAAAAGTTCAGTTCTTCAGAAGCAAAGTATCTGGACAGCTGTGCCCTTAATACAGGATCAAATATAAACACATTTAGAATTTGGATACAAAATAGTGAAGGTTCTTTTCATAAGGAAACATGATTTAGCTTTGGGTGTTATTTATTAGCTGTATATAAGATATTTATGAGTGTAAAGGTAGTTTGTATATATTGCTAAAGTTGCTAACAGTCTCTACATTAGTACAGTTGTGTAGTACTAATCATGTATATAGCTTTCAGAGATTTTTATCAACAAGCCACTTACACATTGTTTTCTATGTCAATACGATTTTTTTTTTTTTTTAGAAATCTCCTCAGTTTTGTATAGAACAGAAACCTATGGTTTTAATAAAATTCTCAAACTGAATCTGAAGTCACTACTTTCCTTTTGGTGAAACCATCTGCTATATACCTTTTAGTGAAGGCCAGAGCCTATCTTTAAATTCTGGGCTGAAAAGATGGAGCGAGACACTAGTGAAAAAAGGCAATGTATGATTTTTCCACTGTTCTTCCCCATTTCATTTTGGGAAATGCAAAACTCATGTGTTGAGACATGAAGGAATCACTGTGTGGAAGAAAGTATCCCACATCATAAAAGAAGTAGCTTTTCACCTGCAGTTTGTGGTTTTCAAGTTTCAGGCCTTTTTAAGAACAGTCCAAGAACTGTCCTTATTTTGAAAGGCTCATTCCCTTTTCTCCTTTCTCCTCGCAGGTGTCAGAACTATGCTTCTGTTCCACATTTTACCAAAACAGAGATGTTCTGACCCTGTGGGTGCAGGAGGAAAGCACCAGTCCCTTACCACCACTATTGCTTAAGGAAGTAACAGAGAAAAACCACTTTCAACCATTTGTTATGAGTGCAGCTAAGCTCAAGAATGGATGTCACCAGAACAGTTTGCTCCATCACACAGAGCAAGGCTCCAGACAGACAGTGGAGGGGGATTGCTGGAATTAAGGACAGTTGTGGGATCATATTAGAGGTAATTAATTAGAGCAGTTCTCGGCTGACCTGGGAAACTCTGCCTCCAGAAATCTTCCTTGGTGAAAGATGACTGCTCTTTGACAAAAGCAGCTTCATTCCTTGTGAAAGCAGAGGGAAGCTGTGCTATGGAAAATGGATGGTTGAAGAGGATGCAGGTGGGGGAAGGGAAGGTGCGGGAAGATGCGGGAAGGGAAGG